>NW_028318656.1:4276741-4628483 GCF_062004578.1 Staurois parvus | reverse complement strand
GTCAGCCTGGGAGTGAGGCAGTGAGTTCATCTCTGGACAGGCTGGGAGGTTCTACAGGTCAAGTGGGGAGCAATTATCCCCATGTGTGTATAACGCCCTCTAGGTTTAGCTAGATAGGCTTTTTTTTTTTAGGTAGAGGCTGAGTAGCAGGCTGGGGTGAGTCAGCCTGGGAGTGAGGCAGTGAGTTCATCTCTGTACAGGCTGGGAGGTTCTACAGGTGGAGAGCAATTATCCCCATGTGTATATAACGCCCTCTAGGTTTATCTACATAGGCTTTTTTTTGTTTGTTTTATTAGATAGAGGCTGAGTAGCAGCCTGGGGTGAGTCAGCCTGGAAGTGAGGCAGTGAGTTAATCTCTAGACAGGCTGGGAGGTTCTACAGGTCAGGTGGGGAGAAATGATCCCCAGGTGGGGAGCAATTATCCCCATGTGTGTATAACGCCCTCTAGGTTTAGCTAGATAGGCTTTTGTTTTGTTTTTTTCTTTAGGTAAAGGCTGAGTAGCAGCCTGGGGTGAGTCAGCCTGGGAGTGAGGCAGTGAGTTCATCTCTGGACAGGCTGGGAGGTTCTACAGGTCAGGTGGGGAGCAATTATCCCCATGTGCATATAACGCCCTCTAGGTTTATCTACATAGGCTTTTTTTTGTTTGTTTTATTAGATAGAGGCTGAGTAGCAGCCTGGGGTGAGTCAGCCTGGGAGTGAGGCAGTGAGTTCATCTCTGTACAGGCTGGGTGGTTCTACAGGTCAGGTGGGGAGCAATTATCCCCATGTGTGTGTAACGCCCTCTAGGTTTAGCTAGATAGGCTTTTTTTTTGTTTGTTTTTTTAGGTGAGGCTGAGTAGCAGCCTGGGGTGAGTCAGCCTGGGAGTGAGGCAGTGAGTTCATCTCTGGACAGGCTGGGTGGTTCTACAGGTCAGGTGGGGAGCAATTATCCCCATGTGTGTATAACGCCCTCTAGGTTTATTTAGATATACTTTTTTTTTTTTTTTAGGTAGGGGCTGAGTAGCAGGCTGGGGTGAGTCAGCCTGGGAGTGAGGCAGTGAG
Organism: Staurois parvus; assembly: GCF_062004578.1. NCBI lineage: Eukaryota > Metazoa > Chordata > Amphibia > Anura > Ranidae > Staurois > Staurois parvus. The sequence continues at coordinate 4,627,441 of NW_028318656.1, read as the reverse complement.
TTAATCGCTGGACAGGCTGGGAGGTTCTATAGGTCCTGGATTCTGTAGCCCTCCCATTCTTCCAGAAACTGGCAGAACATTCTGGGAGAGGGATGGAGGAGGGGAGGAGGCCAAGATCTGTATGTATGAGGAACCTTGGTCAATCCCCTTGCAGGGGGCTGGGCATGGTGGCTAGGGCAACCCTTTAATATGAGAGAGCTTGGGGAGCAAGAGGAGTCGGGTGGAAGATGGGTTGAGAGAAATCTGGAATGTGGAGCCTGGGAGGGGGCCCCAGGGAGGGGAGCCTACCTACAGGCTGGTTGCTGAACCGGAAGATCTCCACTGCCTAAAGTCTCCGGGGAGGACATCCTGAGCAGCATGGAAGGTGCCAGCCCAGCAAAAGACCCGAAAGCTGCCACCAACCCACCACGCTTACAGGACAGGACAGTGTTAGTACTCCTACACCCCTGGGCTGGATAAGGGGAGAGGGCGGTCAGGTGCAACACCCAACTAGTTTTCACCTGGGACTGCTTAATTGCAAGCTCTTGGGACCCCCTTGCTCAGGGATACCCTCTGCACAGCTGGGTGAAGAGGAGGATTTATCAAGGGTCTGAGGAGGTACACCGAAAACGGGACACTGCTTTACCTTTGCCAGTCCACCCTTTTTTGTACATAGTTGCTAAAAAATTTGTCCTCAAGTTCTACAGTTCCTCAGGCATCTCATGTACCCCTAGATCCCATCCAAGCTGTTAACCCCTGAACCACTTCCCTTCTGGCCCATGTACATAAACGGCTGGATGGGAGCAGTGCAGGAGCGGGTGGACGTTTATAAACGGCCTCCACATTCACTGCCTATGCGCACTCCCTGGGACACAGCGGAACACCGATCGCTGCACAGGACCTCTGTGTGAGGTCCCGATTCATGTGATCCCTGATTGGCCAATCAGTGGTCATATGAAGAGTAGTAAGCAAGATGTCACTTCCTGACATCATTGCTTACTACTTATGAAATCTGTGAATGATCTCCGAGATCACATGGTACAAGGCTATTCACAACAGCGTTGTACCATGTGACAAGCTGTGACCAATCACAGCTCTCCCAGTATTTCTCAGTGGCTGCAGGAATGCAGCCAGAGAGAAAGAGATATGATTGTTTTTACAGCCTTTATGGATCAGTGTAAAAAAAGAAAAAAAATATCTTCATCACCCCCCACAAGTAGTACAGTGTCACCATGGTGACACTGTACTGCTAGGGTGACAATATGTTAAAAAAAAAAACATAAATAATAATATAAAAAAAATTTAATAAAAATGTAAAAACATTTTTGAAAAAATATAATTTTTGGTTATAAACTAATTTGGGTTATTTTTTTTTTTTTTTTATTAAAAAGATAGATGAATACATTTTGGCCAAGATTTATGAAGAAAGATTTGAAGATTATGAAGAATTTTATAAGAAAAACACTTTTTTTTCAAAAAGTTTGGACTTTTTCATTTATATAGCCAAAAAAAAAAATCCCAGTGGTGAATAAATACCACCAAAATAAAGTTTTATCTGTCTCAAACAAATGCTAAAAAAATCATAGGGGTACAGTGTTGCATGACCGCGCAATTGTCATTCAAAGTGTGATAGCGCTGAAAGCTGAAAATAGGCCTGGTCAGGAAGGGGGTAAAAGTGTCCGGACTTGAAGTGGTTAATGCAACTTTGATGCAGCTTTGGATGGGTGCAACTTGGATACGACTTTTGCTTTCCTTAATGATAATGGACAACTGTTGCACATACAGCAATCAGGTGCAACTTTCATACGACTTTTGAGGGTTTTTTATTGCAGTCTATGGCACTCAAGTTGCATGAAAGTTGTACCAAAGTAGCACATGAACTATTTTGAAGTCGCTGCAACTTGAAGTTGCACAGATATGAATGGTACCCATTGGAAACATGGTGGGGTGACTTGTCATGCGATTTTGGACCCCAAAGTTGCACATACAGCAATCAGGTGCAACTTTTGTCCGACTTTTGAGGGTTTTTTATTGCAGTCTATGGCACTCAAGTTGCATGAAAGTTGTACCAAAGTTGTACATGAACTATTTTGAAGTCGCTGCAACTTGAAGTCGCACAGATATGAATGGTACCCATTGGAAACATGGTGGGGTGACTTGTCATGCGACTTTGGACCCCAAAGTTGCACATACAGCAATCAGGTGCAACTTTTGTCCGACTTTTGAGGGTTTTTTATTGCAGTCTATGGCACTCAAGTTGCATGAAAGTTGTACCAAAGTTGTACATGAACTATCTTGAAGTCGCTGGAACTTGAGGTCACACAGATACAGGGGCAGACTGACAACTCATGGGGCCCCTGGGCAATAGGGGATCATGGGGCCCCTGTGTCCTTGCCCAAACTCAAAAAAGCCTATGAAAAAGGTACCAGGGGCATCTCACGGGGCCCCCTACTGACCCTGGGCCCTCAGGCAGTGCCCGAGTTTCCAAATGGTCAGTCCGCCCCTGGACAGATATGAATGGTGCCCATTGGGAAACATGGCGGGGTGACTTGTCATTTGACTTTGGACCCCAAAGTTGCACAACTTTTGCACATACAGAAATCAGGTGCAACTTTTGTGTGAGTTTTGATGGTTTTTTATTGCAGTCTATGGCACTCAACTTGCATGAAAGTTGTACCAAAGTAGTACAATAACTATTTTGAAGTCGCTGCAACTTGAGGTCACACAGATATGAATGGTACCCATTGGGAAACATGGCAGAGTCACTTGTCATGCGACTTTGGACCCCAAAGTTGCACAACTGTTGCACATACAGCAATCAGGTGCAACGTTCGTATGACTTTTGAGGGTTTTTTATTGCAGTCTACTACCCATTGGGAAACATGACAGTGTGACTTGTCATGCGACTTTGGACCCCAAAGTTGCAGAACTGTTGGACATACAGCAATCAGGTGCAACTTTCGTCCGACTTTTGAGGGTTTTTTATTGCAGTCTATGGCACTCAAGTTGCATGAAAGTTGTACCAAAGTAGTACATGAACTATTTTTGAAGTCGCTGCAACTTGATATCGCACAGATATGAATGGTACCCATTGGAAACATGGCAGAGTCACTTGTCATGCGACTTTGGACCCCAAAGTTGCACAACTGTTGGACATACAGCAATCAGTTGCAACGTTCGTGCAACTTTTGAGGGTTTTTTGCAGTCTATCTACCTATTGGGAAACATGGCAGGGTGACTTGTCATGCGACTTTGGACCCCAAAGTTGCAGAACTGTTGAACATACAGCAATCAGGTGCAACTTTCGTGCGACTTTTGAGGGTTTTTTATTGCAGTCTATCTACCCATTGGGAAACATGGCAGGGTGACTTGTGATTTGACTTTGGACCCCAAAGTTGCAGAACTGTTGCACATACAGAAATCAGGTGCAACTTTCCTACGACTTTTGAGGGTTTTTTATTGCAGTCTATGGCACTCAAGTTGCATGAAAGTTGTACCAAAGTAGTACATGAACTATTTTGAAGTCGCTGCAACTTGAAGTCGCACAGATATGAATGGTACCCATTGGGAAACATGGCGGGTTAACTTGTCCAGGGGCGGACTGACAACTCATGGGGCCCCCAGGCAATAGGGAATCATGGGGTCCCTGTGTCCTTGCCCACACTCAAAAAAGCCTATGAAAAAGGTACCAGGGGCATCTCATCGGGCCCCCTACTGACCCCGGGCCCTCGGGCAGTGCCCGAGTTTCCAAATGGTCAGTCCGCCCCTGGTCCTGAACAGTGCGGGGACAAGGTCATCTAACGCCCAGGGCAAGGATGCCGAACTGCACCCCCTACTGTCAATGTATGCCGTAGATTGGGTTTACTGTCCTGTATCCATTCTCTGCCCCCTTGTTCTGCTGTGCCCAGGGCAGCTGCCTCTCCCGCCCAACCCTTGTCCCAGCCCTGGTCCTGAACAGGGAACATTTCTTCCTCCTAGTTCAGACCTGGCATGGTGAGGATTAGATGTGGCCACGCACAGGAGGCAGCATTCAAATCTACCCACGTGCTTCTGGCAGTTGGAGACCCCAATAGAAATAATATAAATACATTTTGTTTCCTGCAGCTTTTCATAACCGTTACTAAAGACGTTATGTCTATTACCGTACAAATTGTGCCTAATAGACTTCCCACACGCCGAATTCTAGGTGGAGCGCCCCAGCCTAACCCCCGGGGCTCTATTACTATACTCACAGCCAATAATTGCCATGTCATGTTTATGTTTAATCCTCTACTGACTCATACTGCTACTAATTACAGCGCTTCATGGACAATAGGATTCTGTAATCTTTTCTTAAAGCTGAACCTTAATCTGATTATATTTTGCCTGCCTTGTTTCCTCCCTCTTCCATGTTCATTACACAGCTTATTTTATACCCAGTAATGTCATCACTGGGTCTCTGTGCTTCTCTATGCAATGCAGGCAGATCATGGCTGGTGGGAGGGGCTGGCAAGGTACTGTGCATCACTTCCTGAAAACATCCCAGCTCCCTGCCTCAGTACTATTATCAAGAGTCCTTAGCCCTGTTGCAAGCAGTGGGTTGGCATTTGGGAAGACTTATGAAAATATCAAAATGCCTTGATGGGTGGATGCCCCATAACAGGCCAGGGACAGTCAGTCTGGGGAGGAAAGGGCTAGATCAGGGGTCTCCAAACCACGGCCCACAGTCCACATCAATGGTGTGTCCTCAACAGGGGCGGACTGACCATTTGGAAACTCGGGCACTGCCCGAGGGCCCGGGGTCAGTAGGGGGCCCCATGAGATGCCCCTGGTACCTTTTTCATAGGCTTTTTTGAGTTTGGGCAAGGACACAGGGGCCCCATGATCCCCTATTGCCCGGGGGCCCCATGAGTTGTCAGTCCGCCCCTGGACAAGTTAACCCGCCATGTTTCCCAATGGGTACCATTCATATCTGTGCGACTTCAAGTTGCAGCGACTTCAAAATAGTTCATGTACTACTTTGGTACAACTTTCATGCAACTTGAGTGCCATAGACTGCAATAAAAAACCCTCAAAAGTCGTAGGAAAGTTGCACCTGATTTCTGTATGTGCAACAGTTCTGCAACTTTGGGGTCCAAAGTCAAATCACAAGTCACCCTGCCAGTTGTCAGTCTGCCCTTGGTCCTCAATCAGCACATGTTGAGGATTAAGGTCAGCAGAGGCTGCCTATGGTCTACACTTCAACCTCCCAAATGGGACCCAGGCTCCATAGGGGAGGGGCTTTGATGGGGACACTGATGTTGGAGGGACTCTGATTAGCACCCTGATGTAAGGGGGGACTCTGATGTTAGGGGGACTCTCATAAGGACCTTGACATAAAAGGGAATCTAATGTGGACCCTGATGTACGGGGGGACTCTAATGGGGACCTTGATGTAAGGGGGGACTCAAATGGGTACCCTAATGTAAGGGGGACTTTGATGGGAGTTCTGATGTAAAGGGAACACTGATGGGGACCCTTATGTTGGAGAGACTCTGTTGTAAGGGGGGATTCGGATGTAAGGGGGGGGGGGATCTTATGAGGACCCTGATGTAATTGGGAACTCTAATGAAGAACCTGATGTGGGGGGGAGTCTAATGGGTACCCTGATATTAGGGGAACTCTGATTGGGATTATGATGTAAGCAGGGACACTAATGGGCACCCTGATGTAAGGGGGGCTCTGGTTGGGATTATGATGTAAGCAGGGATACCAATGGGCACCCTGATGTAAGGGGGGACTGAAATGGGTACTCTAAAGTAAGGGGGACTTTGATGGGCATTCTGATGTAAAGGGAACACTGATTTTGGACCCTTACATTGGAGAGACTCTGTTGTAATGAGGAACTGATGAGGAATCTGATGAGGACCCTGATGTAAGGGGGAATCTTACAGGGAAACTAATGTAAGGGGGGGACTCTAACGTATACCCTGATGTGGGGGTGCTCAGACCAGCAGGAGGAAGGAGGTCCCGATTCCTCTATATAGATCTGTATATCACCAGAGGGGTCACCAGCAGGAGGAAGGAGGTCCCGATTACTCTATATAGATCTTTATATCACCAGAGGGCTCACCGGCAGGAGGAAGGAGGTCCTGATTCCTCTATATAGATCCTTAGTTGTCACTAGCAGGGTCACCAGCAGGAGGAAGGAGGTCCTGATTCCTTTATATAGATCTTTATATCACTAGAGGGGTCACCGGCAGGAGGAAGGAGGTCCTGATTCCTCTATATAGATCTTTATATCACTAGAGGGGTCACCAGCAGGAGGAAGGAGGTCCTGATTCCTCTATATAGATCCCTATATCACTAGAGGGGTAACCAACAGGAGGAAGGAGGACCTGATTCCTCTATATAGATCTTTATATCACTAGAGGGGTCACCAGCGGGAGGAAGGAGATCCCGATTCCTCTATATAGATCCCTATATCACCATAGGGGTAACCAACAGGAGGAAGGAGGTCCTGATTCTCCTATATAGATCTTTATATCACCAGAGGGATCACCAGCAGGAGGAAGGAGGTCCTGATTCCTCTATATAGATCTTTATATCACTAGAGGGGTCACCAGCAGGTGGAAGGAGGTCCCGATTCCTCTATATAGATCTTTATATCACTAGAGGGGTCACCAGCAGGAGGACAGAGGTCCTGATTCCTCTATATGGTGTCAGTGGGAGGAATAGTGCCCCATCATTGGTGTCAGCGGGAGAGGTAGTGCCCCATCATTGGTGTCAGCGGGAGAGGTAGTGCCCCATCATTGGTGTCAGCGGGAGAGGTAGTGCCCCATCATTGGTGTCAGCGGGAGATGTAGTGCCCCATCATTGGTGTCAGCGGGAGATGTAGTGCCCCATCATTGGTGTCAGCGGGAGATGTAGTGCCCCAACATTGGTGTCAGTGGGAGGAATAATCCAAATTCCTATCTGCTCCAGTAAATGGCATCCAAAGAACTAAATGTTGAATCTGATTGATTGTCAGAGGCTCCCACAGTCACTTTTCTGAAAGGCACTTTTAGTTAATTAGACCCACTCTGGATGTGGTCCATACCCCCCCCCACACACACACACAACCTCTGCTCTCCTGATGCTCTATTAGTGTTGAATTATATGTGGCACAGAGCGGTCCTCGCCGCCATCGATTGTTCCGTCCTGTGTAGAGGCAGTGAGGCGCAGTGATTATCGATCTGACAGCGAGGAAATAATTGCCCCGTTCTGTGAATTCAGTTGTCATAGCGATGCTGCTACTGTAAAGAAGCAACATCACATGACTTAATAGTCGACTTTTATGCCGCGCGGTGTGCCCCCACAAGTGACACGTTGCTGGGGACCGCGGGATTAGAAGATACCGCCCAGAGGAGAAGGGAACACATAAATATTACCCCCTACGTCATTAGCACAGCATTGGGGTATTAGCTGAATGCAGGGGGGGCAATGAGAGTGTTGTGTGTCATCTCACACCACACTGATCGATCGATTCTGTCTGTCTATTCTATCTATCTATATAACCTATCATATCTATCTATCTATCTATCTATCTATCTATCTATCTATCTATCTATCTATCTATCAATCATATCTATCTATCTATCTATCTATCTATCTATCTATCTATCTATCTATCTATCTATCTATCAATCATATCTATCTATCTATCTCTCCATCTATCTATCTATCTATCTCTCCCATATCTATCTATCTATCTATCAATCATATCTATCTATCTATCTATCTATCTATCTATCTATCTATCTATCTATCTATCTATCTCTCCCATATCTATCTATCTATCTATCTATCTATCTATCTATCTATCTATCTATCTATCTCTCCCATATCTATCTATCTATCTATCTATCTATCTATCTATCTATCTATCTATAATTATCTATCTATCTATCTATCTATCTATCTATCTATCTATCTATCTATCTATAATTATCTATCTATCTATCTATCTATAATTATCTATCTATCTATCTATCTATCTATCTATCTATCTATCTATCATTATCTATCTATCTATCTATCTATCTATCTATCTATCTATCTATCTATCTCTCCCATATCTATCTATCTATCTATCTATGTATCTATCTATCTATCTATCTATGTATAATTATCTATCTATCTATCTATCTATCTATCTAATATCTATCTATCTATCTATCTATCTATCTATCTATCTATCTATCTCTCCCATATCTATCTATCTATCTATCTATCTATCTATCTATCTATCTATCTATCTATCTTTCTTTCTATCTATGTATAATTATCTATCTATCTATCTATCTATCTATATATAATTATCTCTCTCTCTCTCTGTCTATCTATCTATCTATCTATCTATCTATCTATCTATCTACCTACCTACCTACCTTCCTATCTATCTATCTATCTATCTATCTATCTATCTATCTATCTATCTATCTATCTCTCTCTCTCTATCATATCTATCTATCTATCTATCTATCTATCTATCTATCTCTCCCATATCTCTCTCTCTGTCTATCTATCTATCTATCTATCTATCTATCTATCTATCTATCTATCTATCTATCTATCTATCATATCTGTCTGTATATCTATCTATCATGTGTGTCTGTCTATCATGTCTGTCTGTCTGTCATGTCTGTCTGTCTACCTATTTATCATGTCTGTCTGTCTATCATGTCTGTCTGTCTGTCTATCATGTATGTCTGTCTGTCTATCTATCATGTCTGTCTGTCTATCATGTCTGTATGTATATCGGTCTGTCTATCATGTATGTATGTCTGTCTGTCTATCATGTATGTATGTCTGTCTGTCTATCATGTCTGTCTATCATGTATGTATGTCTGTCTGTCTGCCTATCATGTATGTATGTATGTCTGTCTGTCTATCTGTCTTTCTATCATGTATGTATGTATGTATGCCTGTCTGTCTATCATGTATGTATGTCTGTCTGTCTTTCTATCATGTATGTATGTAGGTATGTCTGCCTGTCTATCATGTCTGTCTGTCCCTCCCATATCTATTTATCTATCTATCTGTCTGTCTGTCTGTCTATCTACCTACCTATCTAATATACAATCAGGTCCATAAATATTGGGACATCGACAAAATTCTAACATTTTTGGCTCTATACACCACCACAACGGATTTGAAATGAAACGAACAAGAGGTGCTTTAACTGCAGACTGTCAGCTTTAATTTGAGGGTATTTACATCCAAATCAGGTGAACGGCGTAGGAATTACAACAGTTTGCATATGTGCCTCCCACTTGTTAAGGGACCAAAAGTAATGGGACAGAATAATAATCATAAATCAAACTTTCTAATTTTTAATACTTTCTAACTTTTTAATACTTGGTTGCAAATCTTTTGCAGTCAATTACAGCCTGAAGTCTGGAACGCATAGACATCACCAGACGCTGGGTTTCATCCCTGGAGATGCTCAGCCAGGCCTCTACTGCAACTGTCTTCAGTTCCTGCTTGTTCTTGGGGCATTTTCCCTTCAGTTTTGTCTTCAGCAAGTGAAATGCATGCTCAATCGGATTCAGGTCAGGTGATTGACTTGGCCATTGCATAACATTCCACTTCTTTCCCTTAAAAAACTCTTTGGTTGCTTTTGCAGTCTGCTTTGGGTCATTGTCCATCTGCACTGTGAAGCGGTGTCCAATGAGTTGTGAAGCATTTGGCTGAATATGAGCAGATAATATTCCCGAAACACTTCAGAATTCATCCGGCTGCTTTTGTCAGCAGTCACATCATCAATAAATACAAGAGAACCAGTTCCATTGGCAGCCATACATGCCCACGCCATGACACTACCACCACCATGCTTCACTGATGAGGTGGTATGCTTAGGATCATGAGCAGTTCCTTTCCTTCTCCATACTCTTCTCTTCCCATCACTCTAGTACAAGTTGATCTTGGTCTCCTCTGTCCATAGGATGTTGTTCCAGAACTGTGAAGGCTTTTTTAGATGTCGTTTGGCAAACTCTAATCTGGCCTTCCTGTTTTTGAGACTCACCAATGGTTTCCATCTTGTGGTGAACCCTCTGTATTCACTCTGGTGAAGTCTTCTCTTGATTGTTGACTTTGACACACATACACCTACCCCCTGGAGAGTGTTCTTGATCTGGCCAACTGTTGTGAAGGGTGTTTTCTTCACCAGGGAAAGAATTGTTCGATTATCCTCCACAGTTGTTTTCCGTGGTCTTCCGGGTCTTTTGGTGTTGCTGAGCTCTTCGGTGCGTTCCTTCTTTTTAAGAATGTTCCAAACAGTTGTTTTGGCCACGCCTAATGTTTTTGCTATCTCTCTGATGGGTTTCTTTTGTTTTTCAGCCTAATGATGGCTTGCTTCACTGATAGTGACAGCTCTTTGGATCTCATCTTGAGAGTTGACAGCAACAGATTCCAAATGCAAATAGCACACTTGAAATGAACTCTGGACCTTTTATCTGCTCATTGTAATTGGGATAATGAGGGAATAACACACACCTGGCCATGGAACAGCTGAGAAGCCAATTGTCCCATTACTTTTGGTCCCTTAACAAGTGGGAGGCACATATGTAAACTGTTGTAATTCCTACACCATTCACCTGATTTGGATGTAAATACCCTCAAATTAAAGCTGACAGTCTGCAGTTAAAGCACATCTTGTTTGTTTCATTTCAAATCCATTGTGGTGGTGTATAGAGCCAAAAATGTTAGAATTGTGTCAATGTCCCAATATTTATGGACCTGACTGTATCTCTATTTATCTACAGTGCCTTGAAAATGTATTCCTTCCCTTAAAATGTTCCACATTTTGTCATGTTACAACCAAAAACATAAATGTATTTTATTGGGATTTTATGTGACAGACCAACACAAAGTGGCACATAATTGTGACGTGGAAGGAAAATGAGAAATGTTTTTCAAAATGTTTTTCAAATAAATCTGTGAAAAGTGTGGCAGCATTTGTATTCAGCCCCATTTACTCAGATACCTCTAACTAAAATCTAGTGGAACCAATCGCCTTCAGAAGTCACCTAATTAGTAAATAGAGTCCACCTGTGTGTAATTTAATCTCAGTATAAATACAGCTGTTCTGTGAAGCCCTCAGAGGATTGTTAGAGAACAAACAGCATCATGAAGACCAAGGAATACATCAGACAGGTCAGGGATAAAGTTGTGCAGAAGTTTAGAGCAGGGTTAAGTTATAAAAAAATATTCCCAGCTTTGACCATCTCACAGAGCTCTGTTCAATCCATCATCCGAAAATGGAAAGAGTATGGCACAACTGCAAACCTACCAAGACATGGCCGTCCACCTAAACTGACAGGCACAGCAGGTCACCATTTGGTGTGACCACCCTTCGGCTTCAATCCAGCCTGAGTTCTTCTAGGTAGACTTGCACATAGTTTTTTGAAGGAACTCAGCAGGTAGGTTGTTCCAAATATCTCGGAGAACTAAGCACAGATCTTCTGTGAATGTCAGCCACTTCCAATCCTTCTGTCTCTTCATGCCACCCCAGACAGGCTCCATGATGTTGAGATCAGGGCTCTGTGGGAGCCAAAATTTGTGTGCGATTGGCCCCAAATGTATTCTGCAGCAGTATAACGACCCCAAATGTACTACCTTCATTTTGTAAAGCTCTCCGCAAACTGTTGGCGCTATATAAATCCTGTATAATAATAGAGATGGTTGTGTGTGAAAATCCCAGTAGATCAGCAGTTTTTGAAATACTCAGCACCAACAACCATGCCACGTTCAAAGTCACTTAACCACTCCCCGACCCATGTTCATAAATGGCTGGACAGGAGCAGGTTGCCGTTCATAAATGGCGCTTGCATTTTCTAGCCTTGCGCACTCCCTGGGGTCCTCTGGACACAGCGGAACACCGATCACTGTACGGGACCTCTGTGCGAGGTCCCGATCATGTGATCACTGATTGGCCAATCAGTGATCACGAATAGTAGTAAGCAAGATGTCACTTCTGACATCATTGTTTACTACGTGTGAAATCTGTGAATGATAACAGAGGTCACATGGTACAAGGCTATTCACAACAGCCTTGAACCGTGTGACAAGCTGTGACCAATCACAGCTCTCACAGTATTTCTCAGTGGCTGCAGGAATGCAGCCAGAGAGAAGGAGAAATTATTGCTTTTACAGACTTTATGGGTGTAAAAGCAATTAGTGTAAAAAACAATAAATCTTCAGCACCCCCCACAAGTAGTACAGTGTCACTATGGTGAAACTGTACTGTCAGGGTGACAGTATGCTAAAAAAACAAACAAACATAAATAATAATATAAAAAAGAAAAAGAAAATGTAAAAGTTTTTTTGGAAAAATTATAATTTTTGGCTATAAACTAATTTGTGTTAGTTTTTTTTTTTTTCTACTAAAAAGATAACCGAATACATTTTGGCCAAGATTTATGAAGAAAGATTATTTATTTGCAAAAGTTTATAAGAAAAACACTTTTTTTTCCAACATTTTTGGACTTTTTCATTTAGGTAGGTAGGTTTAGGTCTTCATCACCCCCCAGAAGTAGTACAGTGTCACTATGGTGACAGTATGTTAAAAAAACAAACATAAATAATAATATAAAAAAAAGAAAATGTAAAATTTTTTTTTAAAAAATTAGAATTTTTGGTTCTAACCTAATTTGGGTTTTTTTTTGTTTTTTTTTTTTACTAAAAAGATAACTGAATACATTTTGGCCAAGATTTATGAAGAATTATTATTTTATTTAAATTTTATAAGAAAAATGTTTTTTTTTCAAAATTTTTGGACTTTTTCATTTATATAGCAAAAAAATAAAAATCTCAGCGGTGAATAAATACCACCATAATAAAGTTTTATCTGTCTCAAAGAAATGCTAAAAAAATCATATGGGTACAGAGTTGCATGACCGCGCAATTGTCATTCAAAGTGTGATAGCACTGAAAGCTGAAAATAGGCCTGGACAGGAAGGGGGTAAAAGTGTCCGGATTGGAAGTGGTAAATGCAACTTTGATGCAGCTTTGGATGGGTGCAACTTGGATACGACTTTTGCTTTCCTTAATGATTATGGACAACTGTTGCACATACAGCAATCAGGTGCAACTTTCAGTGGTGCCCAGCGACAGCCCCAACACATCACTGCTCTAGAGGAGATCTGCATGGAGGAATGGGCCAACATACCAGCAACAGTGTGTGCCAACCTTGTGAAGACTTGCAGGAAACGTCTGACCTCTGTCATTGCCAGCAAAGGATATATAACAAAGTATTGAGATGAACTTTTCATATTCACCAAATACTTATTTTCCACCATAATTTGCAAATAAATTCTTCCCAAATCAGCCAATGTGATTGTCTGGATTTGTTTTCTCATTTTGTCTCTCATAGTTGAGGTCTACCTATGATGCCAATTACAGGCCTCTCTCATCTTTTTAAGTGGCAGAACTTTCACAATTGGTGGCTGACTAAATTATTTTTTGCCCCACTGTATATATATACATGAGAGTATTCCATGTAGCAGTGAAATGTTGGCTCCCCCTAGGACCCCTGACCGGGTGGTCAACAGTCTCTGATCAGAGGATAGGTCCATACATCTCCGGTACACACACTGGCACACACGATCCTCCAGCTGTAACAGGGAGCCGAATAGTGACTGAATAGGGTGTGCCCATCACTGGCTCCGCCATCTTCTACACAGCTGGAGCCAATCAATAGGCGGGGGTGTGCTCTGATTTCAGGGTTAACCCTATGTGAGTAGGATGATCAGGGCCCGATGTGTACGAGAGGAAGCGGTGTAGTGCTGGTAGGCAGCCTGTCTTCGAGGACCCTGGCAGGAGCCATCAGAGGTGACCCGAGCCTAAGAGGATGGTGGGTGATGGAGGTGACAGGAGGAGGAGGGTGGCGGACAATGGTCAGGGTGAGGGGAGCAGATGCTGATTGATTGTGTCAGACACTGCCATGTCATGTATGAGCCTTCGGCTGAGAGGGAAGAAAAAAGGACAGAAGAAGATGCCGGGTGTCTGGGGCCAGTGTAGCAGCTGAGCTTCTGCTCCTTCCAGTGTTACTCTCAGACTCAGTCCTTTACTGCAAGCCGGCTGGTCGCTGCTGATCACTGTGGAGTTTTGTAACTCTGGTTCTCTTTTGTTCAGTTTCTCTGGCTGATTGGTTAATACAGTTAATTTATATTTGGTTAATATATATTTTGTCTTTAATGTTGGTGCTGCTGGCATCTTATGGCACTTATTTTTGCAAATTAAAAGCACTTTCATGTTTTCTTGATTTAATATTTTCTGTCTTAAAATTTTTTTTTTCTTTTTGGTGGTGGTGGTGGGGGGGGGGGGGGGGGGCAAGTAGCTGCTCTTGCTTAGGGCACGAAGTAGTCTAGCACCGGCCCTGGTAACACTGGTGCCAACCAGGAATTTCCTCACTTTGAAGGAATTTCCTCTGACTGCCTGTTTTAGCTATGAGACAGGAATTAAGAGAAATCTCCCCAGTTTAACACAGATTTCCCCTCAAAAATTGTTTCTATTCTTTTATTTTCTATTCTAGTCACATCTATTCTATTCGAAATTTGAATTTTGGAAGATGGTTATATTCTTTTTATTTCATCCTAATCTATTGTTTATTTCGATTTCATTCTATTCTTTTTTCTATTCTATTCTGTTCTGCTCTATTCTACTCTATACAAATTCGAATTCATATGTATTTTATTCAAAATTCTAATTTCAGCCACCACAAGGATGGATTCATACTTTTCCTGGAGTTAGGCTGTAACACAGATTGATGAGATTATTTCTATGACCTGTTCACATTTGCACAATATCTAAGAATTCAAACAATTCTGTCAATTCCCGTTAACTCTCTAGAATCCTATCATAGCAGATACATAGCCATCCCAGAGGCAGCTGATGCGTCACCTCAAAACAGACGCGGTTCACGTTTGTCTATCGGACGCAGTTAATGAGGCTGACGAGGGTCCTGGATGTCTGGAAATTTCATTGATTAAATGTACGCAGTAAACGGATGGGATGGATACAGTTTCGGTTCGGAGGAGAGCAATAAGCCGTGACACATAACGATGTGCGGAAATAATGGCGCTGATCGCTTTATTCCTCATTAACGAGACCTCGCTCACTGAACGAAGCCTTCTGCCAAACACATGGCTGCCTGGTAATGTCACCTTGAGTCCATTGACAGACACATTACACAGCAGAGGATGGAGGGGGGGTATATCAAAGGACATCTCCAGACACCGAAGAACTACAAATCTCAGCACACTATGAACAATAGATTGATCTGACTTGAAACCGTAATTTATTTCTTAATCCCGACTTCAGTTAATAAAAAAATAGACATACAGTCATGGCCAAAAATCTTGTCCCCCCTGCATTTCAGATAATGCACCACCTCACCCAGAAAATTGTTGCAATTACAAATGTATCGGCATTCTCATGTTTATTTCTTTGTATTGGTATGAAACAAAAGAAGTGGAGAAACAAAAAAGCCAAATCTGACACTTTCCAAACAAAACTCCAAAAATGGACTGGACAAAATTTTGGCACCCTCCATTTAATATTTGGTAGCACACCCCTTGGAAAAAATACCTGAAATCAATGGCTTCCTGTAACCATCAATGAGTTTCTTCCACCTCTCTACTGGAATCTTAGAGCGCTCTTCTTCTGCCAACTGCTCCAGGTCTCTCAGATTGGAAGGGTTCCTTTTCCCAACTGCTGTTTCTCTCCACAAGACCTCTATGGGATTGAGATCTGGACTTATTGTTGGCCAGTTCAGTCCTCTCCAGCGCTTTGTCTGAAACCATTTCTGGGTGTTTTTTGACATGTGCTTTGGGTCATTGTCCTGCTGGAAGACCCATGACCTCTGACGGAGACCCAACTTTCTGACACTGGGTCCTACATTGCACCCCAGAATTCTTTGGTAGTCTTCAGATTTCATAATGCCATGCACACGGTCAAGACATCCAGTGCCTGAAGCAGCAAAGCAACCCCAAAACATCAGCGACCCCCCACCATGTGTGACTGGAGGGACTGGATTCTTTTCTTTAAAGGCCTCGTCGCTTTTTCTAAAAACAGTAGAATGATGGGCTTTACCAAAAAGCCGTAATTTTATTTCATCTGTCCACAGCACATTCTCCCAAAAGGATTTATGCTTCCTTTTAGCAAACTCCAATCTGGCTTTTTTATGTTTCTGTGTCAGCAGTGGAGTCCTGAGCATGCTCCTGTGTGATTCCTGGTGTGAACCTAAAAGAATTGGTTGTCAACACTTGAGACATAGGAGGCCTCAACTATTGCATCCGTCAGTTCCAAAGGGACCCACATAAAACTCAGTATTTGACAGAAGACTGTCAAAGACTACAAACATATTAGAGGAGACAGTCAGTGACTGTGGACATGTTATATGAGGCTGCTGGAGAACTCCGACATTACAGTTTTTTTTGTCCAATCAATGCTTCTGTTGCTGAATGCTATGGCCTACTAGGGAACATACAGCAAGTTCCAAAGGGCCACACTTGGCCTTCTGGCCCTAGGTTGGGCACCAGGGCCTAAAGGCATAGCTAGTCCTAACAAAGACTTCAATTTAGGCCCAATGCACATAGGGCCTTTCCTCCTGGCAGCAGCGTTGTCAGAAAAAATGCTTGACGTGTAAACGTGTGTAGGCGCATTTAAGCAAATTTAGGCACGCCAAGAGCTTGGGTGTTAAGTCATAATTTATTCCGGTCATCGAAATTAATTCATGCTCAAGCGCTTAACCCCCCCCCCAGTGTTAACGCTCGTTTAGACATGTTTACGCGCAAAATCTGGTGCAGCTCTGCATAGGAACCAATCAGCTTCCAGGTTTTGTCAAAGCTTAATCGAAAAAGCTGAAATCAGAAACTGATTGGTTACTTTGCACAGCTGCACCAGTTTTAGCAAACCTCCCCCATAGGCTAACATGGAGGGGTGCATAGAGGCAGAGAAAAAACGCCAGGCACCTCTAACAGCAGCATTTTTAACTCACAGTGTGCCAAGTGAAACTGTGATGAGCAGACAGAGATTTGTAGAAGTTGCCTATTATATACTGTGTATATATATATATATATATATATATATATATATACAGTTGCAAGAAAAGTATGTGAACCCCTTGGGATTACATGGAGTTTTGCATGAATTGGGCATAAAATGTGCTCTGAACGTCATCTAGGTCACAACAATAGAAGAACACAGTCTGCTGAACATAATACTACACAAACATTAGATGTTGCCATGGTTTAATTGCACATAACATGTAAACATTCACAGTGCAGGGAGGAAAAAGTATGTGAGGCCCTAGCTTAATGACTTCTCCCAGAGCTAATTGGAGCCAGGAGTGAGCCAACCTTGATTCCAATCAGTGTGATGATATTGGATGTGTTGCTGACAGCTGTCCTGCCCTTAAAAAACACACCCCTGTTTTGGGTTTACTGGTTTCAAGAAGCACTGTCTGATGTGAACCATGCCTCGCAGAAAAGAGCTCTCGGAAGACCTACGATCAAGAATTGTTGACTTGCATGAAGCTGGAAAGGGTTACAAAAGTATCTCCAAAAGCCTTGATGTTCATGTGTCCACGGTAAGACAGACTGTCTACAAATGGAGAAAGTTTAGCACTGTTGCTACTCTCCCTAGGCGTGGTCATCCTGTAAAAATGACTGCAAGAGCACAGCGCAGAATGCTGCATGAGGTAAAGAAGAATCCCAGAGTGTCAGCTAAAGACCTACAGAAATCTCTGGCACATGCTAACATTTTTGTTGACACATCTACAATAAGGAAAACATTAAACAAGAATGGAGTACATGGGAGGACACCACGGAGGAAGCCATTGCTGTCCAAAAAGAATATTGCAGCACGTTTGAAGTTTGCAAAAGAACACCTGGATGTTCCACAGCACTACTGGCAAAATATACTGTGGACAGATGAAACCAAGATTGAGTTGTTTGGGAAGAACACACAACACTATGTGTGGAGAAAAAAAGGCACAGCACACCAACATCAAAACCTCATCCCCACTGTAAAACATGGCGGAGGGAGCATCATGGTTTGGGGCTGCTTTGCTGCCTCAGGGCCTGGACGGATTGTTGTCATTGATGGGAAAATGAATTCCAGAGTTTATCAAGATATTTTGCAGGAAAACGTACGACCATCTGTCCGCCAACTGAAGCTCCGCAGAGGATGGGTGATGCAACAGGACAATGACCCAAAGCATACAAGTAATTCAACAAAACAATGGCTGCAACAGCACAGAATACGCCTTCTGGAGTGGCCCAGTCAGAGTCCTGACCTCAACCCGATTGAAATGCTGTGGCATGACCTTAAGAGAGCGATTCACACCAGACATCCCAAGAATATTGCTACACTGAAACAGTTTTGTGAAGAGGAGTGGTCCAAAATTACTCCAGATCGTTGTGCAGGTCTGATCTGCAACTACAGGAAATTTTTGGTTGAGGTTATTGCTGCCAAAGGAGGGTCAACCAGTTATTAAGTCCAAAGGTTCACATACTTTTTCCTCCCTGCACTGTGAATGTTTACATGTTATGAGCAATTAAACCATGGCAACATCTAATGTTTGTGTAGTATTATGTTCAGCAGACTGTGTTCTTCTATTGTTGTGACTTAGATGACGTTCAGAGCACATTTTATGCCCAATTCATGCAAAACTCCACGTAATCCCAAGGGGTTCACATACTTTTTCTTGCAACTGTATATATACACACACACACACACACACTATATTGCCAAAAGTATTGGTTGGCCGGCCTTTCCACACACATGAACTTTAATGACATCCCAGTCTTAGTCCGTAGGGTTCAATATTGAGTTGGCCCCGTCCTTTACAGCTATAAAAGCTTCAACTCTTCTGGGAAGGCCGTCCACAAGGTTTAGGAGGGTGTCTATGGGAAGGTTGGACCATTCTTCCAGAAGCACATTTGTCAGGTCAGGCACTGATGTTGGGGGAGGAGGCCTGGCTCACAGTCTCCACTTTAATTCATCCCAAAGGTGTTCTATGGGGTTGAGGTCAGGACTCTGTGCAGGCCAGTCAGGTTCCTCCACCCCAAACTGGTTCCTCCATGTCTTTATGGACCTTGCTTTGTGCACTGGTGTGCAGTCATGTTGGAACAGGAAGGGGCCATCCCCAAACTCTTCCCACAAAGTTGGGAGCATGAAATTGTCCAAAATGTCTTGGTATGCTGACGCCTTAAGAGTTCCCTTCACTGGAACTAGGGGGCGAAGCCCAACCCCTGAAAAACAACCCCACACCATAATACACCCTCCACCAAACTTTACACTTGGCACAATGCAGTCAGGCAAGTACCGTTCTCCTGGCAACTGCCAAACCCAGACATGTCCATCGGATTGCCAGACAGAGAAACGTGATTGGTCACTCCAGAGAACAAGTCTCCTCTGCTCTAGAGTCCAGTGGCGGCGTGCTTTACACCACTGTATCCGACACTTTGCATTGCACTTGGTGACGTAAGGCTTGGATGCAGCTGCTCGGCCATGGTAACCCATTCCATGAAGCTCTCTATGCACTGTTGTTGTGCTAATCTGAAGGCCACACCAAGTTTGGAGGTCTTTAGCTATTGACTCTGCAGACAGTTGGTGACTTCTGCGCACTGTGTGCTTCAGTATGCGCTGACCCCGCTCTGTCATGTGACGTGGCCTACCACTTGGTGGCTGAGTTGCTGTTGTTCCCAGTTGCTTCCACTTTGGTATAATCCCACTAACAGTTGACCGTAAAATATTTAGTAGCCAGGAAATGTCACGGATGGACTTATTGCACAGGTGACAACCTATCACAGGACCACGCTTGGAGTCACTGAGCTCCTGAGAGCGACCCATTCTTTCACCAATGTTTGTAGAAGCAGTCTGCATGCCTAGGAGATGATTGTATACACCTGTGGCCATGGAGGGGATTGGAACACCTGAATCACATGATTTGTAGGGCTTGTGCAATACTTTTGACAATATAGTGTGTGTGTGTGTATATATATACAGGGGTTAGACAAAAAATTGAAACACTGCATGATTTGCTGGAGTAAAAGTGACAACATGTTTCGCATTGAAAATGGAAGTGATGTAACACTTCTTTTTCTTCCGCTGTGTGATGAGACACCAACTGTAGCTAAAAGGTGGTAGGCCTCACTTTCGTCATTCACTGCGTGTGCTGCTAGTAATATGGAGTCATGTCACAGCTTACTGAGCTTCAAAGAGAGCACTGAACAGTAAAGTGGAACTCTGATGTAAAAGAGAACACTGCAGGCCCTGATGTAAAGCGGAACGTTGCTGACTGTGATGTAAGGGGGTGACCAGAGACCACCTTACATCAGAGTTTTCTTTTACATTACGGTCCACAGTATCCCCCTTACATCAGAGTTCCCCTTTACATCAGGGTTCGCAGAGATCCCTCTTGCACTGTAAGGGAGAACCCTGCAGATCCTGATGTAAGGGGGACTCTTGTGTAATGGGGGTCTCGGGTGACCAGAGATTCCCTTACATCAGAGTTCCCCTTTACATCAGGGTCCACAGAGGTCCCCCTTGCACTGTGAGGTAGAACCCTGCAGATCCTGATGTAAGGGGGACTCTTGTAGAAGGGGGGGTCTCGGGTGACCAGAGATTCCCTTACATCAGAGTTGCCCTTTACATCAGGGTCCACAGAGGTCCCCCTTGCACTGTAAGGGAGAACCCTGCAGATTCTGATGTAAGGGGGACTCTTGACCAGAGACCCCCTTACATCAGAGTTCCCCTTTACATCAAAGTCTGCAGCATTCCCCTTTACAAGTATAAAAAAATATTTACATAAAAATATTTTATAAAGAAAAAATGGTTGATCCTACTGTCTTTTTTTTTTGGGGGGGGGGGGGGTGCTTCAGTTATTCTTTGCATATAGGCCCCTGAGATGTAAATCTGGCCCTGGAATGGTTAGAACACTTCTTAGGTTTTCATTTCTGCCTGTGAAATGCGGACCCTGTCATAAGAGGGAACACTGTGGACCCTTTCATAAAGGGGAACTCTGATGTAAGAGGGAACACTGCGGATCCTGATTGAAATGGAACTGGAACCCAGACCGCACTGAGTTTTTCCGTTATACCACAGCTTCCCCTGTCCGAACACCATCCATGGACTACACCCTTGAAATCCCTCAGGAAATAGACAGCACCCAGCTCTTCTTAATACATGAAGACAACTCTTTTATTTTAACACAAAACACAGGATATATACAGAGGGCGGGGAAACACAACCAGGAACAGGAAATACATCATCACCCCTCCCCACCCCACCAAGACACAGAACAATGGGATGAAGCACATGGCAATGGACATTGACCAACCCCCACACCAATACACAAACAGTACATCCCATAATAGTTGGCTGGACAGGAAGACACAGCACAATGGGGGGTAGCACATGGCAAACAGACAATGGACAGCCATGTGGCCGAGAACAAAGGAACACAGACTATACACAAGACTCAGACATTCACATACACACCCTGTACCCCTTAACAGGCACAGGGTGCCTTAAACATAATGGGAATTCGGGAAGATGATACAGAGGTCCCCCCACCCCCAAAAGTCACTCCCGTCACACTGATGTAAAGGGGAACCCTGCTGACTGTGATGTAAGGGGGGGCTTTGGTGACCAGAGACCACCTTACATCAGAGTTCCCTTTTACATCACAGTCCGCAGTGTCCCCCATACATCAAAGTTCCCCTTTTTAATACTGAAGACATTTCCCATCCTGTAAGATACATGCAGAGTGAATAAGTAAACTGATTTTCTCTGCGACTCTGTATTCAGCGCGCTCTCGCGCCTCCTTCCCCTCCACTGCCAAGCACTATGCGAAGATAACTTTAAAACACATTAACACCCTAATAACAATTTATATGACACGTTTATTGCTTCAGCGAGTGTTAAACGATTAGGATCTTCCATAATGCGTCCTCGGTTATCGCGCCTCTGACAGCTGTTTGACCGCATTTCAGCCTGGTGTCCGCGTAGCAGCCCCATAGAGCGCAGTATTGCTGCCTGCAGATCCCAGCCTGGATTGTGTTTGGTGGCCTCGCTCCAATCAGATTGGTGGCTGAATAATTTAGTGTGCCTGGCAGCTGCCGGTAACATAAATCCCAAAGACGGAGTTGACAACGCTCCCCGGTGAAGGACGGCTCCTCTGGAGATGTGAGTGTCACACATTGACAGTAAATATTTATATCATGACACAGATCTGTACATCCGAGGCTTTGATTTCCTGGCGCACCAGTTAGGAAAGTGTCCACGGGGGACAACATGGTCATTGTTTTCCGCACGCTCTATCACAGTCCTTTGGGTCAGCTGTAGATCTCCCCTCTAATAACTGCCAATCTGCAGCAGTCTGAAAATGGACTGAATAGAGTCGCAAGCTGGCTTATGGAAGAAAATGGACCTGCAGTCTCAATGATTGTCATTGCACAGCCTTAAAAAGGACAATAAATAGGCATTAGATAATAATGATAGTGATGGGAAAAGAGGGCACACCAGCCCAGTGCATTACCTGAGAAGAAACCTTATTAACCTCCCTGGCGGTATTCCCGAGTGCAGCTCGGGTTAAAGTTTCAGTACCACAAGCGGTAACCCCGAGCTACACTGGGGCTTACCATGTGGTGCTGCTCCGGGATCTGTTCTTCTCTTACCTTGTCCTGCGCTCTGGCGATGTCCCTCCTGCAGTGTCCCCTGTAATGTCCTCCGGCGGATGCCGGCATCTGTCTTCTGGGTTCCGTCCCCTGCGAGAGTCGGGACGTACGGGGGACGGAACGGCAGGAAATTTGAAAATGACAAAAAGTGACATTCACTAAAATCACATAGTAAAACATTCCTGTATCAAACCATTTCACATACATTTTGTCCCGAGTGCTTTGTCCGGCGCCCTGCCTGCACTTTTACTGTTCTTTCTGCCTGGAAACTGAGAAATGTCTATGGCGTCCAAAAGCGTCCCTTTAGGTCAGACGTGGTTTTAGACCGGCTAGAGAACAGCGATAGTAAATCAGAACCACTTGCAGAATTGAGTGATAATGATTCGTGGGGAAATTCGTCATCAGACACTGAAAACGATTCTGCGACTTTGCTTAGTGATGTGCGAACTTGGCGCTCTATTTCAAATTTCAGTGTTTTTGGTTTGGTTATATTATTGAATTAAACTTATTATTATTAGATTATTATTTTTTATGATTATTTATTAAAATATAATTTATGAATTCATGTTTCAAGTTTTATCCTACCCAGGATGTTTACTAGACTCTTGTTCGGACAGATTTCAGTGAGTTATTCCTAAAAATTACAGGCCTACAATAAAAAAAATACATATTTCCATGCAAAAAAATGTACCGCATTGAGCACAGAAATATGGACATAATCAGACCGCTAGGGAGGTTAAATCCAGAGTAGATATATACTCTCCAACTTACAAGCCGACCTCAATGCTCTGTGTAATTGGGCAACTATATGGCAAATGAGGTTTAATGTTGATAAATGTAAGGTTCTGCACTTGGGGGCTAAGAATATGCATGCATCATACATACTAGGGGGGTACAACTGGGGGAATCAATGGTGGAAAAGGATCTGGGAGTTCTGGTAGATCACATGCTTAATAATGGCATGCAATGCCAAGCTGCAGTTTGTAAAGCGAGCAAAATCCTCTCTTGTATTAATAGAGGTATAGACTCCAGAGAGAGATATCATTTCCCCCGGTACAAATCATTAGTAAGACCTCATCTGGAATATGCAGTTCAGTATTGGGCACCGATTCACAAAAAGAACATTGGGGAACTGGAGGAAGTACAGAGAAGGGCAACTAAACTGATAAGAGGCATGGAGGAGCTCAGCTATGAGGAAAGATTAGAGGAACTGAATTTATTCTCTACTGAGAAGAGGAGATTAAGGGGGGTATGAATACATAAGGGGGAGATATGATCTCCATGTATAATACATAAGGGGGGATATGATCACCATGCATAATACATAAGGGGGGATATGATCTCCATGTATAATACATAAGGGGGGATATGATCTCCATGTATAATACATAAGGGGGGATATGATCTCCATGTATAATACATAAGGGGGGATATGATCACCATGTATAATACATAAGGGGGGATATGATCTCCATGTATAATACATAACGGGGGATATGATCTCCATGTATAATACATAAGGGGGGATATGATCGCCATGTATAATACATAAGGGGGGATATGATCGCTATGTATAATACATAAGGGGGGGGGATATGATCTCCATGTATAATACATAAGGGGGGATATGATCTCCATGTATAATACATAAGGGGGATATGATTTCCATGTATAATACATAAGGGGGGATATGATCACCATGTATAATACACAAGGGGGATATGATCTCCATGTATAATACATAAGGGGGGGATATGATTTCCATGTATAATACATAAGGGGGGATATGATCACCATGTATAATACATAAGGGGGTATGATCTCCATGTATAATACATAAGGGGGGAAATGATCTCCATGTATAATACATAAGGGGGGATATGATCTCCATGTATAATACATAAGGGGGGATATGATCACCATGTATAATACATAAGGGGGGATATGATCACCATGTATAATACATAAGGGGGGATATGATCACCATGTATAATACATAAGGGGGGATATGATATCCATGTATAATACATAAGGGGGGATATGATCTCCATGTATAATACATAAGGGGGATATGATCTCCATGTATAATACATAAGGGGGATATGATCTCCATGTATAATACATAAGGGGGGATATGATCTCCATGTATAATATATAAGGGGGGATATGATCACCATGTATAATACATAAGGGGGTATGATCTCCATGTATAATACATAAGGGGGGAAATGATCTCCATATATAATAGATAAGGGGGGATATGATCTCCATGTATAATACATAAGGGGGATATGATCTCCATGCATAATACATAAGGGGGGATATGGTCTCCATGTATAATAGATAAGGGGGATATGATATCCATGTATAATACATAAGGGGGATATGATCTCCATGTATAATACATAAGGGGGGGATATGATCTCCATGTATAATACATAAGGGGGGATATGATCTCCATGTATAATACATAAGGGGGGGATATGATCTCCATGTATAATACATAAGGGGGATATGATCACCATGTATAATACACAAGGGGGATATGATCTCCATGTATAATACATAAGGGGTGAAATGATCTCCATGTATAATACATAAGGGAGGATATGATTTCCATGTATAATACATAAGGGGGGTGTGATCACCATGTATAATACATAAGGGGGATATGATCACTATGTATAATACATAAGGGGGGATATGATCTCCATGTATAATACATAAAGGGGATATGATCTCCATGTATAATACATAAGGGGGGATATGATCTCCATGTATAATACATAAGGGGGGATATGATCACCATGTATAATACATAAGGGGGATATGATCTCCATGTATAATACATAAGGGGGGATATAATCTCCATGTATAATACATAAGGGGGACATGATCTCCATGTATGATACATAAGGGGGATATGATCTCCATGTATAATACATAAGTGGGATATGATCTCCATGTATAATACATAAGGGGGATATGATCTCCATATATAATACATAAGGGGGGATATGATCTCCATGTATAATATATAAGGGGGGATATGATCTCCATGTATATTACATACGGGGGATATGATCTCCATGTACAATACGTAAGGGGGATATGATCCCCATGTATAATACATAAGGGGGATATGATCTCCATGTATAATACATAAGGGGGACATGAGCATCATGTATAATACATAAGAGGGATATGATCTCCATGTATAATACATAAGGGGGATATGATCTCCATGTATAATACATAAGGGGGATATGATCTCCATGTATAATACATAAGGGGGGATATGATCTCCATGTATAATACATAAGGGGGGATATGATCTCCATGTATAATACATAAGGGGGGGATATGATCTCCATGTATAATATATAAGAGGGATATGATCACCATGAAGAATACATAAGGGGGGATATGATCTCCATGTATAATACATAAGGGGGATATGATCATCATTTTTAATACATAAGGGGGATATGACCTCCATGTATAATAGATAAGGGGGATATGATCTCCATGTATAATACATGAGGGGGATATGATCTCCATGTATAATACATAAGGGGGGGATATGATCTCCATGTATAATACATAAGGGGGGATATGATCTCCATGTATAATACATAAGGGGGGAAATGATCTCCATGTATAATACATAAGGGAGGATATGATCTCCATGTATAATACATAAGGGGGGTATGATCACCATGTATAATACATAAGGGGGGATATGATCACCATGTATAATACATAAGGGGGGATATGATCTCCATGTATAATACATAAGGGGGGATATGATCTCCATGTATAATACATAAGGGGGATATGATCTCCATGTATAATACATAAGGGAGGATATGATCTCCATGTATAATACATAAGGGGGACACGATCTCCATGTATGATACATAAGGGGGATATGATCTCCATGTATAATGTATAATACATAAGGGGGGATATGATCTCCATGTATAATACATAAGGGGGGATATGATCTCCATGTATAATACATAAGGGGGACATGATCTCCATGTATGATACATAAGGGGGGTATGATCTCCATGTATAATACATAAGGGGGATATGATCTCCATGTATAATACATAAGGGGGGATATGATCAACATGTATAATACATAAGGGGGGATATGATCTCCATGTATAATACATAAGGGGGGATATGATCGCCATGTATAATACATAAGGGGGGATATGATCGCCATGTATAATACATAAGGGGGGGGGATATGATCTCCATGTATAATACATAAGGGGGGATATGATCTCCATGTATAATACATAAGGGGGATATGATTTCCATGTATAATACATAAGGGGGGATATGATCACCATGTATAATACATAAGGGGGATATGATCTCCATGTATAATACATAAGGGGGGATATGATTTCCATGTATAATACATAAGGGGGGATATGATCACCATGTATAATACATAAGGGGGTATGATCTCCATGTATAATACATAAGGGGGGAAATGATCTTCATGTATAATACATAAGGGGGGATATGATCTCCATGTATAATACATAAGGGGGATATGATCTCCATGTATAATACATAAGGGGGGATATGATCACCATGTATAATACATAAGGGGGGATATGATCACCATGTATAATACATAAGGGGGGATATGATCACCATGTATAATACATAAGGGGGGATATGATCACCACGTATAATACATAAGGGGGATATGATCTCCATGTATAATACATAAGGGGGATATGATCTCCATGTGTAATACATAAGGGGGATATGATCTCCATGTATAATACATAAGGGGGGATATGATCTCCATGTATAATATATAAGGGGGGATATGATCACCATGTATAATAAGGGGGTATGATCTCCATGTATAATACATAAGGGGGGAAAGGATCTCCATGTATAATAGATAAGGGGGGATATGATCTTCATGTATAATACATAAGGGTGATATGATCTCCATGTATAATAAATAAGGGGGGATATGATCTCCATGTATAATAGATAAGGGGGATATGATCTCCATGTATAATACATAAGGGGGGATATGATCTCCATGTATAATACATAAGGGGGGAAATGATCTCCATGTATAATACATAAAGGGGATATGATCTCCATGTATAATACATAAGGGGGGATATGATCACCATGTATAATACATAAGGGGGTATGATCTCCATGTATAATACAGAAGGGGGGGAATGATCTCCATGTATAATAGATAAGGGGGGATATGATCTCCATGTATAATACATAAGGGGGATATGATCTCTATGTATAATACATAAGGGGGTATATGATCTCCATGTAAAATACATAAGGGGGATATGATCTCCATGTATAATACATAAGGGGGGATATGATCTCCATGTATAATACATAAGGGGGGAAATGATCTCCATGTATAATACATAAGGGAGGATATGATCTCCATGTATAATACATAAGGGGGTATGATCACCATGTATAATACATAAGGGGGGATATGATCACTATGTATAATACATAAGGGGGGATATGATCTCCATGTATAATACATAAGGGGGGATATGATCCCCATGTATAATACATAAAGGGGATATGATCTCCATGCATAATACATAAGAGGGGATATGATCTCCATGTATAATACATAAGGGGGGATATGATCACCATGTATAATACATAAGGGGGGATATGATCTCCATGTATAATACATAAAAGGGATATGATCTCCATGTATAATACATAAGAGGGGATATGATCTCCATGTATAATACATAAGGGGGGATATGATCACCATGTATAATACATAAGGGGGGATATGATCTCCATGTATAATACATAAGGGGGGATATGATCTCCATGTATAATACATAGGGGGGATATGATCTCCACGTATAATACATAAGGGGGGATATGATCTCCACGTATAATACATAAGGGGGGATATGATCTCCATGTATAATACATAAGGGGGAAAGATCTCCATGTATAATACATAAGGGGGGATATGATCTCCATGTATAATATATAAGGGGGGATATGACCACCATGTATAATACATAAGGGGGTATGATCTCCATGTATAATACATAAGGGGGGAAATGATCTCCATGTATAATAGATAAGGGGGGATATGATCTCCATGTATAATACATAAGGGAGATATGATCTCCATGCATAATACATAAGGGGGGATATGGTCTCCATGTATAATAGATAAGGGGGATATGATCTCCATGTATAATACATAAGGGGGATATGATCTCCATGTATAATACATAAGGGGGATATGATCTCCATGTATAATACATGAGGGGGATATGATCTCCATGTATAATACATAAGGGGGGGATATGATCTCCATGTATAATACATAAGGGGGGATATGATCTCCATGTATAATACATAAGGGGGGAAATGATCTCCATGTATAATACATAAGGGAGGATATGATCTCCATGTATAATACATAAGGGGGGATATGATCTCCATGTATAATACATAAGGGGGACATGATCTCCATGTATAATACATAAGGGGGGATATGATCTCCATGTATAATACATAAGGGGGATATGATCTCCATGTATAATACATAAGGGGGATATGATCTCCATGTATAATACATAAGGGGGGATATGATCTCCATGTATAATACATAAGGGGGACATGATCTCCATGTATGATACATAAGGGGGATATGATCTCCATGTATAATACATAAGGGGGATATGATCTCCATGTATAATACATAAGGGGGGATATGATCTCCATGTATAATACATAAGGGGGGATACGATCTCCATGTATATTATATACGGGGGATATGATCTCCATGTACAATACGTAAGGGGGATATGATCCCCATGTATAATACATAAGGGGGATATGATCTCCATGTATAATACATAAGGGGGGATATGATCTCCATGTATATTATATACGGGGGATATGATCTCCATGTATAATACGTAAGGGGGATATGATCCCCATGTATAATACATAAGGGGGATATGATCTCCATGTATAATACATAAGGGGGATATGATCATCATGTATAATACACAAGAGGGATATGATCTCCATGTATAATACATAAGGGGGATATGATCTCCATGTATAATACATAAGGGGGGATATGATCTCCATGTATAATACATAAGGGGGGATATGATCTCCATGTATAATACATAAGGGGGGGATATGATCTCCATGTATAATATATAAGAGGGATATGATCACCATGTAGAATACATAAGGGGGATATGATCACCATGTATAATACATAAGGGGGGATATGATCTCCATGTATAATACATAAGGGGGATATGATCATCATTTTTAATACATAAGGGGGATATGATCTCCATGTATAATAGATAAGGGGGATATGATCTCCATGTATAATACATGAGGGGGATATGATCTCCATGTATAATACATAAGGGGGGGATTTGATCTCCATGTATAATACATAAGGGGGGATATGATCTCCATGTATAATACATAAGGGGGGAAATGATCTCCATGTATAATACATAAGGGAGGATATGATCTCCATGTATAATACATAAGGGGGGTATGATCACCATGTATAATACATAAGGGGGGATATGATCACTATGTATAATACATAAGGGGGGATATGATCTCCATGTATAATACATAAGGGGGGATATGATCACCATGTATAATACATAAGGGGGGATATGATCTCCATGTATAATACATAAGGGGGGATATGATCTCCATGTATAATACATAAGGGGGATTTGATCTCCATGTATAATACATAAGGGGGGATATGATCTCCATGTATAATACATAAAGGGGATATGATCTCCATGTATAATACATAAGGGGGGATATGATCACCATGTATAATACATAAGGGGGGATATGATCTCCGTGTATAATACATAAGGGGGGATATGATCTCCATGTATAATACATAAGGGGGATATGATCTCCATGTATAATACATAAGGGGGGATATGATCTCCATGTATAATACATAAGGGGGACATGATATCCATGTATAATACATAAGGGGGATATGATCTCCATGTATAATACATAAGGGGGGATATGATCTCCATGTATAATACATAAGGGGGGATATGATCTCCATGTATAATACATAAGGGGGACATGATCTCCATGTATGATACATAAGGGGGATATGATCTCCATGTATAATACATAAGGGGGATATGATCTCCATGTATAATACATAAGGGGGGATATGATCTCCATGTATAATACATAAGGGGGGATATGATCTCCATGTATATTACATACGGGGGATATGATCTCCATGTACAATACGTAAGGGGGATATGATCCCCATGTATAATACATAAGGGGGATATGATCTCCATGTATAATACATAAGGGGGATATGATCTCCATGTATAATACATAAGGGGGGGATATGATCTCCATGTATAATATATAAGAGGGATATGATCTCCATGTATAATACATAAGGGGGATATGATCATCATTTTTAATACATAAGGGGGATATGATCTCCATGTATAATACATAAGGGGGGGGGATATGATCACCATGTATAATACATAAGGGGGATATGATCTCCATGTATAATACATAAGGGGGATATGATCTCCATGTATAATACATAAGGGGGATATGATCTCCATGTATAATACATAAGGGGGATATGATCTCCATGTATAATACATAAGGGGGATATGATCTCCATGTATAATACATAAGGGGGGATATGATCTCCTTGTATAATACATAAGGGGGGATATGATCTCCATGTATAATACATAAGGGGGGATATGATCTCCTTGTATAATACATAAGGGGGGATATGATCTCCATGTATAATACATAAGGGGGATATGATCTCCATGTATAATACATAAGGGGGGATATGATCTCCATGTATAATACATAAGGGGGGATATGATCACCATGTATAATACATAAGGGGGGATATGATCACCATGTATAATACATAAGGGGGATATGATCTCCATGTATAATGCATAAGGGGGGATATGACCTCCATGTATAATACATAAAGGGGATATGATCTCCATGTATAATACATAAGGGGGGATATGATCACCATGTATAATACATAAGGGGGGATATGATCACCATGTATAATACATAAAGGGGATATGATCTCCATGTATAATACATAAGGGGGATATGATCTCCATGTATAATACATAAGGGGGGATATGATCACCATGTATAATACATAAGGGGGGATATGATCTCCATGTATAATACATAAGGGGGATATGATCTCCATGTATAATACATAAGGGGGATATGATCTCCATGTATAATACATAAGGGGGGATATGATCACCATGTATAATACATAAGGGGGATATGATCTCCATGTATAATACATAAGGGGGGATATGATCTCCATGTATAATACATAAGGGGGGATATGATCTCCATGTATAATACATAAGGGAGGATATGATCACCATGTATAATACATAAGGGGGGGATATGATCTCCATGTATAATACATAAGGGGGGGATATGATCTCCATGTATAATACATAAGGGGGATATGATCTCCATGTATAATACATAAGGGGGGATATGATCTCCATGTATAATACATAAGGGGGGATATGATCACCATGTATAATACATAAGGGGGGGATATGATCTCCATGTATAATACATAAGGGGGGATATGATCACCATGTATAATACATAAGGGGGATATGATCACCATGTATAATACATAAGGGGGGATATGATCACCATGTAGAATACATAAGGGGGGATATCATCTCCATATATAATACATAAGGGGGGAAATGTAATCTCCAAACACAGAAAGGTTTCTTCACAGTGAGAGCTGTGAAAATGTGGAATAGACTCCCTCAAGAGTTGGTTCTGGCCAGCTCAGTGGATTGCTGTAGGAAAGTCCTGGATTCTTTCTTGGATACACAGAATATAACTGGATATAACATTTATTGGTAAAGTTGATCCAGGGAATATCCGATTGCCTCTCGGGGGATCAGGAAGGAATTTTTTCCCCTGCAGGAGCAAATTGGATCATGCTTTGCTGGGTTTTGCCTTCCTCTGGATCAACTGTGGGTGTAGGATTATAACTTTTTTTTTTTTTTTTAATGTTGAACTGGATGGACTTTTGTCTTTTTTGAGCCAGACTAACTATGTAACTCATAAAAAACTGTAGTATCGAAAGCATATCAATGTCCAAAGCAACCAACTCTTCCCTCAGCAAATTAAATTCAAAATACTAACAACATACAAAGCCATCCACAACTTCCTTGAACTACATCACCAATCTTGTCTCCAAATATCACCCAAACCATCCTCTCCGGACTCTGCAGTCCCTACAATCACACATAGTGGAGGGTCACTGATGTTTCGATGGTTGCTTTGCTTTCACCTCTACTTTGGGCCAAAATAAATCTTTCAGACGGCACTCCCTGTCAAACTCGTCCATTCACGTCAATGGGGTGGTGCTGCAACTGGGAGACAAATGTTTGGCTTGTGGTTTCGGCACATTGGCTTCATTATATATAAAGTAAATACAGGCATTTAGGAGGCAGCCGTGAACGCCTTATACCAGCTGCTTTAGTTGCACTCTGAAAAGCAATCTGCTGGGACCTGCTGATTGGCTATGTACTATCACAGTCATGAGCTCTGTGTTGGTAAACAACCCAGAGCTCTGTACAGAGGGAGCGATCTGTCAGCTTTGCAGGGATGAGAAACTTAAAGATCTAGTAGTAAAAACAGCACACTTTACACTTACACTCTTTACATTACAAAAAGTTAGGCACACATTTAACCCCTTGATCGTCCTAGATGTTAACAACTTCTCAACCAGTGTCATTAGTCCAGTGACAGTGTATAGTATTACCACTGATTACTGTATTAACGTCACTGGTGATGTCTGTGGCAGTTAGTCAGTGTCAGGTTGTCACCACACTCCCGCAGTCCTATTATAAGTCACTGATCACCGACATTATAGTATGTATAAGAAAATAATTTCCAGTGTAGACACCATAGTTTGTAGGCGCTATAACTTCACACAAACCAACTGATATACACTTGACGTGATTTTTTTTTTAGCAAAGATATGTAGCAGAATACATTTTGGCCCAAATTAATGAAGACATTTTTATTTTTTTTATTGGTTGTTTTATAGCAGAAAGTAAAAAATACTGTTTTTTTTTTCTAATTTTAATTTTTGGTCTTTTTTTCATTTATATCACAAAAACTAGATCAAAGACCATCAAAAAAGAAAGCTCTATTTGTGAAAAATGATATACATTTCATTTGGATACAGTGTTGCATGACCGTGCAGTTACCAGTTAAAGTAGCGAGGTGCAGTATAGCAGAAAATGGCCTGGTCATGGGGGGGAGGTGGAATACAACCATCCAGGTTTTGTTACTAAACCACGGACCCTGCATTCACTATATCCAGTCTCCATGGACCCTGCATTCACTATATCTGGTCTCCCCGGACCCTGCATTCACTATATCTGGTGTCCCCGGACCCCGCATTCACTATATCCACTCTCCCCGGACCCTGCATTCACTATATCCGGTCTCCCCGGACCCCGCATTCACTATTTCCGGTCTCTCCGGACCCTGCATTCACTATATCTGGTCTCCCCGGACCCCGCATTCGCTATATCCGGTCTCCCCGGACCCCGCTTTCACTATATCCGGTCTCCCCGGACCCCGCATTCATTATATCCGGTCTCCCCGGACCCCGCATTCACTATATCCGGTCTCCCCGGACCCCGTATTCACTATATCCGCTCTTCCCGGACCCTGCATTCACTATATCCGGTCTCCCCGGATCCTGCATTCACTATATCCGGTCTTCCCGGACCCTGCATTCACTATATCTGGTCTCCCCAGACCTGCATTCCCTATATCTGGTCTCCCCGGACCCCGCATTCACTATATCTGGTCTCCCCGGACCTGCATTCCCTATATCTGGTCTCCCCGGACCCTGAATTCACTATATCTGGTCTCCCCAGACCCTGCATTCACTGTATCTGGTCCCCCCGGACCCTGCATTCGCTATGTCCACTCTCCCTGGACCCTGCATTCACTATGTCTGGTCTCCCCAGACCCCGCTTCCTGTATATCTGGTCTCCCAGGACCCTGCATTTACTATATCTGGTCTCCCAGGACCCTGCAATCACTATATCCAGTCTTCCCGGATCCTGCATCCACTATGTCTGGTCTCCCCGGACCCTGCATTCACTATATCCGGTCTCCTTGGACCCTGAAGTCACTATATCTGGTCTCCCCAAACCCTGCAGTCACTATATCTGCTCTCCCCGGACCCTGCATTCATTATATCAGATCTCCCCGGACCCTGCATTCACTATATCCGGTCTCCCCAGACCCTGCGTTCACTATATCTGGTCTCTCTGGACCCTGCATTCACTATATTTGGTCTCCATGGACCCTGCATTCACTATATCTGGTCTCCCCAGACCCCGCATTCACTATATCTGGTCTCACTGGACCCAGCAGTCACTATATCCAGTCTCCCCGGACCCTACATTCACTATATCCGGTCTCCCAGGACCCTGCATTCACTATATCCGGTCTCCCCGGACCCTGCAGTCACTATATCTGGTCTCCCCGGACCCTGCATTCACTATATCCAGTCTCCCAGGACCCTGCATTCACTATATCCGGTCTCCCCGGACCCCGCATTCACTATATCCGGTCTCTCCGGACCCTGCATTCACTATATCTGGTCTCCCCGGACCCTGCATTCGCTATATCCGGTCTCCCCGGACCCCGCTTTCACTATATCCGGTCTCCCCGGACCCCGCATTCATTATATCCGGTCTCCCCGGACCCCGCATTCACTATATCCGCTCTTCCCGGACCCTGCATTCACTATATCCGGTCTCCCCGGATCCTGCATTCACTATATCCGGTCTTCCCGGACCCTGCATTCACTATATCTGGTCTCCCCAGACCTGCATTCCCTATATCTGGTCTCCCCGGACCCCGCATTCACTATATCTGGTCTTCCCGGACCTGCATTCCCTATATCTGGTCTCCCCGGACCCTGAATTCACTATATCTGGTCTCCCCAGACCCTGCATTCACTGTATCTGGTCTCCCCGGACCCTGCATTCGCTATGTCCACTCTCCCTGGACCCTGCATTCACTATGTCTGGTCTCCATGGACCCTGCATTCACTATATCTGGTCTCCCCAGACCCCGCATTCACTATATCTGGTCTCTCTGGACCCTGCATTCACTATATTTGGTCTCCATGGACCCTGCATTCACTATATCTGGTCTCCCCAGACCCCGCATTCACTATATCTGGTCTCACTGGACCCAGCAGTCACTATATCCGGTCTCCCCTGACCCTACATTCACTATATCCGGTCTCCCAGGACCCTGCATTCGCTATATCTGGTCTCCCCGGACCCTGCATTCACTATATCTGGTCTCCGCGGACCCTGCATTCACTATATCTGGTCTCCCCGGACCCTGCATTCACTATATCCAGTCTCCCAGGACCCTGCATTCACTATATCCGGTCTCCCCGGACCCCGCATTCACTATATCCGGTCTCTCCGGACCCTGCATTCACTATATCTGGTCTCCCCGGACCCTGCATTCGCTATATCCGGTCTCCCCGGACCCCGCTTTCACTATATCCGGTCTCCCCGGACCCCGCATTCATTATATCCGGTCTCCCCGGACCCCGCATTCACTATATCCGGTCTCCCCGGACTCCGTATTCACTATATCCGCTCTTAACGGACCCTGCATTCACTATATCCGGTCTCCCCGGATCCTGCATTCACTATATCCGGTCTTCCCGGACCCTGCATTCACTATATCTGGTCTCCCCAGACCTGCATTCCCTATATCTGGTCTCCCCGGACCCCGCATTCACTATATCTGGTCTCCCCGGACCTGCATTCCCTATATCTGGTCTCCCCGGACCCTGAATTCACTATATCTGGTCTCCCCAGACCCTGCATTCACTGTATCTGGTCTCCCCGGACCCTGCATTCGCTATGTCCACTCTCCCTGGACCCTGCATTCACTATGTCTGGTCTCCCCAGACCCCACATCCTGTATATCTGGTCTCCCTGGACCCTGCATTTACTATATCTGGTCTCCCAGGACCCTGCAATCACTATATCCAGTCTTCCCGGACCCTGCATCCACTATGTCTGGTCTCCCCAGACCCTACATTCACTCTATAAGGTCTCCTTGGACCCTGAAGTCACTATATCTGGTCTCCCCAAACCCTGCAGTCACTATATCTGCTCTCCCCGGACCCTGCATTCATTATATCTGCTCTCCCCGGACCCTGCATTCACTATATCCGCTCTCCCCGGACCCTGCATTCACTATATCCGGTCTCCCCAGACCCTGCGTTCACTATATCTGGTCTCTCTAGACCCTGCATTCACTATATTTGGTCTCCACGGACCCTGCATTCACTATATCTGGTCTCCCCAGACCCCGCATTCACTATATCTGGTCTCACTGGACCCAGCAGTCACTATATCTGGTCTCCCCGGACCCTACATTCACTATATCCGGTCTCCCAGGACCCTGCATTCACTATATCCGGTCTCCCCGGACCCTGCAGTCACTATATCTGGTCTCTCCGGACCCTGCATTCACTATATCCGGTCTCCCCGGACCCTGCATTCACTATATCCGGTCTGCCCGGACCCTGCATTCACTATATCCGGTCTCCCACAGTACACACAACATGGAAATACAATTATTTTAGTAAATATAAACTACTAAAAACCTTTTCTCATCAGCAGTTAGATCAGTCTTGTGACTTCTATCAGTGTCCAGCAGAGCACTGGTTAACCACTTGCCCTCCAGAGGATTCCCCCCTTTCCCTTCCTGACCAGGCCATTTCTTGCGATACTGCGCTGCATTAATTTAACTGACAATTGCGTGGTCATGCAATGCTGCACCAAAATTAAATTTACGTCCTTATTTTCCCCACAAATAGAACTTTTTGGTGGTATTTTACCGCCTCTGAGTTTTTTTTTTTTTGCGCTATAAGCAATAAAGACAGAGGCTTTTGAAAAATAATATTTTTGACTTTTTGCTATTGAACATGTGCAGTAAAAAATAAAAATTATAAATTTCAGCTAAAATGTATTCTGCTCCGTGTCTTTGCTAAAAAAAATCCCAATACGTGTAAATTAATTGGTTAATGTGAAAGTTATAGTGTCTACAAATGGCGGTATAGATACTGGAATTTAAATTTTTTTTTATACTAGTAATGGCGGCGATCAGTGACTTATAGCAGGGCTGCGGGGGAAATTCTGACACTGGAGGGGAACTGACAAACTGCCACTGACAGCCCCAGTGACACTAATACAGTGATCAGTGCTAATAAAAAGCACTGACACTGTACTAATGGCACTGGGCAGGAAGGGGTTAACAATGAGGGGCAATCAAAGGGTTAACTGTGTGCTGTTTTACTATGGGAGCTGTGTGTGGAGGATGCAGAACCCTTGACCTCTGTCTGGACCAGGGGCAGACTGACCATTCGAGCACTCAGGCACTTCCCGAGGGCCCGGGGTCAGTAAGGGCCCCATGAAATGCCCCTGGTACCTTTTTATAGGCTTTTGTGGGTGTACTTTGAGTGTGGGCAAGGACACAGGGACCCCATGATCCCCTATTGCCCGGGGGGCCCCCATGAGTTGTCAATCCGCCCCTTTCAGAGTTTTGAAATACTTGCCTTTGCTGGTTTCTTTTCACATAAAAGGTCCCAAGTACTGGAAGCAATGCTCCATTGCAATGGAACTTCATGTTCCTAGAAGTCTGCAGTCACGTGACCATTCAGAGCTGTGGAAGCTGACAGTGAGGTCATGGAAAATTCAATCATGTAACAATATAATATGATTGTAGTTATGTACTGACAACTCATGGGGCCCCCGGGCAATAGGGGATCATGGGGCCCCTGTGTCCTTGCCCAAACTCAAAAAAGCCTATGAAAAAGTTACCAGGGGCATCTCATGGGGCCCCCTACTGACCCCGGGCCCTCGGGCAGTGCCTGAGTTTCCAAATGGTCAGTCCGCCCCTGGTTATGTAGCAGTGTGATTCAGAACAGACCATTGTTTGTATAGCAAGAACCCAACCTTGAGATGCTTTCCGTATGAAGACCACAAGAGGACACCTTCCCTGACAGCACAGAGGAGTTCTATTAGAAACCAATGTTGTCCTTGCACTGTTTTATATTTCCTGGAGCTGTTCAGAGGCTTCAGCTGAAGACCAGGCAAACGACTGAGCACATAGATGCAATACACATACACCATATTGCCAAAAGTATTGGTCGACCGGCCTTTCCACACACATGGACTTTAATGTCCTCCCAATCTCAGTCCGTAGGGTTCAATATTGAGTTGGCCCCGCCCTTTGCAGCTACAACAGCTTCAACTCTTCTAGGAAGGCCGTCCACAAGGTTTAGGATGGTGTCTATGGGAAGGTTGGACCATTCTTCCAGAAGCACATTTGTGAGGTCAGGCACTGATGTCGGGGGAGGAGGCCTGGCTCGCAGTCTCCGCTCTAATTCATCCCAATGGTGTTCTATGGGGTTGAGGTCAGGACTCTGTGCAGGACAGTCAAGTTCCTCCACCCCAGACTCACTCCTCCATGTCTTTATGGACCTTGCTTTGTGCACTGGTGTGCAGTCATGTTGGAACAGGACGGGGCCATCCCCAAACTCTTCCCACAAAGTTTGGAGCATGAAATTGTCCACAATGTCTTGGTATGATGACACCTTAAGAGTTCCCTTCACTGGAACTAGGGGGCCAAGGGGGTGAACAGGGGTGAACAACAACCCCACACCATAATCTCCCCTCCACCAAACTTTACACTTGGCACAATGCAGTCAGGCACGTACCGTTCTCCTGGCAACTGCCAAACCCAGATACATCCATCAGATTGTCAGACAGAGAAGAGTGATTGGTCACTCTAGAGAACATGTCTCCACTGCTCTAGAGTCCAGTGGCGGCGTGCTTTACACCACGGCATCTGATGCTTTGCATTGCACTTGGTGATGTAAGGCTTGGATGCAGCTGCTCAGCCATGGAAACCCATTCCATGAAGCTCTCTACACACTGTTGTTGGGCTCATCTGAAGGCCACACCAAGTTTGGAGGTCTTTAGCTATTGACTTTGCAGACAGTTGGTGACTTCTGCGCACTGTGCGCTTCAGCATGCGCTGACCCCGCTCTGTCATGTGACGTGGCCTACCACTTGGTGGCTGAGTTGCTGTTGTTCCCAGTTGCTTCCACTTTGTTATAATCCCACTAACAGTTGAGCGTGGAATATTTAGTAGCCAGGAAATGTCACGGATGGACTTATTGCACAGGTGACCACCTATCACGGAACCACGCTTGGAGTCACTGAGCTCCTGAGAGCGACCCATTCTTTCACCAATGTTTGTAGAAGCAGTCTGCATGCCTAGGGGCTTGATTGTATACACCTGTGGCCATGGAGGAGATTGGAACACCTGAATCACATGATTTGGAGGGTGGGACCAATACTTTTGGCACTTTAGTGTATATGAACTGTCTTGTATGCTAAAGCATTTGTAAATCTCTCCAACCACTTGCCTGGTTCCCTTCTGCCCTAAAGCACACCCAGGAGAAGGACACAACTTTCTCCTACAGAGTTGAGGAATACTGTGGTGTGTCCTCCCTGCCCACAGCATGCTGATTAGACAATGGAGGAGCACTAAAATGATGAGAAGTCATCAACTCTGCCCATTATGCTCTTCCCTCCAGTCAGCATAGGTCCCGCCAGGACCTGAGCAAAGTCACCTAACTGGTTCTTGGTTGCTGCTCCTTTCGCTGTCATTCTGAGTGCTGCTGTGAAGGGGATGACAGGAGACTGATATAGAGATAAATGTAGGTATTTTTAAACTGAGGACTAAAGAACACATCCTTACTATCAGGGGCGGACTGACCATTTGGAAACTCGGGCACTGCCCAAGGGCCCGGGGTCAGTAGGGGGCCCCATGAGATGCCCCTGGTACCTTTTTCATAGGCTTTTTTGAGTGTGGGCAAGGACACAGGGGCCCCATGATCCCCTATTGCCCGAGGGCCCCATGAGTTGTCAGTCCGCCCCTGCCTACTATGCAATGTAGACGAGGAGAGGGGGTGGTGTTAGTATTTGAAATCAGGAGGACACCCTAGGGTGACAATGCTGCTTCTCAATAGATGCAGAGTGGGCATAGTCACTGCAGAACGGGAAATGTATTATTGGCAGGATCACCAGGTAAATAAAAAAAAAAACGTACCCACTTGTAGACATGTTTGGTTTGTTTCTTACCGAATAGAAATTCGGATAAATTTTTCATTATTCAGAGATTCGGATGTATCCGAACTTCTGAATTACAACAGTAATGAATTTAAATGAATCTGAAATAGTGAAACAAAATACTACCAGAAATTCAAATCGGAATCAAATTTAAAAATGGAATAGAATTTGAACACAAAAATAGACTGAAATAGAATAGAAAATAAAGAAATAGAATAGAAAAGAATAGAATAGAAAATACAAAAGAATAAATAGAATAGAGTAAAACAGAACAGAATAGAAAAGAAAATAAACTAATAAAATAAAATAGAAAATAATAGAATAGAATAGAAAATAAAAGAACAAAATAAAACAGAGTAGAAAATAAGGGAATACTTGTGAACTTGCTACTTGTGAAGATTTTCAACGATTTCTTGCGCTTTGCAGTGCGATTTCCATTATATTCTATGTATGTGAAATCGCAAAAACAAAACTGCAGAAAATGTAATGCAGGAACTACTTTAGAAACTTAGAATTTTTCTGCATCCAAAACGCACAGAAAGTAGGTGATATGGTTGTCAATGTCATAGTTCACATCAGTGCTTACAGTTCCAGTGCGTTCCGGTTGCAGAAAAAAAAGGAGAACAGGTTGCATTTTTTCTGCACAGAACTGTACTGGAATGCGGTAAAAGGCACATGTCCCTATTTAAATTGAAGAAAAAGAGAGGAAAAATTAACTGAAATGCATTAAAAAGTCACTGGAATGCGCCAAAAACACGCATGTAAAAATGCATCTGGAACGCATCTGGATTGTGTTTCTATAGTTTGAACCAACCCTAAATTGGAACCGTGTTCCCATTGTCACAAGTCTACTTGTGTGTACCTCTTCTCCAGCTAAGGGTCTGTGATCCTATACTCTTTGTTTATGAGCAGTGCTGTATAAAACAATGGCAGTTCTCTCATCCCAGGGATTGTCAGTTCTCTCATCCCAGGGATTGTCAGTTCTCTCATCCCAGGGATTGGTAGTTCTCTCATCCCAGGGATTGACAGTGTTATCATCCCAGAGACTGGCAGTTCTCTCATCCCAGGCATTGACAGTGCTATCATCCCAGAGACTGGCAGTTCTCTCATCCCAGGGATTGACAGTGTTATCATCCCAGAGACTGGCAGTTCTCTCATCCCAGGGATTGACAGTGCTATCATCCCAGAGACTGGCAGTTCTCTCATCCCAGGGATTGACATGCTATCATCCCAGAGACTGGCAGTTCTCACATCCCAGGGATTGACAGTGCTATCATCCCAGAGACTGGCAGTTCTCTCATCCCAGGGATTGACAGTGTTATCATCCCAGAGACTGGCAGTTCTCTCATCCCAGGGACCGGCAGTTCTCTCATCTAAGGGATTGGCAGTTCTCTCATCCCAGGGATTGGCAGTTCTCTCATCCCAGGGACTGGCAGTTCTCTCATCCCAGAGATTGGCAGTGCTATCATCCTAGGGACTGGCAGTTCTCTCAGCCCAGAGACTGGCAGTTCTATCATCCCAGGGATTGGCAGTTCTCCCATCTAAGGGATTGGCAGTTCTCTCATCCCAGGGATTGGCAGTTCTCTCATCCCAGGGACTGGCAGTTCTCTCATCCCAGGGACCGGCAGTTTTCTCATCCCAGGGATTGGCAGTTCTTTCATCCCAGGGATTGGCAGTTCTCTCATCCCAGGGACCGGCAGTTCTCTCAACCCAGGGATTGGCAGTTCTCTCATCCCAGGGACTGGCAGTTCTCTCATCCCAGGGATTGGCAGTTCTCTCATCCCAGGGACTGGCAGTTCTCTCATCCCAGGGACTGGCAGTTCTCTCAACCCAGAGATTGGCAGTTCTCTCATCCCAGGGATTGGCAGTTCTCTCATCCCAGGGATTGGCAGTTCTCTCATCCCAGGGATTGGCAGTTCTCTCATCCCAGGGACTGGCAGTTCTCTCATCCCAGGGTCTCCTCTCCCTCCATCTCCCTGCCCGCTCCTCACCCTCCTTCCCCATGTCACGCACAGGATCATCTCATCAGGCCTGTGTGAAATCCGCTGTTAGCGCAGCCAGTGGTGTCATCCAGCCGGGGGAAGATGGTGGGCATATAT
The DNA here is from genome assembly GCF_062004578.1 of Staurois parvus. Classification (NCBI taxonomy): domain Eukaryota; kingdom Metazoa; phylum Chordata; class Amphibia; order Anura; family Ranidae; genus Staurois; species Staurois parvus. The sequence goes on along the minus strand of NW_028318656.1, from coordinate 4,584,316 downwards.
TTGCAGTGTTAGAGTTAATGGACTGCTACATTAACAGAAAAGACACATTTAAAGTTCAATTATGTGAGCTGTTGGAGTGAGTCGGTAGAGTGCGGGAAAGTGTCGCGGTGGCATGCCTGTACATTACTGACTGATGTTATCTGCCTCATCAGTAATTCATAGCGGAATGTATGCTGCAGACTGGTGTCACGTTCCTAATGCTCTACACTCCACTATCAGATCCATGTAACCAGCCTGAGCTCTGAATGGGGCCAGGCAACCGGGGGTCAATACCTAAGTTAAAAGGTACCTAAGGCCAACATTATTTCACTTTCAGTTTTGGATGGAGTGGGGGAAGTGTTTGAACCCCTGTAAGTTTTTTTTTAAATTGCTGTCTGTGTCCCCACGGCAGTGATTAATCCTCTTTACAGGTCCAGCATTGGTATCAGTGGGAGGAATAGTGCCCCATCATTGGTATCAGTGGGAGGAATAGTGCCCCATCATTGGTATCAGTGGAAGAATAGTGCCCCATCATCGGTATCAGTGGGAGGAATAGTGCCCCATCATTGGTGTCAGTGGGAGGAATAGTGCCCCATCATTGGTATCAGTGGGAGGAATAGTGCCCCATCATTGGTATCAGTGGGAGGAATAGTGCCCCATCATTGGTATCAGTGGGAGGAATAGTGTCCTATCATTGGTATCAGTGGGAGGAATAGTGCCCCATCATTGGTATCAGTGTGAGGAATAGTGTCCCATCATTGGTATCAGTGGGAGGAATAGTGCCCCATCATTGGTATCAGTGTGAGGAATAGTGCCCCATCATTGGTATCAGTGGGAGGAATAGCGTTCCATCATTGGTATCAGTGGAGGAATAGTGCCCCATCATTGGTATCAGTGGGAGGAATAACGCTCCATCATTGGTATCAGTGGGAGGAATAGTGTCCCATCATTGGTATCAGTGGGAGGAAAAGTGTCCCATCATTGGTGTCAGTGGGAGGAATAGTGCCCCATCATTGGTATCAGTGGGAGGAATAGTGCTCCCATCATTGGTATCAGTGGGAGGAATAGTGCCCCATCATTGCTATCAGTGGGAGGAATAGTGCCCCATCATTGGTATCAGTGGGAGGAATAGTGCCCCATCATTGGTATCAGTGGGAGGAATAGTGCCCCGTCATTGGTATCAGTAGGAGGAATATTGCCCCATCATTGGTATCAGTGGGAGGAATAGCGCTCCATCATTGGTATCAGTGGGAGGAATAGTGCCCCATCATTGGTATCAGTGGGAGGAATAGTGCCCCATCATTGGTATCAGTGGGAGGAATAGTGCCCCATCATTGGTATCAGTGGGAGGAATAGTGTCCCATCATTGGTATCAGTGGGAGGAATAGTGCCCCATCATTGGTATCAGTAGGAGGAATATTGCCCCATCATTGGTATCAGTGGGAGGAATAGTGCCCCATCATTGGTATCAGTGGGAGGAATAGTGTCCCATCATTGGTATCAGTGGGAGGAATAGTGCCCCATCATTGGTATCAGTGGGAGGAATAGTGCCCCATCATTGGTATCAGTGGGAGGAATAGTGCCCCATCATTGGTATCAGTAGGAGGAATATTGCCCCATCATTGGTATCAGTGGGAGGAATAGCGCTCCATCATTGGTATCAGTGGGAGGAATAGTGCCCCATCATTGCTATCAGTGGGAGGAATAGTGCCCCATCATTGGTATCAGTGGGAGGAATAGTGCCCCATCATTGGTATCAGTGGGAGGAATAGTGCCCCATCATTGGTATCAGTGGGAGGAATAGTGCCCCATCATTGGTATCAGTGGGAGGAATATTGCCCCATCATTGGTATCAGTGGGAGGAATAGCGCTCCATCATTGGTATCAGTGGGAGGAATAGTGTCCCATCATTGGTATCAGTGGGAGGAATAGTGCCCCATCATTGGTATCAGTGGGAGGAATAGTGCCCCATCATTGGTATCAGTGGGAGGAATAGTGTCCCATCATTGGTATCAGTGGGAGGAAAAGTGCCCCATCATTGGTATCAGTGGAGGAATAGTGCCCCATCATTGGTATCAGTGGGAGAAATAGTGCCCCATCATTGGTATCAGTGGGAGGAATAGTGCCCCATCATTGGTATCAGTGGAAGAATAGTGCCCCATCATCGGTATCAGTGGGAGGAATAGTGCCCCATCATTGGTGTCAGTGGGAGGAATAGTGTCCTATCATTGGTATCAGTGGGAGGAATAGTGCCCATCATTGGTATTAGTGGGAGGAATAGTGCCCCATCATTGGCATCAGTGGGAGGAATAGTGCCCCATCATTGGTATCAGTGGAAGGAATAGTGTCCTATCATTGGTATCAGTGGGAGGAATAGTGCCCCATCATTGGTATCAGTGTGAGGAATAGTGTCCCATCATTGGTATCAGTGGGAGGAATAGTGCCCCATCATTGGTATCAGTGTGAGGAATAGTGCCCCATCATTGGTATCAGTGGGAGGAATAGCGTTCCATCATTGGTATCAGTGGAGGAATAGTGCCCCATCATTGATATCAGTGGGAGGAATAACGCTCCATCATTGGTATCAGTGGGAGGAATAGTGTCCCATCATTGGTATCAGTGGGAGGAATAGTGTCCCATCATTGGTGTCAGTGGGAGGAATAGTGCCCCATCATTGGTATCAGTGGGAGGAATAGTGTCCCATCATTGGTATCAGTGGGAGGAATAGTGCCCCATCATTGGTATCAGTGCGAGGAATAGTGCCCCATCATTGGTATCAGTGGGAGGAATAGTGCCCCATCATTGGTATCAGTAGGAGGAATATTGCCCCATCATTGGTATCAGTGGGAGGAATAGCGCTCCATCATTAGTATCAGTGGGAGGAATAGCGCTCCATCATTGGAATCAGTGGGAGGAATAGTGCCCCATCATTGGTATCAGTGGGAGGAATAGTGCCCCATCATTGGTGTCAGTGGGAGGAATAGTGCCCCATAATTGGTGTCAGTGGGAGGAATAGTGCCCCTTCATTGGTGTCAGTGGTAGGAATAGCGCCCCATCATTGGTATCAGTGGGAGTAAACAATGCCCCATCATTGGTATCAGTGGAAGGAATAGTGCCCCATCATTGGTATCAGTGGGAGGAATAGTGCCCCATCATTGGTATCAGTGGGAGGAATAGTACCCCATCATTGGTATCAGTGGGAGGAATAGTGTCCCATCATTGGTATCAGTGGGAGGAATAGTGCCCCATCATTGGTATCAGTGGGAGGAATAGTGCCCCATCATTGGTATCAGTGGGAGGAATAGTGCCCCATCATTGGTATCAGAGGGAGGAATAGTGCCCCATCATTGGTATCAGTGGGAGGAATAGTGCCCCATCATGGTATCAGTGGGAAGAATATTGCCCCATCATTGGTATCAGTGGGAGGAATAGTGCCCCATCATTGGTATCAGTGGAAGGAATAGTGCCCCATCATTGGTATCAGTGGTAGGAATAGTGCCCCATCATTGGTATCAGTGGAGGAATAGTGCCCCATCATTGGTGTCAGTGGGAGGAATAGTGCCCCATCATTGGTATCAGTGGGAGGAATAGTGCTCCATCATTGGTATCAGTGGGAGGAATTGTGTCCCATCATTGGTATCAGTGGGAGGAATAGGGCCCCATCATTGGTGTCAGTGGGAGGAATAGTGCCCCATCATTGGTATCAGTGGGAGGAATAGTGCTCCATCATTGGTATCAGTGGGAGGAATTGTGTCCCATCATTGGTATCAGTGGGAGGAATAGTGCCCCATCATTGGTATCAGTGGGAGGAATAGTGCCCCATCATTGGTATCAGTGGGAGGAATAGTGCCCCATCATTGGTATCAGAGGGAGGAATAGTGCCCCATCATTGGTATCAGTGGGAGGAATAGTGCCCCATCATGGTATCAGTGGGAAGAATATTGCCCCATCATTGGTATCAGTGGGAGGAATAGTGCCCCATCATTGGTATCAGTGGAAGGAATAGTGCCCCATCATTGGTATCAGTGGTAGGAATAGTGCCCCATCATTGGTATCAGTGGAGGAATAGTGCCCCATCATTGGTGTCAGTGGGAGGAATAGTGCCCCATCATTGGTATCAGTGGGAGGAATAGTGCTCCATCATTGGTATCAGTGGGAGGAATTGTGTCCCATCATTGGTATCAGTGGGAGGAATAGGGCCCCATCATTGGTGTCAGTGGGAGGAATAGTGCCCCATCATTGGTATCAGTGGGAGGAATAGTGCTCCATCATTGGTATCAGTGGGAGGAATTGTGTCCCATCATTGGTATCAGTGGGAGGAATAGTGCTCCATCATTGGTATCAGTGGAAGGAATTGTGCCCCATCATTGGTATCAGTGGGAGGAATAGTGCCCCATCATTGGTATCAGTGGGAGGAATAGTGCCCCATCATTGGTATCAGTGGGAGGAATAGTGCCCCATCATTGGTATCAGTGGGAGGAATATTGCCCCATCATTGGTATCAGTGGAAGGAATAGTGTCCCATCATTGGTATCAGTGGGAGGAATAGTGCCCCATCATTGGTATCAGTGGGAGGAATAGTGCCCCATCATTGGTATCAGTGGGAGGAATAGTACCCCATCATTAGTATCAGTGGAGGAATAGTGCCCCATCATTGGTATCAGTGGGAGGAATAGTGCCCCATCATTGGTATCAGTGGGAGGAATATTGCCCCATCATTGGTATCAATGGAAGGAATAGTGCCCCATCATTGGTATCAGTGGGAGGAATAGTACCCCATCATTGGTATCAGTGGGAGGAATAGTGCCCCATCATTGGTATCAGTGGGAGGAATAGTACCCCATCATTGGTATCAGTGGGAGGAATAGTGTCCCATCATTGGTATCAGTGGGAGGAATAGAACCCCACCATTGGTATCAGTGGGAGGAATAGTGCCCCATTGTTGGTGTCAGTGTGATGTATAGTGCTTCAAGGGCCAGACAAAGTAATTTGCACAGAAATTGCACCACATTCCTGTGCGAGTTACATGCAATGTCTGTGCGGTGCGATTTGGGCCATACATTTTTTTATGGCTCAAATCGCATCGCATCCGCACCAAAAAGGTGCAGGACCTTTTTTTTTTACCCGCACCTGAATTGCATCGCATGGGTGAGAACACAAGTTTCTGGAAATCATATTTGAGATCTGTTTCGGGGTGACATTAATTTAACATTGACACCTGCACCAGACCGCATTAACACCATGCGATTGAAATGTGATGCAGGAAACACACAGGATTTGCAGCGCTTAACACAGAGCATCAGTGTGAAACTGGTCTTAGAGCAGTCATTCCCAATCAAGGTTCTGTGGAACCATAGTATTCCTCCAGAGGTTGCTAGGAGTTCCTTGAGATGTAGGTGAATTACCTCCTATTTTTGGTATTTGCATAGTTCTGGGACCAAGACAACAAGGCAAAGCCAACAGCAAGACACCAATGACCTTGAGCAAGGTTCCCCAACACCTGAAAATGATGGGTTCCTCTAAGACAGTTGTCTCCAAACTGTGGCCCTTTGCTTGCTTTTATCCAGCCCTCGGGGGACTATTTTATTTACCGACGCCAATGATGGGCCATAAATCTTCCCAATGATGAGGCACAGTTCCTCCCATTGACTCCAACAATGGTACACAGTTCCTTCAAATGACACCAACAATGGGGCACAGTTCCTCCCAATTACACCAGTGATGGGGCAAAATTCCTCCTAATTACATGAACGATGGAGCCCTATTGCTCCCAATGAAGCCAGTGATGGGACACAGTTCCTCCCAATTACACCAGTGATGGGGCACAGTTCCTCCCAATTACACCAGTGATGGGGCAAAATTCCTCCTAATTACATGAACGATGGAGCCCTATTCCTCCCAATCACACCAATGATGGGGCACTATTCCTACCAATGACACCAACAATGAGGCCCAATTACACCAATTATGGGGCACAATTCCTTCCAATGACACCAAGGATGGGGCATTGTTTACTCCAACTGATGCTGGGACATGTTCTACTCCCAATGGTTACAGTGCGGCCCTTCTAAAGTCTTAAGGACAGTAAACTTGCCCTTTGTTTAAAAGTTTGGAGACCCCTGCTCTAAAGTAAAAAGTTTGAGAAAGTTTGTTCTAGAGGTTGCTGGGGGTTCTGCTTTACCTTTCATTTGAGGGTCCCTGCATACAGTAATTCCAGGGCCAATGCCACTTGTCAAAGTCTACGGCATGAGTCCAAATATCTTTTTAGCTGTGTGTAAGTAGGGCACTCTTTCTACTGACCACCAATGTACAAGCCATTTTTGCCATTTACCCCGATTAATTGTTTTAGTATGGGTTACCCAAGACCTGAAAATGATGTTAGAGTTTCCTCTGGGGTAAAAAGGGTGAGCTGGTGGGTAATTTACAATTCTCCATATTGAAAGCTGATTATATTTTGCCTTCACTGGTTCCTCCTTTTCCCACTCGTCAACTTGATTGTGAAAATCTTTAGTACAGTCTTTCTATTTTCATTGCATAGCTTATTTTAGACCTGCTGATTTCAACACGAATTCTCTGTGCTTCTCTATGCAATGCAGTTAATTCTGGCTTGTGGGAGGGGCTGGCATGGTGCTGTACATAGATTTCTGAAAAAAAAAATCACAGCACCCTGCCTCTGTACCCTTCTCAAGAACCTTCAGTACTGATGCAAGCAGTGGGCTGGCTCTTGGGAGAAGTAATGCAAATATTTAAATACTTTAAAGCGGAGCTCCAGTCAAAATGTAAAAAAATTAAAGTCAGCAGCTACAAAACCTGACACTCGCTTGTCCCTTGATCCAGTGGTGTCCTCACCGCTTCTGGTTTTAGCGGCCGTCCCCACTCCCCGGCAATGGCATCTTAAGCATGGGCACCCGGCTGCGGCAACCTGTGGCTTCACAGCTGGGCGCCCTCTGCGCATGTGCGAGTAGCACTGCTCCTTGTGAATGGTCCCGTGGTCTTCTGGGACCTGTCATGTGTCCCAGAAGACTACAGGGGGGGGGGAGCAGCTTCTGCTTCCCATCACCTAGGTGATCTCAGTAAAAGTGAGAGGGGGTACCTGTAAAAATCGGGTATCCGCTCCAGCCCCCACTCCTCAAAAGTGCCAATCCATAACGAGGAGCGGGGGATGAGGCCTTAAAGGGTTCTTCTAGAGCAGCCATTCTCAAACAGGGTTCTCTTAGGGCAACCATTCTCAACCAAAGTTCTCCCAGGACTACCATTCTCAACCATGGTCCCTGTAGAGCAATTATTCTCAACCAGGGTTCTTCTAGGACAGCAATTCTCAGCCAGAGATCCTCTAGAGCAGCCATTCTCACCCAGGGTTCTCCTAGGGCAGCCATTCTCACTCAGGGTTCCTCTAGAGCAGGCATTCTCAACAAGGGTTCTCCTAGGGCAGCCATTCTCAACCAAGGTTCTCCTAGGACAGCCATTCTCAACCAGGGTTTCTCTAGAGCAGACATTCTCGACCAAGGTTCTCCTAGGACAGCCATTCTCAACCAGGGTTTCTCTAGAGCAGACATTCTCAACCAGGGTTCTCCTAGGGCAGACATTCTCAACCAGAGTTCTCCTAGGGCAGACATTCTCAACCAGGGTTCTCCTAGGGCAGACATTCTCAACCAGGGTTCTCCTAGAGAAGTAATGCAAATATTTAAATACTTTAAAGCGGAGCTCCAGTCAAAAGGCAAAAAAAAATAAAAAAGTCAGCATCTACAAAACCTGACAGTCACCTGTCCCTTGATCCAGTGGTGTCCTCACTGTTTCTGGTTTCAGCGGCCGCCCCCGCTCCCTGGCATTTGCATCTTAAGCATGGGCACCCGGTTGAGGCAACCTGCGGCTTCACAGCCGGGCGCCCTCTGCACATGTGCGAGTAGCGCTGCTCCTTGGGAATGGTCCCGTGGTCTTCTGGGACTTATCATGTGTCCCAGAAGACTACGGGGGGGGGGGGGGGGGAGCTTCTGCTTCCCATCACCTAGGCGATCTCAGTGGAAGTGGGAGGAGGTACCTGTAAAAATCAGGTATCCGCACCACCCCCCACTCCTCAAATGTGCCAATCCATAAAGGAGAGCGGGGGACGAGGCCTTAAAGCGGAACTTCCCTCTTTGGGTGGAGCTCTGCTTTAACCACTTTCAATCAGCCCTTTAGCAGATTTACTGCTACAGGGTGGACATTCTGTGCAAAATCACATATATAAACGTGATTTTGCTCTTCCACCATAGGGGGCACACATGACTGGACACAGCAGAAGCTGATCAGCAGGTGCTGGCCAATGGATGAGCGATGGCACCCGTTGATTGTCAACGAGAGTGATAGGTAACAAGGCAGAGCTGTGTCCTGTCAGCAGCGATCTGCTAGATTTTCTTTCCCTGCATAGCAGGGAAAGAAAATCTAGCACAGTGGTTCTCAACCTGTGGGTCGCGACCCCTTTGGGGGTCGAATGACCCTTTCACAGGGGTCGCCTTAGACCATCGGAACACACATATTTCTGATGTGTAAAGAGCAGCTACTGTGTAGAAAGCAGCTGCTGTGTTGAAAGCAGCTACTCTGTTAAAAGCAGCTACTGTGCTGAAAGCAGCAGTATTGGAGGTAAAACGACACTCATGAATTATAATTACTGGGTAAACAATTTTATGGTTGGGGGTCACCGCAACATGAGGAACTGTATTAAAGGGTCACGGTATTAGGAAGCTTGAGAACCACTGATCTAGCAGATTGCCTAGTAAAAACACCTAACACAGTACACAAAACACTGACTAGGCACACAGTTAACCCTTTGATCACTCTAGATGTTCAACTCCTTCCCAGCCAGTGTCATTATTACAGTGACACTGTATAGTTTTAGCATTAATCACTGTATTAGTGTCACTGGTTCCCACAAAGTGTCGGACTGTCCGCCACAAAATCACAGTCCCGCTATAAGTCGTTGATCGCCCCCATTACTAGTAATAAAAAGAAAAACAATTCCAGTATATATACCATGGATTGAAAATGCTATACCTTTTGCGTAAAACAATATATGCGTATTGGGATTTTGTCTTACCAAAAATATGTATCAGAATACATTGTAGCCTAAATTTATGAAAAAATGTGTTATTTTTAATCTTTATTTTATTGGATATGTTTTATAGCAGAAAGTAAAAAAATATTTTTTTTTTTTAAATTTCAGTCTTTTTTCATTTATAGAACAACCCCCCCCCCCCAAAAAAAAAAAAACCCCAGTGATGATTAAATGCCACCAAAAGAAAGCTCTGTTTGTGGGAAAAAAATGATAGAAATCTAATTTATGCACAGCGTTGCATGACTACGAAATTGTCAGTCAAAAGTACTGCTACAGGGCAGTAGGGATGAGCAAAATCATGTATATATACGTAATTTGGCATTTCCGGGTAGGGGACGCGCGCTCCCTACCTGCGCCATTTTTGGCCCCTCGGCATGTCAATCACCGGGTACCGGCTGCCGATTCTTGGCTGGGACTCAGTGATCGTCAGCGGAGCTGACAGGGGAGAGGTCTGTATGTAAACAACACTGATCTCTCCCCTGTCAGCATGAACATCTGCTTTGTATTGCTCTGCACAACTTGTCTCCCTAGTAAAACAGACACAGCACACAGTTAACCCTTTGATCGCCCCAGATGTTAACCCCTTCCTGCCCAGTGCCATTAGTACAGTGTCAGTGCTTTTTATTAGCACTGATCACTGTATTGGTGTAACTAACTGGGGATGTCAGTGGCAGTTAATCAGTTCCCCTCAGTGTCAGAATGCCCGCCGTAGTCCCGTATAAGTTGCCGATCGCCGCCATTACTAGTAAAAAAAAATAAAAAAAAAATACCAGTATACTGCCATTTGTAGATGCTATAACTTTCATGTAAACCAATTAATTTACATGTATTGGAATTTTTTTTTGTAAAGACATGGAGCAGAATAAATTTTGGCCTATATTTATGAAGAAATCTGATTTTTAAAATTTTTTTTACTGGACATGTTTTATAGCAAAAACTAAAAAAAAAATTGTAGTTTTTTTTTAAATTGTAATTTTTTTTTATTTATAGAGCAAAAAATAAAAAACGCAGAGGTGATCAAATACCACTGAAAGAAAGCTCTATCTGTGGGGAAAAAAGGACGTAAATTTTATTCGGGTGCAGAGTTGCATGACCGCACAATTGTCAGTTAAATTAACGCAGCGCCGTATCGCAAAAGATGGCCTGCTCAGGAAGTTTTTGGCAACTTGGCATGTCAATCACCGGGTCCTGGCCGCCGATTCCTGGCCGGGACTCAGTGATCATCGACAGAGCTGACTGGGGAGAGGTCTGTATGTAAACAACACTGATCTCTCCCCTGTCAGCACGAACGTGCTGCTTTGTATTGCTCTGCAAAGCTTGCTTCCCCAGTAAAACACATACAGCACACAGTTAACCCTTTGATCGCCTCAGATGTTAACTCCTTCCTTCCCAGTGCCATTAGTACAGTGTCAGTGCTTTTTATTAGCACTGATCATTGTATTAGTGTCACTGGGGATGTCAGTGGCAGTTAGTCAGTTCCCCCCCAGTGTCAGAATGCCCGCCGTAGTCCCGCTTTAAGTCGCTGATCGCCGCCATTACTAGTAAAAAAAGTAATTTACACGTATTTGGTTTTTTTTTTTACCAAAGACATGTCGCAGAATACATTTTGGCCTAAATTTATGAAGAAATCTGATTTTTTAATTTTTTTTACTGGACATGCCTTATAGCATGTTTATAGCGCAAAAAATAAAAACCGCAGAGGCGAGTAAATACCACCGAAAGCTGTATTTGTGGGAAAAAAGGACATACATTTAATTTGGGTGCAGTGTTGCATGACCGCGCAATTGTCAAGTAACACGGCACCGTATCGCAAAAAATGGCCTGGTCAGGAAGGGGGGGGGGGGTAAATCCTCTGGAGGGCAAGCAGTTACAGCAACGCAGCACTGTATCGAAAAAAAATGGCCTGGTCAGGAAGGGGGGTAAATCCTCTGGAGGGCAAGTGGTTAAAGCAGCGCAGTGCTGTATAGCAAAAAATGGCCTGGTCAGGAAGGGGGTAAATCCTCTGGAGGGCTAGTGGTTAAGGCAGCACAGTGCTGTATAGCAAAAAATGGCCTGGTCAGGAAGGGGGGTAAATCCTCTGGAGGGCAAGCGGTTACAGCAACGCAGCATTGTATCAAAAAAAATGGCCTGGTCAGGAAGGGGGATAAATCCTTTGGAGGGCAAGTGGTTAAAGCAGCACAGTGCTGTATAGCAAAAAATGGCCTGGTCAGGAAGGGGGGTAAATCCTCTAGAGGGCTAGTGGTTAAAGCAGCGCAGTGCTGTATAGCAAATAATGGCCTGGTCAGGAAGGGGGGGGGGGGGGGTAAATCCTCTGGAGGGCTAGTGGTTAAAGCAGTGCAGTGCTGTATAGCAAAAAATGGCCTGGTCAGGAAGGGGGGTAAATCCTCTGGAGGGCTAGTGGTTAAAGCAGCGCAGTGCTGTATAGCAAAAAATGGCCTGGTCAGGAAGGGGGGGTTAAATCCTCTGGAGGGCTAGTGGTTAAAGCAGCGCAGTGCTGTATAGCAAAAAATGGCCTGGTCAGGAAGGGGGGTAAATCCTCTGGAGGGCAAGTGGTTAAACCAACGCAGAACTGTATAAAAAAAAATGGCTTGGTCAGGAAGGGGGTTAAATTCTTGCAGATGTCAAGGGTTTAATGGGTGGATGCCTGTCTGGAAGAAGGGGCTTTCCTAGGCAGTCTGTTTCTGCATGCAGAACACCATAGATAACACCCACATGTGATGCTGAGCAGGGCGGACTGACCATTTAGGCACTCGGGCATAGCTCGAGGGCCCGGGGTCAGTAGGGGGCCCCATGAGATGCCCCTGGTACCTTTCATAGGCTTTTTTGAGTGTGGATTGAGTGTGGGTGAAGACACAGGGGCCCCATGATTTCCTATTGAGTGGTCAGTCTGCCCCTGAGGCTGAGCCTCTATGAATGAAAGGTCCAGGGCCAGGCACAGTGAAACTGGGGAGAAGAAGATTAGATGATGCTGGATGTCCTCCAGCTAGGACATGAGGAAGGCCCTATCTGACTTGCGGCAGCTTTTAATGCACAGTGTGAGAAGCTCACGGTGTGCAGTGAAATCAGAGGAAGTCGTTTCAGTACAGGAGAGGAATCTGTACGATTCTGCAAGACTGAAGGGAAGACTGGAGGTCTGGAAAAAAAAAGAAAGCAGAGGTCTCATCCAGGGTGGATTTGATTTAAATCAAACTGATTTAAATCCTGATTTAAATCACTAGTCAGTAAGGCTTGATGTAAATCCTAGTTTTCTACATAAAGACTAATTCTTGCTGGTATAACTTTAATATACAAGTAGATGAAGATTTTTAGAATAACTTTTCATATTAGTTTTTTATCCCCAGTTTAATAGGTTAATCATTCATATTTGGACAACTTTTCTGTTGTGCTTAGGAAGGAGAAAAATAATCATTACCTTAATAATAATAATTTAAATAGATTTATTCATCTGAAACAATAACATTCCAGCAGATGTGATTTGCTTAAACATCCATGTTTGGTAACTAATTTGGCTAAACAAAATCTATATATTTTAGGAAACTTAGACTGTCAGCCCCTTCCTCCTCACACTTAGTCTCACTTTCTTCTTGTGCAGATCTATTCCACTCCAAACAATCAGAAAAATATTGTTTCTATTCTATTCACTGAACTTCTTGAAACTTAGCAGTGAAGGGGTTGATTCTGTATTCATAGGTTTGTAGAAGTTAGGATGAAGGTCTTTTTCTTAACTCTGTTCATGTTATAACATTTTTGCTGTGAAGAAGAGGCATGTGATCTCCGCTGAGTCAAATTCAGTTTTGAGAACTGCAAAAGTAAACCAATCATCTGTGATAATATCTTGTAGGCAGAGAAACTGCCCAATAATCTTACAAAAACCTCTGGAAGAGCATGACATTGTGAATGGATTCATGGAATTTATTTACCAAAAAATTAAACATATACAGCTTTATTCTACATAATTAAAAAACTAATCGTTATTTCATGATGGAATAACCTTTGGATGGTAATATATTTTCCTCAAAAAGCATTTTATTCAAAAAAATCCGATTTAAATAGAAAAAATCAGATTTAAATAAAAAAAATCAGATTTTTTTTGATTTTTTAAAAAAAAAATCATTGATTTTTATCCACCTTGGTCTCATCTACAAGCATACATTTTAGCCGTGCACCACTCCACTGTACCTATATAAAGTGCAGCCTCTGCATTTTTTGTACTCATCAGAGACCTCTGCTTTTATGAAGATGAAAGAACTGCAGTATAATTAGGTCCCCCGTGGTAGCTGGCCGCATTGAGCGCTGGGGAGTACCATGGTGGCAGCTAGGATTGCATATTAGTGGGGTATCAGATGGAGAACAGTGGAGGAGAGATGTGAAGACATCAGCTTTAGTATTTACCTTCCCTGCACACCTTGGTGAACAGGAACAACATCCGGGCTTGACTGCCAGAACACGGCACACGGCAGTAACAGGCTAGTTGCTGGATGACTTTTTGCAGCTTAGTATGTTGTTTTTTTCCATGATATGTTAACCCCTCGCCCTCCATAGGATTTCCCCCCCCCCCTTCCGGACCCAGCCATTTTTTTTGCGATATGGCACTGCGTTACTTTAACTGACAATCGCGCTGTTATGCAACGCTGCACCCAAATGAAATTTACATCCTTTTTTCCCCACGAATAGAGCTTTCTTTCGGTGGTATTTGACCTTCTCTGTGTTTTTTTAGTTTTTGCGCTATTAACAAAAAAGGGCTGACAATTTTAGAAACAAAACAATATTTTTGACATTTTGTTATTAAACATGTCCAGTAAAAAAAATTTAAAAATCTAATTTCATCATCAATTTAAGCCAAAATGTATTCTGCTCCATGACTTTGCTGAAAAAAAATCCCAATACGTGTAAATTAACCACCTCCTGTCTGGCCGTTGTATATAAATGGACGGGCGGTGGCAGTGCAGGATCGGTGGCCATTTATAAACGGCCTTCCCGCCCCCTGCTTGTGTGCACTCCCTGGGAGTGCGCAGCACTGCGATCCAGTGCCCGCTGTGACACAGTGGAACACCAATTGTTGCACGGGACCTCTGTACGAGGTCCTGATCATGTGATCACTGATTGGCCAATCAGTGATCACATGCAGAGTAGTAAGCAAGATGTCACTTCTGACATCATTGCTTACTACGTGTGAAATCTGTGAATGATCACAGAGGTCACATGGTACAAGGCTATTCACAGCATCCTTGTACCATGTGACAAGCTGTGACCAATCACAGCTCTCACAGTATTTCTCAATGGCTGCAGGAATGCAGCCAGAGAGAATGAGAAATGATTGCTTTTACAGCCTTTATGGGTATAAAAGCAATCAGTGTAATAAAAAAATTTTTTTTTCATCACCCCCCACAAGTAGTACAGAGTCACCATGGTGACACTGTACTGCTAGGGTGACAGTATGTAAAAAAAAAACATAAATAATATTAAAAAAAAATAAATTTTTTTAAAAAAATTATAATTTTTGGTTATAAACTAATTTGGGTTATTTGTTTTTTTACTAAAAAGATAACGGAATAAATTCTGACCATGATTTATGAAGACATATTATTTATTTGCAAAATGTTATAAGAAAAACACTTTTTTTCAAAATTTTTGGACATTTTCATTTATATAGCAAAAAAAAAAAAAAAAAATCCCAGTGGTGAATAAATACCACAAAAATAAAGCTTTATTTGTCTCAAAAAAAGCTAAAAAATTCCTATGGGTACAGTGTTGCATGACCGCGCAATTGTCACTCAAAGTGTGATAGTGCTGAAAGCTGAAAATTGTCCTGGACAGGAAGGGGGTGAAAGTGTCCGGACTGGAAGTGGTTAATTGGTTTATGTGAAAGTTATAGCATCTACAAATGGTGGTGTATATATACCGGGATTTTTTTTTTCATACTAGTAATGGCGCCGATCAGTGACTTATAGAGGGACTGCGGCAGGGGGAGCTGACCAATGCCCCGTACGCACGATAAGATAATCGTACGAAACGTTTCAGGGAACCGCTGATCGAACGATTTTCTCTTCGTTGATGAGCAGGATGTTTTAACCGATAACGATATTGTGAAATCCGGTTGAACAACAGTGAAAAATGTTGTCATTTTGCATACGAATGACTGATTTTCTATGCGGTGGTATGATGGCTGTACGAAAAAAAAATCTATCAAGCGCTATCACGCATGAAACAGAAGATGACCCGGATGTTTAAGTCCAAGGAATCTTCATAAACACAAACAAAAAATCCAAATGGTAACAGTAGATTGGAAGGAATGAGATGATGAAATCAGAATTCTGCAGATTATATTTATGTATCACTATTTATGTATATAGATGATGTAATAAACGATATTATACCCATTGCTGGTCATTGTTGTGTATATCGCTCATTCTGGATGGAAGGGCGTGGCTACAAGGTCACATGCACACCGCATCACTTCCACTTGTACGGAAGATGTCAACACTACGTATTGCCCGACGAATGATTTTTTTAGATTGGTTAATGTGGGCCACGATTTTGACCAATGAACGAACAGCTCTCGGTCGTCAGATGACCGATCGGTCGATTTTCTAATTGTGTATTCCCACCTTAACTGCCACTGACATCCCCAGTGACACTAATACAGTGATCAGTGCTAATAAAAAGCACTGGCACTGTACTGGGCAGCACAGTGGCTAAGCGGTTAGCACTTCTGCCTGGCAGCACTAGGGGATCATGGGGCCCCTGTGTCTTTGCCCAAACTCAAAAAAGCCTATGAAAAAGGTACCAGGGGCATCTCATGGGGCCTCCTACTGACCCCAAGCCCTCAGGCAGTGCCCAAGTTTCCAAATGGTCAGTCCACCCCTGGACAGGAGTCATAGTCGTGTCAACGGTAAACAGGATAAGCAGTAGAGCATCACTAGGGTTTCAAAATGCCTAATGCCACACTATCGGTCTTACTAGTGAGGCTGGCTATGCAAACTTTTATTGAAGTTGTAAAGCTGGTGGAGTAGATGGTTCGGAGAAAAAAAAATTAATAGAGAGAGGCGAGTAGAAAAGTACATGGTTGGAGGGACAGGGGAGGATTGAGTGAGCATGGTGACTCTCCATCTTCCTCTTGGCCTAGGTAGTCTAGCTGTCTTAGTTTTATTGTTTTATGCAGGTATTCTTTGGGAATTATTGGAGGCCACTTATGTTATTGAGGGTCACTCCTGTTCCTGGGGGTCTCGGCTGTTGTTGAGGGTCACTCCTGTTGCTGGGGGTCATTCCTGTTGTTGAGGGTCACTCCTGTTGTTGAATGTCTCTCCTGTTGTTCAGGGTCACTCCTGTTGTTGAGGGCCACTCCTGTTTTTAATGGTCACTCCTGTTACTGGGAGTAATTCCTGTTGTTGAGGGTCACTTCTGTTGTTGGGAGTCACTCCTGTTCCTGGGGGTCATTTCTATTATTGATGGTTACTCCTGTTACTGGGGGTCACTCCTGTTGTTGGGGGTCACTCCTGTTTCTGGGGGTCACTCCTGTTACTGGGAGTAATTCCTGTTGTTGAGGGTCACTCCTGTTGTTAGGAGTCACTCCTGTTTCTGGGGGTCACTCCTGTTGTTGGGGGTCACTCCTTTTGTTGGGGGTCACTCCTGTTGTTGCGGATCACTCCTGTTGGGGGTCTGTCCAGTTGCTGGGGATCATTCCTGTTGTTGAGAGTCACTCCTGTTACTGAGGGTCAATCCTGTTGTTAAGAGTCACTCCTGGTATTGATGGTCACTCCTGTTACTGAGGGTCACTCCTGTTGTTGGGGGTAATTCCTGTTACTGAGGGTCACTCCTGTTGTTGGGGGTAATTCCTGTTGTTGGGGGTCAGTCCTGTAGTTGAGGGTTACTCCTGTTGCTGGGGGTTATTCCTGTTGTTGGGGTCATTCCTGTTTCTGGGGGTCACTCCTGTTGTAGGGAGTCACTCCTGTTTTTAATGGTCACTCCTGTTACTAGGAGTAATTCCTGTAGTTGAGGGTCACTCCTGTTGCTGGGGGTAATTCCTGTTAATAATGGTCACTCCTGTTACTGAGGGTCACTCCTGTTGCTGAGGGTCATTCCAGTTGTTGGGGGTCACTCCTGTTGCTGAGGGTCACTCCTGTTACTGAGGGTCACTCCTGTTGCTGAGGGTCATTCCTGTTACTGAGGGTCACTCCTGTTACTGAGGGTCACTCCTGTTACTGGGGGTAATTACTGTTGCTGAGGGTCACTCCTGTTGTTGGGAGTCACTCCTGTTGCTGGGGGTCATTCCTGTTATTGATGGTTACTCCTTTTGCTGGGGGTCACTCCTGTTGCTGGGGGTCACTCCTGTTGTTGAGGGTCACTCCTGTTATTAGGGGTCATCCCTGTTGTTGAGGGTCACTTCTGTTGTTGGGGGTCACTCCTGTTGTTGAGGATCACTTGTGTTTCTGGGGATAATTCCTGTTGTTGAGGGTCACTCCGGTTGTTGGGGGTCACTCCTGTTGTTGAGGGTCACTCCTGTTGTTGAGGGTCACTCCTGTTACTGGGGGTAATTTCTGTTGTTGAGGGTCACTCCTGTTATTGGGAGTCATTCATGTTGCTGGGGGTCATTCCTGTTATTGATGGTTACTCCTGTTGCTGGGGGTCACTCCTGTTGCTGGGGGTCATTCCTGTTGTTGAGGGTCACTCCTGTTGTTGGGAGTCACTCGTTTTTAATGGTCACTCCTGTTATTGGGAGTAATTCCTGTTGTTGAGGGTCACTCCTGTTGTTGGGAGTCACTCCTTTGCTGGGGGTCACTCCTGTTATTGTTGGTTACTCCTGTTGCTGGGGGTCACTCCTGTTTCTGGGGGTCACTCCTGTTGCTGGGGGTCATTCCTGTTGTTGGGGGTCACTCCTGTTGGGGGTCACTCCTGTAGTTGAGGGT
Organism: Staurois parvus; assembly: GCF_062004578.1. NCBI lineage: Eukaryota > Metazoa > Chordata > Amphibia > Anura > Ranidae > Staurois > Staurois parvus. Next base: position 4,566,340 of record NW_028318656.1, on the reverse strand, counting down.
TACTCCTGTTGCTGGGGGTCACTCCTGTTGCTGGGGGTCATTCCTGTTGTTGAGGGTCACTCCTGTTGTTGGGGGTCACTCCTGTTGGGGGTCACTCCTGTAGTTGAGGGTCACTCCTGTTGCTGGGGGTCATTCCTGTTGTTGGGGGTCATTCCTGTTGTTGGGGGTAACTCCTGTAGTTGAGGGTCACTCCTGTTGCTGGGGGTCATTCCTGTTGTTGAGTCACTTCTGTTATTGATGGTCACTCCTGTTACTGAGGGTCACTCCTGTTGCTGGAGGCCACTTATGTTATTGAGGGTCACTCCTGTTCCTGCGGGTCTCTCCTGTTGTTGAGGGTCACTCCTGTTGTTGAGGGTCACTCCTGTTGTTGAGGGTCACTCCGGTTGTTGGGGGTCACTCCGGTGGTTGGGGGTCACTCCTGTTGCTGAGGGTCATTCCTGTTGTTGTGAGTCACTCCTGTTATTGATGGTCACTCCTGTTACTGAGGGTTACTCCTGTTGCTGGAGGCCACTTATGTTATTGAGGGTCACTCCTGTTCCTGGGGGTCACTCCTGTTGTTGTGGGTCACTCCTTTTGCTGGGAGTCTTTCCTGTTGTTGGAGCCCAATCCTGTTATTGAGTCACTCCTGTTGCTGGGGGTCATTCCTGTTGTTGAGGGTCATTCCTGTTGTTGGGGGTCACTCCTGTTTTTAATGGTCACTCCTATTACTGGGAGTAATTCCTGTTGTTGGGAGTCACTCCTGTTGCTGGGGGTCATTCCTGTTATTGATGGTTACTCTTGTTGCTGGGGGTCACGCCTGTTGCTGGGGGTCACTCCTGTTGTTGGGGTTCATTCCTGTTGTTGAGTCACTTCTGTTATTGATGGTCACTCCTGTTGCTGGAGGCCACTTATGTTATTGAGGGTCACTCCTGTTCCTGGGGGTCACTCCTGTTGCTGGGAGTCGTTCCTGTTGGAGGCCAATCCTGTTGCTGGGGGTCATTCCTGTTGTTGAGGGTCACTCCTGTTGTTGAGGGTCATTCCGGTTGTTGGGGGTCACTCCTGATGTTGGGGGTCACTCCTGATGTTGGGGGTCACTCCTGATGTTGGGGGTCACTCCTGTTGTTGAGGGTCACTCCTGTTGCTGGGGGTCATTCCTGTTTTTGAGGGTCACTGCTGTTGCTGGGGGTCACTCCTGTTGCTGATGGTCACTCCTGTTACTAAGGGTCACTCCTGTTGCTGGGGGTCACTCCTGTTGCTGGGGGTCACTCCTGTTGTTGGGGGTCACTGCTGTTGTTGAGGGTCACTCCTGTTGCCGGGGGGCATTCCTGTTATTGATGGTCACTCCTATTACTGGGGGTCATTCCTGTTGTTGAGGGTCATTCCTGTTGTTGAGGGTCATTCCTGTTGCTGGGGGTCACTCCTGTTGCTGGGGGTCAGTCCTGTTGTTGGGGGTCAGTCCTGTTGTTGGGGGTCAGTCCTGTTGTTGAGGGTTACTCCTGTTGCTGGGGGTCATTCCTGTTATTGATGGTCACTCCTATTACTGGGGGTCATTCCTGTTGTTGAGGGTCATTCCTGTTGTTGAGGGTCATTCCTGCTGCTGGGGGTCACTCCTGTTGCTGGGGGTCAGTCCTGTTGTTGGGTGTCATTCCTGTTGTTGGGGGTCAGTCCTGTTGTTGAGGGTCACTCCTGTTGCTGGGGGTCATTCCTGTTGTTGAGGGTCACTCCTGTTGCTGGGGGTCGTTCCTGTTGTTGGGGGTCACTCCTGTTGCTGGGGGTCACTCCTGTTACTGATGGTCACTCCTGTTGCTGGGGGTCAATCCTGTTGTTGAGGGTCACTCCTGTTGCTGGGACTAATTCCTGTTGTTGGGAGTCATTCCTGTTATTGATGGTTACTCTTGTTGCTGGGGGTCACGCCTGTTACTGGGGTCATTCCTGTTGTTGAGGGTCACTCCTGTTGTTGGGGTTCACTCCTGTTGCTGGGGGTCATTCCTGTTGTTGAGTCACTTCTGTTATTGATGGTCACTCCTGTTACTGAGGGTCACTCCTGTTGCTGGGGGTCACTCCTGTTGCTGGGGGGCATTCCTGTTTTTGATGGTCACTCCTGTTACTGATGGTCACTCCTGTTACTGGGGGTCATTCCTGTTGTTGAGGGTCATTCCGGCTGTTGAGGGTCATTCCTGTTGCTGGGGGTAACTTCTGTTGTTGGGGGTCAGTCCTGTTGTTGGGGGTCAGTCCTGTTGTTGAGGGTCACTCCTGTTGCTGGGGGTCACTCCTGTTGCTGGGGGTCACTCCTGTTACTGATGGTCACTCCTGTTGCTGGGGGTCACTCCTGTTGCTGGGGGTCATTCCTGTTGTTGAGGGTCACTCCTGTTGCTTGGGGTCATTCCTGGTGGGGGTCATTCCTGTTGGGTGTCACTCCTGTTGCTTGGGGTCATTCCTGGTGGGGGTCATTCCTGTTGGGTGTCACTTCTGTTGTTAGGGGTCATTCCTGTTGTTGGGGGTCACTGCTGTTGTTGAGGGTCACTCCTGTTGCTGGGGGGCATTCCTGTTATTGATGGTCACTCCTGTTACTGATGGTCATTCCTGTTAATGAGGGTCACTCCTGTTGTTGGGGGTCATTCCTTTTGCTGGGGGTCATTCCTGTTACTGATGGTCAGTCCTGTTACTGAGTGTCACTCCTGTTGTTGGGGGTCACTCCTGTTGTTGAGGGTCACTCCTGTTGCTGGCTGTCATTCCCGTTGAGGGTCACTCCTGTTGCTGGGGGTCATTCCTGTTGCTGGGGGTCACTCCTGTTACTGAGGGTCACTCCTGTTGTTGAGGGTCACTCCTGTTGCTGGGGGTCATTCCTGTTGTTGAGGGTCACTCCTGTTGTTGAGGGTCACTCCTGTTGTTGAGGGTCACTCCTGTTTCTGGAGTTCACCGCTGTCGGTGGGTTCATTCCTGTTGCTGGGGAATACCCCTGTTGCTGGGGGGGTCACACTTTTCTTCCCAGTCCTCTCATTTGGTGTCAATGGATTTGGCATTATGAAGTCGAGTTTTTTCATGGACAAAATCTGCCACCTGGTGGCCATCTAAGCTGACTGCAAAAAGTGGATGTGTGAATGATGGGAATGTATCTTCTACTCTGTGCAGCCGCAGCCAATCATCAGCGGGTATAGAGGTGAATATTTTGGGACATTTCTGATTTCTGGGTGTTGTAGTGCATCGGACATAATGTGACATCACACACATTAACACACATGCACCAAGGCTTCACACCAATATAAATGTGCCCTTAATGTTTTTCACCCAATATGTTACACTACCCAGGATTCATATTACATTCACCCACAATTTACACTAAATTAACCCAAGATTCACAGTGCATTCACCCAGGATTCACATTACATTCAACCAAGATTCACACCGTATTCACCTAAGCTATGCACTCAATGCACCAAGGATTTGCATGGCATTCACCCAAGATTCACACTACATGCAACCAGAATTTAGGATACATTCACACAAGACTCACATTATACTCACTAAAGATTCACACTACATTCACCAACAATTAACACTACATTCAACTATGATTCACTCTACATTCACTCAGGATTTACAATATATTTGCCCAAGATTCTCACTACATTCAACCAGGATTTACACTACATTCACCCAGGATTCACAGTATACTCACCCAAGATTCAAACTACATTCAACTACGATTCACACTACATTCACCCAGGATTTACAATATATTCACCCAAGATTCACAGCATATTCATCCAAGATTCACTCAATTTCATATAGGAATTAGTGAGAAAATGTTTATCTTAGGTGAAAGCTGTTTGAATCCTGGGTGAAAACATTAATAAATGCACGTCATGAGTGACATACCTCTTCCACAGAATCCGGGTGTATCTGTAGATGTGATTGATGTTCTATGTATGAAGGAAGGTTGGGCGGAGATCTCTCACATTCCCACCGACATCAACCTGTCATTGGATCTCCCGGTATATGTCACCTGGAAGTCTACATACATACATGCATACAGTACAGTCACGTGTCCGCACTGCCATGAGCCCGGACCACAGAGAGAGCACCTGAGAAGGAGATCCCCTCCCCCCACCACCACTGCAGACCGCTCCTTCACACAGCACCGGAGAGCCACTCTGCGCCCGGTCCTCGGGACTCTGCACTGCACCGCCCTCTGAAGGCTGCTACTGGAACTACAACCATTTACAGGCCAAGGGCGTGGCCAGGATGTTGTAAATATCGGAGAGCACTGGATGCAGAGATCTGTCTGTGGTCAGCCTGCTGAGGGTCATGCGATCTATGTGTCTGTCTGTCTGTCTATCAATCGATTCTATCTATAGACTATATTATCTCTATCTCTCTCTCTATCTATCTCTATCTATCTCTCTCTCTCTCTCTCTCTATAATTCGCTCTATAATTCGCTCTATCGCTCTATAATTCGCTCTATCGCTCTATAATTCGCTCTATAATTCGCTCTATCGCTTGCTCTATAATTCGCTCTATAATTCGCTCTATCGCTCTATAATTCGCTCTATAATTCGCTCTATCGCTCTATAATTCGCTCTATCGCTCTATAATTCGCTCTATAATTCGCTCTATCGCCCTATAATTCGCTCTATAATTCGCTCTATCGCTCTATAATTCGCTCTATAATTCGCTCTATAATTTGCTCTATAATTCGCTCTATCACTCTATAATTCGCTCTATAATTCGCTCTATAATTCGCTCTATCGCTCTATAATTCGCTCTATCGCTCGCTCTATAATTCGCTCTATAATTCGCTCTATAATTCGCTCTATCGCTCTATAATTTGCTCTATAATTCGCTCTATAATTCGCTCTATCGCTCTATAATTTGCTCTATAATTCGCTCTATAATTCGCTCTATCGCTCTATAATTTGCTCTATAATTCGCTCTATAATTCGCTCTATCGCTCTATAATTTGCTCTATAATTCGCTCTATAATTCGCTCTATCGCTCTATAATTCGCTCTATAATTCGCTCTATCGCTCTATAATTTGCTCTATAATTCGCTCTATAATTCGCTCTACCGCTCTATAATTCGCTCTATAATTCGCTCTATCGCTCTATAATTCGCTCTATAATTCGCTCTATAATTTGCTCTATCGCTCTATAATTCGCTCTATAATACGCTCTATCGCTCTATAATTCGCTCTATAATTCGCTCTATCGCTCTATAATTCGCTCTATCGCTCTATAATTTGCTCTATCGCTCTATAATTCGCTCTATAATTCGCTCTATCGCTCTATAATTCGTTCTATCGCTCTATAATTCGCTCTATCGCTCTATAATTCGCTCTATAATTTGCTCAATAATTCGCTCTATCGCTCTATAATTCGCTCTATAATTCGCTCTATCGCTCTATAATTCGCTCTATAATTCGCTCTATCGCTCTATAATTCGCTCTATCTATCTATCTATCTATCTATCTATCTATCATTCGCTCTATAATTCGCTCTATCTATCATTCGCTCTATAATTCGCTCTATCTATCTATCATTCGCTCTATAATTCGCTCTATCGCTCTATCATTCGCTCTATCTATCGCTCTATAATTCGCTCTATCTATCTATCATTCGCTCTATAATTCGCTCTATCGCTCTATCATTCGCTCTATCTATCTATCGCTCTATAATTCGCTCTATCTATCATTCGCTCTATAATTCGCTCTATCTATCTATCTATCTATCTATCTATCTATCATTCGCTCTATAATTCGCTCTATCGCTCTATAATTTGCTCTATCTATCTATCTATCGCTCTATAATGCGCTCTATCGCTCTATAATTCGCTCTATCGCTCTATAATTCGCTCTATAATTCGCTCTATAATTCGCTCTATGGCTCTATAATTCGCTCTATAATTCGCTATATCGCTCTATAATTCGCTCTATAATTCGCTCCATCGCTCTATAATTCGCTCTATCGCTCTATAATTCGCTCTATAATTTGCTTTATCGCTCTATAATTCGCTCTATCGCTCTATAATTCGCTCTATAATTCGCTCTATCGCTCTATAATTCGCTCTATAATTCGCTCTATAATTTGCTCTATCGCTCTATAATTCGCTCTATAATTCACTCTATCGCTCTATAATTCGCTCTATAATTTGCTCTATCGCTCTATAATTCGCTCTATAATTCGCTCTATCGCTCTATAATTCGCTCTATAATTCGCTCTATCTATCTATCTATCATTCGCTCTATAATTCGCTCTATCTATCTATCATTCGCTCTATAATGCGCTCTATCGCTCTATCATTCGCTCTATCTATCTATCGCTCTATAATTCGCTCTATCTATCTATCATTCGCTCTATAATTCGCTCTATCTATCGCTCTATAATTCGCTCTATCGCTCTATAATTCGCTCTATCGCTCTATAATTCGCTCTATCGCTCGCTCTATAATTCGCTCTATAATTTGCTCTATCGCTCTATAATTCGCTCTATCGCTCTATAATTCGCTCTATAATTCGCTCTATAATTCGCTCTATCCCTCTATAATTCGCTCTATCGCTCTATAATTCGCTCTATAATTTGCTCTATCACTCTATAATTTGCTCTATCGCTCTATAATTCGCTCTATAATTCGCTCTATCGCTCTATAATTTGCTCTATAATTCGCTCTATCGCTCTATAATTTGCTCTATAATTCGCTCTATCGCTCTATAATTCGCTCTATAATTCGCTCCATCGCTCTATAATTCGCTCTATCGCTCTATAATTCGCTCTATAATTTGCTTTATCGCTCTATAATTCGCTCTATCGCTCTATAATTCGCTCTATAATTCGCTCTATCGCTCTATAATTTGCTCTATAATTTGCTCTATAATTTGCTCTATCGCTCTATAATTCGCTCTATAATTCACTCTATCGCTCTATAATTCGCTCTATAATTTGCTCTATCGCTCTATAATTCGCTCTATAATTCGCTCTATCGCTCTATAATTCGCTCTATCTATCTATCTATCATTCGCTCTATAATTCGCTCTATCTATCTATCATTCGCTCTATAATGCGCTCTATCGCTCTATCATTCGCTCTATCTATCTATCGCTCTATAATTCGCTCTATCTATCTATCATTCGCTCTATAATTCGCTCTATCTATCGCTCTATAATTCGCTCTATCGCTCTATAATTCGCTCTATCGCTCTATAATTTGCTCTATCGCTCGCTCTATAATTCGCTCTATAATTTGCTCTATCGCTCTATAATTCGCTCTATCGCTCTATAATTCGCTCTATAATTCGCTCTATAATTCGCTCTATCCCTCTATAATTCGCTCTATAATTCGCTCTATAATTCGCTCTATAATTCGCTCTATAATTTGCTCTATCACTCTATAATTTGCTCTATCGCTCTATAATTCGCTCTATAATTCGCTCTATCGCTCTATAATTTGCTCTATAATTCGCTCTATCGCTCTTTAATTTGCTCTATAATTCGCTCTATCGCTCTATAATTCGCTCTATAATTCGCTCTATCGCTCTATAATTCGCTCTATCGCTCTATAATTCGCTCTATAATTCGCTCTATCTATCTATCTATCATTCGCTCTATAATTCGCTCTATCTATCTATCTATCTATCTATCTATCTATCTATCTATCTATCTATCTATCTATCTATCTATCTATCTATCTATCGCTCTATAATTCGCTCTATCTATCTATCATTCGCTCTATAATTCGCTCTATCTATCTATCATTCGCTCTATAATTCGCTCTATCTATCGCTCTATAATTCGCTCTATCTATCGCTCTATAATTCGCTCTATCGCTCTATAATTCGCTCTATCTATCGCTCTTTAATTCGCTCTATCTATCTATTGCTCTATAATTCGCTCTATCTATCTATCGCTCTATAATTCGCTCTATCTATCTATTGCTCTATAATTCGCTCTATCTATCTATCGCTCTATAATTCACTCTATCTATCGCTCTATAATTCGCTCTATCTATCTATCGCTCTATAATTCGCTCTATCTATCTATCTTTTCCCAGAAATAGCAGCCAGCTTCATCTATGGAGAGACGGAACATGGCGGCTGAGCCTGGAGGTAGCGGGAGTTCTGACTGGCCAAGCCCCGAAGGTGAGATAATATGGGATGGGAGGGAAGTGGGGGGAGGTTGGGCCCCACAGATACTATTGGGTGGGATGAGCAGAAAGAACATCTGTGGATTCCGGGAGACCACGTACATGTTACCATGGGAATTACTAATCTATTAGATCGGGGGTCATGGGCCACATGCGGCCTGCCACGAGGGTTAGTGGCGTATGCTCAATGTCCCCAGATTGAAGATTCAGGTCTATGGTCTCTGCCTCATAATCTCCAGCAAAGGACCTTCCTCCATCCATCCCCACTGCTACAGTCACACTTTAAGTCAACCATACTTGAATCAAAATTTGACCGAATTTTGACCCATGTATGGGCAGGGAGGGTGTTCAGAAGTTGATCTACAGATAGACTTCTGTACAACTGCCCTGTCATTTTTTGTTGCACGATCAGCACTGCAGGCTATATCTGGCAGTTTACTGTACCTCAGACTCGGATTGTGGTCAGTAGGGGTAGAAAATGTCCCGGGCCCAGCATCAGTGAGAATAAACATGGCTTCAAGGTTGGTGGTTAGTAGGAGGAGTATTGCCCCATAATTGGAATCAGTGGAAGGAATATTGCCCCATCATTGGTATCAGTGGGAGGAATAGTGTCCCATCATTGGTATCAGTGGAGGAATAGTGCCCCATCATTGGTATCAGTGGGAGGAATAGTGTCCCATCATTGGTATCAGTGGAGGAATAGTGCCCCATCATTGGTATCAGTGGGAGGAATAGTGCCCCATCACTGGTGTCAGTGGGAGGAATAGTGCCCCATCATTGGTATCAGTGGGAGGAATAGTGCCCCATCATTGGTATTAGTGGGAGGAATAGTGTCCCATCATTGGTATCAGTGGGAGGAATAGCGCCCCATCATTGGTATCAGTGGAGGAATAGTGCCCCGTCATTGGTATCAGTGGGAGGAATAGCGCCCCATCATTGGTATCAGTGGAGGAATAGTGCCCCATCATTGGTATCAGTGGGAGGAATAGTGCCCCATCATTGGTATCAGTGGGAGGAATAGTGCCCCATCATTGGTATCAGTGGGAGGAATAGTGCCCCATCATTGGTATCAGTGGGAGGAATAGTGCCCTATCATTGGTATCAGTGGGAGGAATAGTGCCCCATCATTGGTATCAGTGGGAGGAATAGTGTCCCATCATTGGTGTCAGTGGGAGGAATAGTGCCCCATCATTGGTATCAGTGGGAGGAATAGTGCCCCATCATTGGTATCAGTGGGAGAAATAGTGCCCCATCATTGGTATCAGTGGGAGGAATAGTGCCCCATCATTGGTATCAGTGGGAGAAATAGTGTCCCATCATTGGTATCAGTGGGAGGAATAGCGCCCCATCATTGGTATCAGTGGAGGAATAGTGCCCCGTCATTGGTATCAGTGGGAGGAATAGTGCCCCATCATTGGTATCAGTGGGAGGAATAGTGCCCCATCATTGGTATCAGTGGGAGGAATAGTGCCCCATCATTGGTATCAGTGGGAGGAATAGTGTCCCATCATTGGTGTCAGTGGGAGGAATAGTGCCCCATCATTGGTATCAGTGGGAGGAATAGTGCCCCATCATTGGTATCAGTGGGAGGAATAGTGCACCATCATTGGTATCAGTGGGAGGAATAGTGCCCCATCATTGGTATCAGTGGGAGAAATAGTGCCCCATCATTGGTATCAGTGGGAGGAATAGTGCCCCATCATTGGTATCAGTGAGAAGAATAGTGCCCTATCATTGGTGTCAGTGGGAGGAATAGTGCCCCATCATGGGTATCAGTGGGAGGAATAGTGCACCATCATTGGTATCAGTGGGAGGAATAGTGCCCCATCATTGGTGTCAGTGGGAGGAATAGTGCACCATCATTGGTATCAGTGGGAGGAATAGTGCCCCATCATTGGTATCAGTGGGAGAAATAGTGCCCCATCATTGGTATCAGTGGGAGGAATAGTGCCCCATCATTGGTATCAGTGAGAAGAATAGTGCCCCATCATTGGTGTCAGTGGGAGGAATAGTGCCCCATCATGGGTATCAGTGGGAGGAATAGTGCCCTATCATTGGTATCAGTGGAGGAATAGTGGCCCATAATTGGAATCAGTGGAAGGAATAGTGCCCCATCATTGGTATCAGTGGGAGGAATAGTGCCCCATCATTGGTATCAGTGGGAGGAATAGTGCCCCATCATTGGTATCAGTGGGAGGAATAGTGCCCCATCACTGGTATCAGGGGGAGGAATAGTGTCCCATCATTTGTATCAGTGGGAGGAATAGTGCCCCATCATTGGTATCAGTGGGAGGAATAGTGTCCCATTATTGGTATCAGTAGGAGGAATAGTGCCCCATCATTGGTATCAGTAGGAGGAATAGTGCCCCATCATTGGTATCAGTGGGAGGAATAGTGCCCCATCATTGGTATCAGTGGAGGAATAGTGCCCCATCATTGGTATCAGTGGGAGGAATAGTGCCCCATCATTGCTATCAGTGGGAGGAATAGCGCCCCATCATTGTTATCAGTGGGAGGAATAGCGCCCCATCATTGCTATCAGTGGGAGGAATAGCGCCCCATCATTGTTATCAGTGGGAGGAATAGTGCCCCATCATTGGTATAGGTGGGAGGAATGGTGCCATATCATTGGTATAAGTGGGAGGAATGGTGCCCCATCATTGGTGTCAGTGGGAGGAATGGTGCCCCATCATTGGTGTCAGTGGGAGGAATGGTGCCCCATCATTGGTATCAGTGGGAGGAATGGTGTCCCATCATTGGTATCAGTGGGAGGAATGGTGTCCCATCATTGGTATCAGTGGGAGGAATGGTGTCCCATCATTGGTATCAGTGGGAGGAATAGTGCCTCATCATTGGTATCTGTCAGGTACTGACTGACGGTGACTCTAGAGATCCACAGGCCGGGATTCCCCAGGGCACGGAGTCTAAGCCTCAGTCTGCTTATTCACCAGAGCCCCTGATGGTGGGGATGGACTTGGAGCAGGCTGAGACCCGGTTGCGGCCCCCGGGTGCACCTAGCTGTGGTAGAAGTCAATGCCAGTGGCACGTAGCAGATAAGAGCCTGCTGTGAAGGGCGGAGCAGATCCGCGCAGGATGGATGGATGACACCGTGGAGGGATAGCGAAGTCAAACAGGCCAGGTCGGTAACAGTGGAGGCGAAACGGTACAGAGCAGTAGGCAGAGAGTAGTCGGGTCACAGGCCAGGTTCAGCAGCAGGAGGTCAGATAATCAGGAGCAGGGAGAAGAGAAGTCAAGACGAGCCAGGGGTCAGGGCAGGAGATGGTCAACAGCAATCAGGGTCAGGCTAGGCCAGTAACAAAGCAATCTCAGGAACAGAACGAGCAGGAACAACAGGAACAAGACCATAGGGCAATGTGAGCATTGCAAGAGCTGGTTTAAATAGCCCACCCAGTGCCGACAGGTGCGCCTGGGTCCTAGTGCCTGCCTGGTGCCGTCATTGGTGACAGGCGCGCCTGGGTCCTAGTGCCCGCATGTCTGTATGTCTTGTGCAGATTCGTGCGCCGCAGCGATCTTCTCGTTCCCTGACAGTATCAGTGGAGGAATAGTGCCCCATCATTGGTATCAGTGGGAGGAATAGTGTCCCATCATTGGTATCAGTGGGAGGAATAATGCCCCATCATTGGTATCAGTGGAGAAATAGTGTCCCATCATTGGTATCAGTGGGAGGAATAGCGCCCCATCATTGATATCAGTGGGAGGAACAGTGTCCCATCATTGGTATCAGTGGGAGGAATAGTGTCCTATCATTGGTATCAGTGGGAGGAATAATGCCCCATCATTGGTATCAGTGGAGGAATAGTGCCCCATCATTGGTATCAGTGAGAGGAATAGTGCCCCATCATTGGTATCAGTGGAGAAATAGTGTCCCATCATTGGTATCAGTGGGAGGAATAATGCCCCATCATTGGTATCAGTGGAGAAATAGTGTCCCATCATTGGTATCATTGGGAGGAATAGCACCCCATAATTGGTATCAATGGGAGGAATAGTGCTCCATCATTGGTATCAATGGGAGGAATAGTGCTCCATCATTGGTATCAGTGGGAGGAATAGTGTCCCATCATTGGTATCAGTGGGAGGAATAGTGCCCCATCATTGGTATCAGTGAGAAGAATAGTGTCCCATCATTGGTATCCGTGGGAGGAATAGCGCCCCATCATTGGTATCAGTGGGAGGAACAGTGTCCCATCAATGGTATCAGTGGGAGGAATAGTGTCCTATCATTGGTATCAGTGGGAGGAATAATGCCCCATCATTGGTATCAGTGGAGGAATAGTGCCCCATCATTGGTATCAGTGAGAGGAATAGTGCCCCATCATTGGTATCAGTGGAGAAATAGTGTCCCATCATTGGTATCAGTGGAGGAATAGTGCCCCGTCATTGGTATCAGTGGGAGGAATAGTGCCCCATCATTGGTATCAGTGGGAGGAATAGCACCCCATCATTGGTATCAATGGAAGGAATAGCGCTCCATCATTGGTATCAGCGGGAGGAATAGTGCTCCATCATTGGTATCAGTGGGAGGAATAGTGCCCCATCATTGGTATCAATGGAAGGAATAGCGCTCCATCATTGGTATCAGCGGGAGGAATAGTTCCCCATCATTGGTATCAGTGGAGGAATAGTGCTCCATCATTGGTATCAGTGGGAGGAATAGTGTCCCATCAATGGTATCAGTGGGAGGAATAGTGCCCCATCATTGGTATCAGTGGGAGGAATAGTGCCCCATCATTGGTATCAGTGGGAGGAATAGTGCCCCATCATTGGTGTCAGTGGGGGGAATAGTGCCCCATCATTGGTATCAGTGGGAGGAATAGTGCTCCATCATTGGTATCAGTGGGAGGAATAGTGCCCCATCATTGGTGTCAGTGGGAGGAATAGTGCCCCATCATTGGTGTCAGTGGGGGAAATAGTGCCCCATCATTGGTATCAGTGGGAGGAATAGTGTCCCATCATTGGTATCAGTGGGAGGAATAGTGTCCCATCATTGGTATCAGTGGGAGGAATAGTGCCCCATCATTGGTATCAGTGGGAGGAATAGTGCCCCATCATTGGTATCAGTGGGAGGAATAGTGCCCCATCATTGGTATCAGTGGCAGGAAAAGCGCCCCATCATTGGTATCAGTGGGAGGAATAGTGCACTATCATTGGTATCAGTAGGATGAATAGTGCACCATTGTTGGTGTCAGTGGAAGGAATAATGCACCATTGTTGTCAGTGGGAGGAATGGGGCCTTGTATCATTCTGGCAAAGGGCCACAGTTTGGAGACCTCTGGTCTATCACATCAAATCCCAATAAAATACATTTTACGTTTTTGGTTGTAACATGACAAAATGTGGAAAATTTCAAGGGGTATGAATACTTTTTCAAGGCACTGTATCAGCTTGTTGGTCATCCTACTACCAAACCCAGCAAAATGGTTTTGGTTGGGATTTAAAAGAGAAACGATCCTGATTTATATTTCAATTTCTCTTTTATGTAAGGCTACATTTATGTGGACTCTGATGACAATGAAGACTGTGTGGAACTGGTAGAAGAAGAAACATCTCAGACCAAAGGTAAGCCAATTTGGCTGCATGTCATGTTCAGATTTTTCGCTGTCTTTGGATCATTGGAGGGAATTTTCCTTCATTTTCTGTTTCAGAGATGCAAAAGGAAGTTGGAGGAAATCTGCCAAAGTAAGGGGAATTCCCATCTTAGACAGTTGTCCCCGGAACAGGCATCCCCATTGGAAGATTTTCCTTCACCTCTTGTTCTGGGGAAAACTATGAAATATGGGATTTCCCCTCACTTTCCTTTTCTGTAACAACGGCCACAGTCTCTAAAGCAAAAAAAGCAAAAAAAATTTGCTTAGAGATATACTTTAAACACTTCAGGATTTTAACCGCTTCCGCGCTGCTCTATAGCAGAAATGCTGCTACACGGCGGCACGGGTGCGCAAAATCATGTATATACATTCGCGTCCTCGGCTGTCAATCACCAGGTTCAGGCCGATGATTCGCCGCCAGCACCCAACGATCTCCGAGGACTTCCCACAAGGAGAAACCTGTATGTAAACAATACAGATCTCTCCCCTGTCAGCTCCTGCACATTGCTTTGTATGGCTCTGCATAGCACAGCCATACAAAGCAGTGTGTTTATAGTGAAACACACACACAGCCCCCATAGTGAAACAGCACACGTGTTAACCCCTTCCTGCCCAGTACCATTAGTACAGTGTCAGTGCTTTTTATTAGTGTCCCCCAGTGTCAGAATGCCCACCTCAGTCCCACTATAAGTCGCTGATCACCGTAAAAAAACAAAAAAACAATTCCAGTATCTATACTGTATCTAAACATTTGTGAACGCTATAACTTTCATGTAATCCAATTAATTTACACGTATTGGGATTTTTTTTAGCAAAACATGGAGCAGAATACATTTTGGCCTAAATTAGATGACAAAATTAGATTTTTTAATTTTTTTTTAAACTGGATTTTTTTTATAGAAAAAAGTAAAAAATATAGTTTTTTTTTTCAAAATTGTCAGTCTTTTTTTCGTTTATAGCACAAAAAATTAAAAACGCACAGGCGATCAAATACCACTGAAAGAACGCTCTATTTGTGGGAAAAAAAGGACATCAATTTAATTTGGGTGAAACGTTGCATGACCGTGGAATTGTCAGTTAAAATAACGCAGCGCTGTATCACAAAAAATGGCCTGATCAGGAAGAGGGGGAAAATCCTCTGGAGGGCAAGTGGTTAAAAAAATAACAAATGAAAACAAGTTCTTTTTAAATAAAAGGCATTCCACTGTAACCCCTTATTAACCCATAGCTAACCCTAATCAGCTCAGAATAACTCTTTCCTCCACTATTATTTTTTTATTATTTTTTGCTGATTTTTATTTTAATTTCTATTTTTTTCCTCAATATACAGATTTAGTTTTTTCAGTTTCACAAACAATTAAATAAGAAAAGTTTAATTATTTTTAATGAGCTATAAAATACCACGGACCATACACCCATATATTTCATTCATTTAGCCTGCTGGCTGAATGAAAGAAATCAGATTTCTATATCACTACGGATGAAGAAATTCTTCCTTCTTCAGCTATTGTATTCTGACTGCTGGCACCATTCAACTTGGTGACCTGACTTCTCTACTGCAGTTGGGCAATGCAGCCTCCACACTCCCAGCCTGTGATTGGACAGCACAGGAGCAGCAGACTGATAATTTGTATCTGTTCTCTCCTCCTTTTAGCATGTTTCTTGTCAGGACATGTTTATGTAGCACATCTAATTGGCTTCCTGAGCTGCATCCCCCTTCCCTTGTAGGAGTGTTGCTGTGCAATTGATTACTCCTGAGCTGCGTCCCCCTTCCCTGATAGGAGTGTTGCTGTACAATGGATTACTCCTGAGCTGCGTCCCCCTTCCCTGATAGGAGTGTTGCTGTACAATGGATTACTCCTGAGCTGCGTCCTCCTTCCCTGATAGGAGTGTTGCTGTACAATGGATTACTCCTGAGCTGCGTCCCCCTTCCCTGATAGGAGTGTTTCTGTGCAATTGATTACTCCTGAGCTGCGTCCCCCTTCCCTGATAGGAGTGTTTCTGTGCAATTGATTACTCTTGAGCTGCGTCCCCATTCCCTGGTAGGAGTGTTTCTGTGCAATTGATTACTCCTGAGCTGCGTCCCCCTTCCCTGATAGGAGTGTTTCTGTGCAATTGATTACTCTTGAGCTGCATCCCCCTTCCCTGGTAGGAAGTGTTGCTGTGCAATTGATTACTCCTGAGCTGCATTCACTATATCCAGTCCCCCACAGTACACAGAACATGGAAATGCAATTATTTTAGTAAATATAAACTGCTAAATACCTTTTCTCATAAGCAGTATAGAGCAGTCTTGTGACTTCTATCAGTGTCCAGAAGAGCACTGGTTAAAGCTTGTAGGAGGAGTTTTCTTTCTGCTCTAGCAGGATGCAGAACCCCTGACCTCTGTCTGATTAGCTCTGTGCTGATCACATAAATATATCTAGCAATACACACTAAATTGAGCATGTGCAGCATGCCCCCAGGGCTCTGTACTATCATTATTTTGTGTTAGGGTAAAAATAATAGTAATAATAAAAAAACCCCCCAAAAAACACCTAAACCTAAACATCTAAACCCGAACAAATAAAATACATCATTATTATAATTAATAATATTATTAACAATAATAATAATTATTATTATTAATGAATAAATAAATGTAAAATAAATACAAAAATAAATAAACAATAATCATATATAAATACTTGTAATAGTAAATTAGTATATTAATAATAATGCATTACCTTAACCCCAAAACCTAAAAAAGTAATAAAAGATTTATATAGCGCCAACAGTTTGCTCAGCGCTTTACAAAATCAAGGGAGACAATAAAGCAACTACACAGTTTAATACAAGAGGTTTAGGAGGGCCCTGCTCCTTGGAGTTTACAATCTAAGATATTTTTTTATTATTATTATTATTATTGCCCCCTTAACCCTCTTGTATTGAACTGTATTGTTGCTGTATTGTCTCCCGTTATATTGTAGCGCTGAGCAAACTGTTGGTGCTATATAAATCCTGTATAATAATAATTATTGTTATTATTGTTATTATTTTTATTATTACCCTCCTAACCCTCTTGTATTGAACTGTATTGTTGCTGTATTTTCTCCCGTTATATGGTAAAGCGCTGACCAAATAGTTGGCGCTATATAAATCCCGTATGATAATAATAATTATTGTTGTTGTTATTATTATTAATAATAATAATGTATTGTTCGTGTGTTTATTATTATTACTAATATTATTATTAAGAATTTATTTCATTTTTAGGTTAGGGGTTATTTATTTATTTACAATTTATTTATCATGATTTTTTTATTTACATGTGTATTTATTTTATTTATTTAACAATTATTTATTCATATACTATTACTATTTTTTATTCTACGTTTTTTCAGAAAATCACACAAAATGCGTGCAAAAACGCGTCAATTGCGCGTTTCTATTCTTTTCTATGGAATAAAAACACGCCAAAAATGTGCACATCTGCCCAAATCGAGCTCCAACAGTAGCTCCAAAACTTTTTTCAGCTTCAGGCATTTTGCTTCATGCGATGATGTGAACCATCTCCATAGAGTAGTATTGATTTTTTTCTGCCTGAGCGTTCTGGAGCTTCGAGCTTCGCGCTACAAAACGCTCAGGTGTGAATGCAGCCCTAATGAAGGATGTATGAGGGGCAAAGGAGGAGAAAGAGATTTGGTTTTAAATAAGGGACGGAAGGTGAGTGACTGACTTGGTAGTGCACAGGGGCGGACTGACCATTTGGAAACTCGGGCACTGCCCGAGGGCCCGGGGTCAGTAAGGTGCCCCATGAGATGCCCCTGGTACCTTTTTCATAGGCTTTTTTGAGTTTGGGCAAGGACACAGGGGCCCCATGATCCTCTATTGCCCGGGGGCCCCATGAGTTGTCAGTCCGCCCCTGGTAGTGCAGACTGGATTAGGATTAGTCGGCCATAGCTGCTCCCCTGAGCAGGAAAGTCTTTATATTTATTGTCCTTTTTTCTAGAAGATGTGATATGCATGGAGTCTGATTGTTCCAGAACTGAAATGGAGGAAGCTAATGAAAGAAGCAGCGAAGGTACTTCTTTATCACTGTTTTTATAAAGATCGCATACTTACGGTGCCTTAAAAAAGTATTCATACCCCTTGAAATTTTCCATGTTTTGTCATATTACAACCAAAAACATCAATGTATTTTATTGGGATTGGATGTGATAGACCGACACAAAGTGGCACATAATTGTGAAGTAGAAGGAAAAGGAGAGTTTTTTTTTTTTTTACAAATATCTGAAAAGTGTGGCGTGCGTTTGTATTCAGCCCCCTCTACTCTGATACCCCTAACTAAAATCTAGTGGAACCAATTGCCTTCAGAAGTCACCTAATTAGTAAATAGAGCCCACCTGTGTGTCACTTAATCTCCGTATAAATACAGCTGTTCTGTGAAGCCCTCAGAGGTTTGTTAGAGAACATTAGTGAACAAACAGCATCATGAAGGCCAAGGAACACACCAAACAGGTCAGGGATAAAGTTGTGGAGAAGTTTAAAGCAGGGTTAGGTTATAAAAATATCCCAAGCTTTGAACATCTCCCAGAGCATTGTTCAATCCATCATCCGAAAATGTAAAGAGTATGGCACAACAAACCTACCAAGACATGGCCGTCCACCTAAACTGACAGGCAGGGCAAGGAGAGCATTCATCAGAGAAGTAGCCAAGAGGCCCAAGGGAAATCTGTAGGAGCTGCAGAGATCCACAGCTCAGGTGGGAGAATCTGTCCACAGGACAACTATTAGTCGTGTACTCCACAAATCTAGCCTTTATGGAAGAGTGGCAAGCAGAAAGTCATTGTTGGAAGAAAGCCATAAGAAGTCTCATTTGCGGGAAGCCATGTGGGGTACACAGCAAACATGTGGAATTAGGGGCTCTGGTCAGATCAGACCAAAATGGAACTTTTTGGCCTTAAAGGCAAAACGCTATGTGTGGCGGAAAACTAACACTGCACATCACCCTGAACACACCATCCCCACCGTGAAACATGGTGGTGGCAGCATCATGTGGTGGGTATGCTTTTCTTCAGCAGGGACAGGGAAGCTGGTCTGAGTTGATGAGAAGATGGATGGAGCCAAATACAGGGCAATCTTAGTAGAAAACCTATGAGAGTCTGCAAAAGACTTGAGACTGGGGCGGAGGTTCAACTTCCTGCAGGACAACGACTCGGAACATCCAGCCAGAGCTACAATGGAATGGTTTAGATCAGGGGTGTCCAAACTTTTTTCAAAGAGGGCCAGATTGGATGAAGTGAACATGGTGGAGGGCCGAACATTTTTCCAAACATTCTTTGAACCATTACAATTAAATGCAAATAAATTATTTTATGCCAAGTTACCGTATTTTTCGCCGTATAAGACGCACCTGACCATAAGACGCACCCTAGGTTTTAGAGGCAGAAAACAGGAAAAAAAAAATTCTGAACTAATGGACTGCAGACACAGTACAGGAGATGACCAGAGACTGCGGACAGCACAGGGATGACCAGAGACTGCGGACAGCACAGGGATGACCAGAGACTGCGGACAGCACAGGGATGACCAGAGACTGCGGACAGCACAGGGATGACCAGAGACTGCGGACAGCACAGGGATGACCAGAGACTGCGGACAGCACAGGGATGACCAGAGACTGCGGACAGCACAGGGATGACCAGAGACTGCGGACAGTACAGATGACTGCTGACCTTTGGGGAGGTGGGGAGCGGGTACCTGAATTTGACAGGTACCCACTCTTACTTCCGCAGAGTTTTTGTTTGATCTTACCTGTTCCTCGATCCAGCCGCGCGCTGTCTTCCCGGCTTCTGTAATGGCGCTCGGCACGACAGCCGGGTGCCCAGTGCGCATGAGCGAGAAGCACTTGCGCTTTGTGATTGGTCCGGCGGCTTCTGGGATCTGTCATGTGTCCCAGGTACCGCCTTACCATTCACAAAAAGCACCGCTTCTTGCGCATGCGCACTTGGCACCCGGCTGTCATGCCGAGCGCCCACACTACAGAAGCCGGGAAGGCAGCGCGCCGCTGGATAGAGGAACAGGTAAGGTCCCGCTGCAGAGCTGAGCGGCCGGCCCGGTATTCTGACACGGTCGCGGTGGAAATACCGGACCGGCCGCTCCATATTCGCTCCATAAGACACACTGACACACTGACATGGAGGGCCGTATTAAACCGACCCTCGGGCCGTAAATGGCCCGCGGGCCGGACTTTGGACATGCCTGGTTTAGATCAAAGCATATTCATGTGTTAGAATGGCCCAGTCACAGTCCAGACCTAAATCCAATGGAGAATCTGTAGCCAGACCTGAAAATTCCTGTTCCCAGATGCTCTCCATCCAATCTGACAGAGCTTGAGCGATTCTGCAAAGAAGAATGGGCAGAAATGTCTCTATCTAGATGTGCAAAGAGACATCCCCATAAAGACTTGCAGCTGGAATTGCAGCTAAAGGGGGTCCTACTAAGTATTGATTCCGGGGGGCTGAATACAAATGCCGCCACACTTTTCACAGATTTATTGATCACAAATGTTGAAAACCATTTCTCATTTTCCTTGCACTTCACAATTATGTGCCACTTTGTGTTGGTCTATCAAATCAAATCCCAATAAAATACATTTACGGTTTTGGTTGTAACATGTCAGCACGGGGAACATTTCAAGGGGCAGGAAGACTTTTTCAAGGCACTGTAAAACTGGAGTCAGTTATTTGGACTTGTTCAATTTGGCCATTAGAGGGCGCAAAGTATCACAGAAAATTCTTATGATACTTAGCCCCATCTAGTGGCTCAATTTGGTATTTTCCATTCAAGTCAAATTATTTGTCCAACAGGGGAAATAGCCTAATAACATTCTTGCTTTTTTTTTGCGTCATTTGCATAAAAGGATGTACAGGCAATAGTAATAGATGTATTGCAATGCAATGCAGTTATTTTAATAAATACACACTGACTTCTCTTGTCTCACTGAAATTCTAGAGGCGGTTGATACAATGGTCAGTCTCTGAAAGATGCAGAAGGGTGTGTAGCACTACCCCTTTAGGAGTAGCTGAAGATTTGGGTCCTCCTATAGTCCTGCACAGCCAGGCAACATGCATTCTCCACAGACTTGCATTCCCAAGACAGTAAACAGTCCTTGAGATTAGCTTTTTTCATTTTATTAGGGGTATTGAAATTGGATGGGGTAAGGGGTGTATAGGATGCCCAAGGAACAGTAAACTGAGGACAACTTCCTGGCAACTATATACAAGTCCAAGATAGAAAATTCTCTTCTGGGAGAGCTCTCCAGCCTCTCCTGGTGTACCACCCCAGACCCTAGATAAATCCTATTCTTTACCCAGCTGTCTGGAGGAATCCCTGGGCAAGGGGACCCAGTGCCTGACACTTTAAGTTGAACAGTCCCAGGTAAGAAGCCAATCAGGTTTCCCACTAGAATGCTCTTTCCCCTTAGCTGGCCCAGGAGCTACAGGATTACTCACTCAGTCCTTTCCTGTAAGCTGGTGGGTTAGTGGCTGCTTTCATGCCTTCTGCTGGGCTGGTTCCTTTCCTGGCACCACAAGTGGTCCTCCTTCCAAGAACTGGTGAGGCTGAGCGATCCTCCTTTCTAGGTCCCGGCCTGTAGGTAGGCCTCTTCCCACTGGGCCCCCTCCCAGGCTCCTGCATCTCAGCCTTCCTCACATCTTCTATCGAACTATAATGTTGCTGAGCAGGCTCAATCACACTTAAAGGCTGCCGTGGCCCTATACCAAGCCTCCTGCTTGGGGATTGGCCAGAGTCCTTCAAGTGTGTAGGCCAGCCCCTCCTCACCCCCGCCCACTGCTTCTAGAATCTTCTACAAGATTCTAGAGCAGGGAGAGGTATCAGTGAACTGACCTGTAGAGCCCGCAGCCCTGATCTAAGGCTGACCCAGCTGACTATTGCCCATCTAGAGAGGCACTACAGGTGACTATGTAAAACTTTTCTTAGTCATTCTAAAATTGGCCATAAATGATTCATGTATTTTTTGGAATGGATTCCCCATCCACATTCTAGATGGATGAAGCAATCCTCCCTGCTGCGCTATTATATGCTGACAGTGGGAGCGCTCCACAGACAGAATACACCGATTAGCACTGCAGCCAATTGGCTACATGTGCTGATCGAACACCAATTTGACAAAAGTCCCATTCAAGGGTAATTGATCACTAGATTGACTCCTCTCATTTGGGAATGGGCATAGATGTATCTAAATTTGTGCGGTCATTGCTGAACAAGACGACTTTTGATCCATCTATGGCTAGCTTAACTTGTTTCTCTGTAAACAATTGAAATACTTTTTCCCTCAAACATGAAGTCTGGGTTAATTAAAAAGTTACCCTTCCATTGGTTCCCCCACTGCACTGCAAGGACTAAATGTTCATTCATCTAGAGGAGGGGTGTCAAACTGTAGGCCCTCCAACTTTTGCGAAACTACAAGTCTCATCATGCCTCTGCCTTTGGGAGCCATGCTTGTAACTGTCAATCTTGCAATGCCTCATGGGACTTGTAGTTTGGCAACAGCTGGAGGGCCACCAGTTTGACACCCGTGATCTAGAGGGATTGGAATAGAGTGAAATACCGCAATTCTCCCACAGGTTTCCCCTGCCCTGGACGACTGGTACCTCAAAGCCGCTTCTCTTTGCTACCTAACTGGTCACAGATCTCCAATGTCATCAACAAAGCCCTGCACCTCTGCAAAGAGCGCCACCTCCACGAAGAGTCAAAGTGCGGAACAAGGAGTGGTAAGTTGTAATGTTTAAAAGATCACCAAAGGCAATTCTGGTGACTATTCCTATGCCCTCTGCCTGTCTTTCTTGGGTACAGCTTCCAGAATTCAGGTCCTTTTTACTGTATTACATAAGCTGGATTCAGTGGCATAATGTTGTTTGTCAGTGCTTGGGGCAAGGCAAGCAATTTACACCTCCTAACAAGAGAAAAAGAAAGAGAAAAAGAGAAAGAAAGTAAGAAAGAAAGAAAGAAAGAGAAAAAGAAAAAGAGAGAGAAGGAGAAAAAGAGAAATTGAGAGAGGGAAAAGGAAAGAGGAGAGACAGAGAGAAAGAGTTAAAGAGAAAGCGATAAAAATAAATAAAAAGAGAGAAACAAAGAGAAAAAGAGAAAAAGAAAGCCCATCTTGTATTGAACTGTATTGTTGCTGTATTGTCTCCCTTTATATTGTAAAGCACTGAGAGAATTGTTGGCGCTAAATAAATCCTGTATAATAATAATAATGGAGATAGAGAGAAAGAAAGAAAGAAAGAAAGAGAAAGAGTTAATGAGAGAAAAAGAAAGATAAAGAGAGAGAGAAAAAGAAAAAGTGAAAAAGAGAGAAAGAGAGAAAGAGAAAGTTAAAAAAAGAGAAAGTGAAAAAGAGAGAAAGTGAAAAAGATAAAGAGGAAGCAGTGCTCCAATCATATCAGGAAAAAGAAAGAGAAAAAGAGAGAGAGACAAAAAGTTAAAGAGACGGAGAAATAGAGAGAGCGAAAGAGAAAAAAAGAGAGAAATATATAGAGAGAAAGAGAGAGAGAGAGAAAAGAAAAAGAGAGAGGAGAAAAAGAAAGAGAAGGAGAGACAGAGAGAAAGAGTTAAAGAGAAAAAGAAAGCGAAAGAGGAGAGACAGAGAGAAAGAGTTAAAGAGAAAGAGAAAAATAGAAAGAGACAAAGAGAAAGCCCCTCATGTATTGATCTGTATTGTCTCCCTTTATATTGTAAAGTGCTGAGAAAATTGTTGGCGCCATAAATCCTATATAATAATAATAATAGAGACAGAGAGAAAGAAAGAGAAAGTGGTAAAGAGAGAAACAGAGAAAAGAGAAAGAGTTAAAGAGAGAAAAAGAAAGATAAAGAGACGGAGAAAAAGAGACAAAGAAAAAGAGAAAGTGAAAAAGAGAAAGAGGAAGCAATGCTCCGATCACATCGGAAAAAAAAAAGAAGGAGAAAAAGAGAAAAAAAAAAGAAATATAAAGAGAGAAAGAGACATAGAAAGAGAGAGAAAGAAAGTGAAAGAGAAAGCAGTGCTCCGATCATATCTCCCGCACACCACCCGATGTTCTCTAAGGGCCTGGCTGGGATGGGACTTGTGGAGGCATCCGGTGTGAGCTGCGTGCCACCTCCTCCCCATTGCTAGAGGGTAGCTGGCTCTGCTCCCTACATGTGGGCCGGACTGAGAGAGGAGCGGCAGAGGAGTCTGAACTGGGATCTGTGCGGTCCCAACTGAAAGTGCTGCCGGGAGTCCAGGCCTGGCCCAGGGTGGAGAGGGTGGTGGCAGCAGCACAACGTTGGTCATCGGGCAGCTGACGCCATGATTGGACAATGGTTAGTCACAGTGCGGGACTCAGAATGGCATGGGACCAATTTCTGCGACCCTTTAAATTTTGCACCCTGGGCGACCACCCCAACTGCCACAAACCCCTCCATGCTACGCCACTGGCTGGATTTTTCTCTTGTCCTCCCATAGGTTACAATCAGAGCCTCTCTTTATACTTAAAGTTTTTTAAAGTCCAACCAAAACTGATATATCAAAATTCATTGTGAACAACTGCTGTAGCTATCGCCAATCCAAATATTGGTCCGCCCCTGGGTGGCGAGTGTCTTTTCAGGGTTTAATGCTCGTTGAACTTGGTTGGGGTGCATCGAGAGTAAGCCTTGGGATACTCCAAATTTAGTTTACAAAGTAGCAGAGGACACTCTGTTTTAACTAGATTCTTCAGGGTAACCCCCTTCTTGACTAGCAATAGTTGAACACAATAACTCAGGGGACTCCAAACACAAGACCAGTCCTAAATCAGCAATTCTGGAGTAGGTGCTCAAAGGGTTAAACAGTGACAGTCATTGGGATCTCTCTCCCAAACATATACTCACAATGCCCCTGTGCACTTGGGTGCCTCTTTCCAATACAAGCCAGACACTTCTCTTGTGAGCATCCAGGCCAGATCCTCAGTGAACCTCCACTCTAAAAATGGCTGCAGCTTCACTCAAAAGACAGGCCTCCAGCTATACCTGAGCTGAAACATTGATGAACTCCTGCAGACTTCAGCAAATCTACCCAGAAGGGCGGCAGCCACTCTAGCTGGATCTTCTCCTCTTGGACAAGGACCCCATTGCTCCAGACCCTAGATCAGAATTTCTTACCCTTTTCAATAGAGGAACCCTTAAAATAAATTTCCAGTCACAGTGAATCCCCTGCTAAAAATACATTTATCTACAATTCATGATACATTATTGTGATGGTCAGTAGGAAGAATACTCCTTACACTTGTGTTGAATGGGAAGATTTCCCCTGATTTCAGATAGCTAAAAAGCTAATTGGTTTAAATGGGAACTTATTTTAGAGGCAAATTTGCCTATTGCTCAAGGAACCCCTAGCAACCTTTGGAGCAATTCTGGTTAAGAAACCCTGTCAGAGACTATTTTGGCACCCCTCTGGCACCTACTGGGCTCTCTCCCTTAGGGATTGGCTGTGACCACATGAATAATCAGGTCTAGTGTCTGCTTCTTTCAGCCCTCTACATTCTAGAATCCACTAAAAGGCAGGGAAAGTAGCTGAGCCTGCAGCCAGCAAGACTCAGAAGAGCCTAAAATAATCACACATTGCTCCTCTGGTTACAGGGGAGCTAAAAGAAACATTTACCTGAACCTCTACAAGTATAATATAAATTTTATGGGACGATCTCCCCAGGTCTCACTGCTCCTAAGCTCCCAATCACTACTTTTCACTGTGGTCTAGCTGGGTACCAAGCCCAGGAGCCCATTTCTGTTCTAGACACTAAACAACGAGCTGCACAATGATGAGGTCACCTGGTCCAACAAGGTTTAGTCAATAGACAGCACACGCTGCACCCTTCCACCTTATCTCCACATCCATTCAGGCTTAGTTGTGGAGATTAAGCTTGACTAAGCTTGGAAAGGTGAAGCCCGTTAGCTGGGCGGCCCTAGGTGGAAGGGTGCAGCGTGTGCTGTCTGTTGATTAAGCTTTGTCACATCACGGTGGTGTCTACTGAACTTACAGGAGACTTATGACATATGGACTAAAGGGACGGAGATGCACACACTAATGTGGGGACATCTCTCTGCTTTAGGAGGGATGGAGCCACATACTACTTTGTGATAACAAAGCCATTGTTGGAGGGGAAAAGACACAAACTGCTCCAGTGATATATTTTTATTGTGGAAGGAACAAAGACAAAAACTGCTGTAAGCAATTGTACCCATTGCAGGAGGGTCAGAGACACAAATCATCACTCATTACTACACAGTTTGATTTACTAAAGGCAAATACGCGGTTTAAGATAATTAGAACTAAGGTGCAGCGCTATGCATTACATACAAAATACATAAAAAGACACAAAATATACAGAAGTATCAACAGATAGCAAAAAGTCCTTCAAGATAGTCATTAAACATCTTTCCGTGGACAGCCAGTTAAAAACCACCTTGGATGTGATCAAAATCATGGAGTAGTGCCAAAGAAGATACCCTCCACCTGGGGTTGCCATACCTACCCACTTTGACTGAGGACCAGGGGCGGATTGACAACTCATGGGGCCCCCGGGCAATATGGGATCATGGGGCCCCTGTGTCCTCGCTCACACTCAAACCACACCCAAAAAAGCCTATGAAAGGTACCAGGGACATCTCATGGGGCCCCCTACTGACCCCGAGTTCCCAAATGGTCAGTCTGCCCCTGGTTGCCACCTTATCCCTTTAAAACCGAACACATATTATTTACACATGTTCTGTGGCTGATTAAGCTGGTAATTAAACTCACTTAGTGCCTTATCTGCATTAAATTAGCCTCAGAACCCATGTAATTAATATGTGTTTGGTTTTAAAAGGATAAGGTGGCAAGCTTACCTCCGCCTCCACCCAGCACATACAGCCTCTTACCCCAAGATGTTGACCACCAAAGTTAAGCGGTCAAAAAGTGTTCATGTATCATAATGGTATGTCTGGACCTCCAGGATACCATTCGCTCTCGTAAAGTAAAGAGTCACCTCTGCTGGTACATGTTACCCTAAAGACACACATCTCTATCCTGAGCAGTCAGAAAAATGGTTTAGAGGTCGTCAGACTGTTGGAGACATCTGGTTGATCTGCCCAAATGCAGGTGCTGTGCTAACTATGGACTTGAATAAGACAGGCTGTGGGTAGGCGTTCCATTAAAGTGGACGGAGGCTGCAATACTCACCTGTAGAACTCCTGAGGATTCAATCAGTAGTGTTGCCCTGTGAGGATGAACTGAGTCACCTGAAGGAATTGTGCTGTAGCCTCAAATACAGCAGTGCCCCTTGCAGTTTCTCAACGTTCACTAAGCTAAGGAAAATTTTCTTTTGTAAAGTAAAAATTCCCTTGCAAAGTAAAGAGCCTATTTGCCTTTAGTAAATCAACCCCAAGCTCTGTGATCATAGTTACATAGTTACATAGTTAGTCTGGCTGAAAAAAGAGAAAAGTCCATCCAGTTCAACCATTAAAAAAAAAGGTTATAATCCTACACCCACGGTTGATCCAGAGGAAAGCAAAAAAACCCAGCAAAGAACGATTCAATTTGCTCCTGCTGGGAAAAAAAATTCTTCCTGATCCCCCGAGAGGCAATCGGATATTCCCTGGATCAACTTTACCTATAAATGTTAGTATCCAGTTATATTCTGTGTATCCAAGAAAGAATCCAGGACTTTTTTAAAGCAATCCACTGAGCTGGCCACAACCAACTCTTGAGGGAGTCTATTCCACATTTTCACAGCTCACACTGTGAAGAAACCTTTCTTAAAATTGATCAATTGTAAGCTCTGAGAATTCAACAGTTTTTCTACTGTACAATTGAAATTCAGTTTTCATTTTGGATAAACAAATTCAGGGTTAAACCTTCTTGTAGGGTTAAAGTGCTCCTAGAATTTCATCCTGTTGCCCTGAATGATGAGCCTAAGACTCTGTATTCCTTTTATTCACTGACTGAAATCATCCCTCTGTCTTAGCAGTAGCTCTGCCCCACTCAACTAATCGGCCACTGAGTGGGACTTTCCCTACATGACAAGTGGTGTCAAATCTCAATGGCTGGACCCTAACCTGAGGGATTAGTACCCCAGACCCCTACAGGAATAATGCCTTTATTACCCTGATGTACACCTGGGGCAATTTGTCTATCGCCTAAATTGGCCACCCCCAGTGATGTCTGTTATGATGAAACGCATCGGGCAGGGCCAGAGAAAGTGATGCCATCATACTAACCAGAACCTGGAAGTGGGCTGCTGCTAACCACGGAAGGAGGATCAGATGCTTTGACACTTTGTTATGTACACTGCCTGTGTTACCCCTATAGAATGTTTTAACCTTTTATTAAAATTGGAAGTCTTATGAGAGTTTCCTCTTTTTATATATAATCTAACGGAGTTCTTTTTGGAATGAAGTGAAGGAGAAATTGTGTATGTAATCCAGCGACAACCCGGTGTTAATTCTTAACAAACGTATGAGACCGTCCTTGCACAGGAGGTCTCACCATTTGGTAAGGTATATCCGCTCCAAGGGCGGACTGACCATTTGGAGACTTGGGCACTGCCCGAGGGCCCAGGGTCAGTAGGGGGCCCCATGAGATGCCCCTGGTACCTTTTTCATAGGCTTTTTTGAGTTTCGGCAAGGACGCAGGGGCCCCATGATCCCCTATTGCCCGGGGGCCCCATGAGTTGTCAGTCTGCCCCTGATCCGCCCCCACTGTGGTGTCTGGTGGAGGCTCTTTCTATTCTCAGATTGGTGGAAGATTCGGCCTGGAGGCTCTTACTTCCCAACTGTACTTATTCATCACACCAATATTTTTTGTTTTGGCTTTATTTCATGGATCTTGGTGTTGGATATTTTGTATTGTTTTTGTGTATGGGGCTATTTCTGTGATATAGACCATCACGTTAATTAATCTTTTTATGTAATATTGTGTGTGTTTACTATGTTTTTTTTTCGCGAGACTCTTCGTATTGAGAAAAATTCATAAACCGATACACGATTTCCCATAGTAATGCATTGAAAACCAATTCATCCGTTCCGGAGGTCAGAAAAAAATCAAAAGAAAGTCTTTTATCTGTTCAAACCTCTTTATTATTATTATACAGTATTTATAAAGTGCCAATAGTTCGCTCAGCGCTGTACATTACAAAGGGGGACTGAACATGTGACAGAACAATACCAATACAATGCAAAACATGAGGGGATCGAGGGCCCTGCTCTTTCGAGCTTACAATCTAGGAGGGAGGGGATGGTGGCACAGGAGGAGATAGCTGTGGGGGATTGAGTGGTAGGAAGAGTGGAGGAGGTTGGCAAGTTAGCAGGGGGTGGGGTAGGCTTCTCTGAAGAGATGGGTTTTCAGGGTGCGCCTAAAGGAGAGGAGAGTAGGTGATAATCTGATGGGTTGGGGCAGGGAGTTCCAGAGGCTGGGTGACACCCTGGAGAAGTCCTGGAGGCGGGCATGGGAGGAGGAGACCAGGGAACTAGAGAGAAGGAGGTCTTGTGAGGAGCGGAGTGTGCCTGTTGGGTGGTACTTGGATATTAGGTCAGTGATGTAGTTCGGGGCAGTATGGTGGACAGCTTTGTACGTCAGCGTTAGGATTTTGAATTTGATCCGGTGCACAATCGGAAGCCAGTGGAGGGATTGGCAGAGGGGGGTGACGGAGATGGAGCGGTTGGAAAGGTGAATGATTCTGGCAGCCGTATTCAGGATTGACTGAAGCGGGGATAGCCAGCGGCAAGGCAGGCCAGTGAGGAGGGAGTTGCAGTAGTCGAGTCGTGATATGATGAGGGAGTGGATGAGCTGTTTAGTGGTTTCTGGAGTTAGGAACGTGCGGATTTTGGCGATGTTGCGAAGGTGGAGTCTGCACGAGCTTGTTAAAGATTGGACTTGGGGCTGGAAGGATAGGTTGGAGTCCAGAATGACACCAAGTGCTCTGGCCTGCGGGGCGGGTTTGATGGTGGCGTTGTTGGATGTGACGGAGAAGTCAATGGGGGTGGTGTCCGGGCTGGGGGGAAGACAAGAAACTCGGTTTTGGAGAGGTTCAGTTTAAGGAAGTGGAGCGACATCCAGTCTGATATGTCGCTCAGTAGGTGTGTGATTCGGGCAGAGACCGAGAGGGAGAGGTGGGGGGTTGAGAGATAGATTTGCACTTTAAAGACATAAATACTGTAGAGGGACATGATTAAAAATTAATTTGTACATGCATTGAAAACCAATTAATCTGTTCCGGAGGTCAGAAAAAAAGTAACACAAAGTCTTATCTGTTCAAAACTCTTTATAAAGTGCACTTTAAATGCATAAATACTGTACAGGTATATGATTAAAAATGAATTAGTAAATGCACTGAAAACCGACTAATCCGTTCCGGAGGGCAGAAAAAAGTGAAAAAAAAAGTATTTTATCTGTTCAGAACTCTTTATAAAGTGCACTTTAAAAGCATAAATACTGTACAGGGACATGATTAAAAAAAAAATCATAAATGCATTGAAAACCAATTAATCCGTTCGTATTGGAAAAAAAATTTGTAAACCGAGCCATTATTTTCAATGGATTTTCATTTGTAAACCGAAAATTATGTTAACTGAGGTACGTCTGTAGTTATATTATCACCAGTTGTTGCCTGACTGCTTGCCTGGCTAGTACTCTATATATGTTCATTTTGGTATGCCCTATGGAATATATGCAGTCAGGTCCATAAATATTGGGACATTGACACAATTCTAACATTTTTGGCTCTATACACCACCACAATGGATTTGAAATGAAACTAACAAGATCTGCTTTAACTGCAGACTGTCAGCTTTAATTTGAGGGTATTTACATCCAAATCAGGTGAACGGTGTAGGAATTACAACAGTTTGCATATGTGCCTCCCACTTGTTAAGGGACCAAAAGTAATGGGACAGAATAACAATCATAAATCAAACTTTCACTTTTCAATACTTGGTTGCGAATCCTTTGCAGTCAATTACAGCCTGAAGTCTGGAACGCATAGACATCACCAGACGCTGGGTTTCATCCCTGGTGATGCTCTGCCAGGCCTCTGCTGCAACTGTCTTCAGTTCCTGCTTGTTCTTGGGGCATTTTCCCTTCAGTTTTGTCTTCAGGAAGTGAAATGCATGCTCAATCGGATTCAGGTCAGGTGATTGACTTGGCCATTGCAGAACATTCCACTTCTTTCCCTTAAAAAACTCTTTGGTTGCTTTTGCAGTCTGCTTTGGGTCATTGTCCATCTGCACTGTGAAGCGTCCAATGAGTTGTGAAGCATTTGGCTGAATATGAGCAGATAATATTCCCGAAACACTTCACAATTCATCCTGCTGCTTTTGTCAGCAGTCACATCATCAATAAATACAAGAGAACCAGTTCCATTGGCAGCCATACATGCCCACGCCATGACACTACCACCACCATGCTTCACTGATGAGGTGGTATGCTTAGGATCATGAGCAGTTCCTTTCCTTCTCCATACTCTTCTCTTCCCATCACTCTGGTACAAGTTGATCTTGGTCTCATCTGTCCATAGGATGTTGTTCCAGAACTGTGAAGGCTTTTTTAGCTGTCGTTTGGCAAACTCTAATCTGGCCTTCCTGTTTTTGAGGCTCACCAATGGTTTCCATCTTGTGGTGAACCCTCTGTATTCACTCTGGTGAAGTCTTCTCTTGATTGTTGACTTTGACACACATACACCTACCTCCTGGAGAGTGTTCTTGATCTGGCCAACTGTTGTGAAGGGTGTTTTCTTCACCAGGGAAAAAATTCTTCGGTCATCCACCACAGTTGTTTTCCGTGGTCTTCCGGGTCTTTTGGTGTTGCTGAGCTCACCGGTGTGTTCCTTCTTTTTAAGAATGTTCCAAACAGTTGTTTTGGCCACGCCTAATGTTTTTCCTATCTCTCTGATGGGTTTGTTTTGTTTTTTCAGCCTAATGATGGCTTGCTTCACTGATAGTGACAGCTCTTTGGATCTCATCTTGAGAGTTGACAGCAACAGATTCCAAATGCAAATAGCACACTTGAAATGAACTCTGGACCTTTTATCTGTTCATTGTAATTGGGATAATGAGGGAATAACACACCTGGCCATGGAACAGCTGAGAAGCCAATTGTCCCATTACTTTTGGTCCCTTAACAAGTGGGAGGCACATATGCAAACTGCTGTAATTCCTACACCGTTCACCTGATTTGGATGTAAATACCCTCAAATTAAAGCTGACAGTCTGCAGTTAAAGCAGATCTTGTTCGTTTCATTTCAAATCCATTGTGGTGGTGTATAGAGCCAAAAATGTTAGAATTGTGTCAATGTCCCAATATTTATGGACCTGACTGTATATAGCCAAAAACAGAGATGGGTATCAATAAAGACATTTTCGGTATGTACAGTGTAAGAATTACCCAGGGCTGAAGTACACTGTATATGACCAGAACATACTAAAGTCTTGCTCTCATCCAGATGTCACCTGTGTAGAGTCAGATGATGACATGTCTGATGATGTTCAGGAAGTCTGTGAAGAAAGCTACATTAAAGGTATGTCCTTCCTATTGGTTTCAAAATGTCATGAAATCTAAAATAGTAATGATTTATATAAATGG
This sequence comes from Staurois parvus, assembly GCF_062004578.1. Classification (NCBI taxonomy): domain Eukaryota; kingdom Metazoa; phylum Chordata; class Amphibia; order Anura; family Ranidae; genus Staurois; species Staurois parvus. Next base: position 4,534,002 of record NW_028318656.1, on the reverse strand, counting down.
CTTGAAAAAAATAAACTTTGCTAGGATCTAGCACGACAGGCATAAAGTTGGTCATACCATGCTCAGGACGTGGCAATATGAGAAGGGAAGAGATATCATAATTGCCCTTCACCCTTTGCAACTCCGTGATACACACTGCAATCTGATTGTATACTCTCCAGCAACGAAGTAGTATTAAGGTGGGTATAAATCAAATGAATTGTTCAGACTGGCAATCCATTGTTAGTAAATGTAAAGGCGTTTGTACAATCAGAAAGTAACATGATTGCTCCCCCACAGGTCACATATTGGGGATTTCATGTAGAATGTTTGCTGTGTGAATATGACAAATATCCACACAGTCTGGGTGAAAATTGCTGTATTTTCTCTAATATGTGTAATTCCTATATTTTCAATGCCACCTAGTGGCCATAATGCATTCCTTTCCAGGAATACCTCAATCAGGAAACAAAAAGATTGTGGTCACTAGATGGTGCTCCTTCTTGCCCTTATTTTAACATATAATGGAGTACCTTTAAACAGAACAAAAACAGAGGCCACATAACCACCCAAAAGTTTTTTCCTTCTACTCGTTGTTGGCTGATGGAGTGAAATAACTGCATTCAATACGGTTCCTGTTTAGTCCAATGATCACATCCTGCAACCCCCCACTTTGACTGGTTACTACATCCTGCAACCCCCCACTTTGACTGGTTGCCACATCCTGCAACCCCCCACTTTGACTGGTTACCACATCCACAACCAGGGGCGGACTGACCATTCGTGCACTCGGGCACTGCCTGAGGGCCCGGGGTCAGTAGGGGGCCCCAGAAGATGCCCCTAGTACCTTTCATAGGCTTTTTTGGGTGTGGTTTGAGTGTGGGTGAGGACAGAGGGGCCCCATGATCCCCTATTGCCCCTAGGCCCCATGAGTTGTCAGTCCGCCCCTGTCCGCAACCCTCCACTTTGACTAGTTACCACATCCTGCAACCCTCCACTCTGACTAGTTACCACATCCTGCAACCCTCCACTCTGACTAGTTACCACATCCTGCAACCCTCCACTCTGACTAGTTACCACATCCTGTAACCCCCTCTTACTTTGATTAGTTACCACATCCTGCAACCCTCCACTTTGATTAGTTTCCACATCCTGCAGCTCCCATACTTGGATTGATGGCAACAAACTCCGTCACTTGAAATGATTAGTACATCCTTCAAGCGTCTACTTGCGCTAATTACCACATCCTGCATCCTGTCCTTTGCTTTAGGACTGATGACCATATCTCATGCCAATTTGGAATCATAACCATATCCTGCAAAATCTCCACTTGGACTAATGACCACATCCCACCACACTCTACTTAATTCAATGCCCAAATTCCCTACTGCACTTGGGCTAATGACCACATCCCACCACACCCTACTTAATTTAAAGCCCAAATTCCCTACTGTGCTTGGGATAATGACTACATCCCACCACACCCTACTTAGTTTAATGCCCAAATTCCCTACTGTACTTGGGATAATGACTACATCCCACCACACCCTACTTAGTTTAATGCCCAAATTCCCTACTGCACTTGGGCTAAAGACCATATCCCGCCACACCCTACTTAATTTAATTGCTAAAAATTCCCTACTGCATTTGGGCTAATAACCACATCTCACCACACCCTACTTAATTTAATGCCCAAATTTCCTACTGCATTTGGACTAATGACCACATCCCACCACACCCTACTTAATTTAATGCCCAAATTCCCTACTACAGGTAAGGTAATGACCACATTCCATCCCCACTTGGACTAATGACCAGGGGTGGACTGACAACTCATGGGGCCCCCGGGCAATAGGGGATCATGGGGCCCCTGTGTCCTTGCCCACACTCAAAGCACACCCAAAAAAGCCTATAAAAGGTACCAGGGGCATTTCATGGGGCCCCTTACTGACCCCGGGCCCTCGGCAGTGCCTGAGTGCTCAAATGGTCAGTCCGCCCCTGCTAATGACCATATCTTATTTACCTATCACTTAAGCCAGCCATAGATGGTTTGAATCTCGAATGGTTCAGCAGGGCCCGGCTGAAATTCAATTTATCTGTGGGCAGGCTGGTTGTATTGAAGTCATCGATCAATTTCAGTACAACCAGCCTATTAGATTTTTTTGCATGAGATTACTGCCAGTGGCTATAGGGAAGGCTTCACACCCACAAAACATAATAGCTCTGCGGAAGGTCAGTGTTACAGGAAAGAAAATGGTATTATCTACGGCTTGCCTTAGTCTAATGTTTGCAACCCCCCCCACCACCACCACCTTGGACCATCGCCTGCATGTCACACCACACCAATAACCACATCCTGAACAGACTGGCTACCATGCACAGCCACACCAGATTTTGCTTTATCCAGTTTTAATAAATCAATCCTAAGTTCTCTTATCGTACTGTACTAAATAACATTAGCTGGCATTTTCGTATTAACATTTCAGTAATCACAAGGAATAGTCTAGGAGCAATAATAAAAGTAGGAATAATAATCTAGGAATGCAACGGTTTTGATAACTTCACTTATTTTCATGTCCACCTGTGCTTTAAATAAATTCCAGTTGAAATTCAATTTCCATTTAAGATAAACAATTCCTGACAATGAAGAATTAAACATTCATGTAGGGACAAAGTGCTCTTAGAATTTCATTCTGTTGCCATGCATGATGAGCCTGAAACTTGTTTTTATTCATTTTATTTCCTGTCCAAAAACTTCCCTCTAAGACAGACAATAAGCTAAGACAATAGCTCGACCTTGGGCTTTGTTTACACCTATGCTTTTTGCTTTTGATCCGTTTTTTTAAGGCCTTTTGCATGGTGCTTTGCGTTTTTGCCGCGTTACTAGCGCATTTCGCATTTTTTTCAGCTTTTTTTTTTTCGTTAAAGTGGAACATTTTTTTTGTTGGGCAGAAAAAAATTCAAAATGCAAAACACGGCAAAAACGTTCCAAAAACTCACTACATGGGTTTCAGCAGCTTCTCCATTGAACTCTATTGTAGCAAAAATGCTGCTTTTTACATTTAAAAAGTCCCTAACCCTTTCCAAAATTGCAGCATAGATGTGAACATGTCCCATAGAAAACCATGTTAAATGGACTGTAGTGTATTTTTGCAAAAAACACTAAGAAACGCATTGGCGTGAACCAAGGGTAATGCCTAGTACACATGATGAGAATATTGGACGAATGATCACCTGTTTTTCTTTTGCATGTTAGTCTCCATATCCAAAATGAAGAGGTGACTCAACTTACGAAAATTCTCGTACGACAGAATAGAATTTCGGAAGTGATGTCATGTATTGGATTGTATTTGTATTGTATTTTAGGACGACTACTGTACTGATTAACCCCTTCACGCTGGCCGCACACAAATGTGCGGCCTCCCAGCATCTGGGCCTAGACGCCGAGTGGTCGCACATTTGCGTTCATGTAAGAAAAAACATATGTGCTGAGAGCGCATGCCCTGCGAGCATGTCCGGTACTCATGGAAAGGTCCTGGTCTGCTCTTTCGATCAGGACCTTTCCTGATCATGTGACCACCGTGATGTCACGGCGGTCACATGATCCCTAAACCATGCCCACCCGCCCCGCCTCCCGGCGTCTGAAACTCTTAAAGGGCCGGGAGGCGCTGGCGGGAAGAGGTTAAATGAAAATTGTATGATCTGATATCGTACAAGAAAAATGTTTGTCCTTTCGGTTACTGTCACATGAACTATCATGATGGGCTCTCAAAAGCTATTAATAATCAGATTATCGTACAATTGCTCCTCTTACAACATTTTTATCGTGTGTATGGGCCTTTACTCATTCAATTTGATGGGGACTTTCCCTACAAGACAAATGGGGTAAATCCTCAATGGCAGGATCCTAACCTGACAGATTTGTGTCCCAGATCCCTACAGGAATAATGCCTTTATTACTCTGGCCGTGGTACACAGCTGGGACAATTTGTCTATCACCTAAAATTTTACCACACCGAACCTTGGCCTTAGTGATATTGGCCTTACTGGTTTTTCTTTGTCATTTGCTTGGTATATGTGAAATTTGTTTTGTGAAAAATATCAACAGCTAAAAACACAGATGGAAATCAATAAAGATCTTTTTAGTGCATACATTGGCAGAATTACCCAGGAATGCAATATACCGTGTATGATAAGAACATACTGTTGTCCTTGCTCTCATCCAGAAGATGTCATCTATGTAGACTCAGATGAAGATATGTCCGACGATGTTCAGGAGGTCTGTGAAGAGTACTACAATCGAGGTATTTCCTTAGTGTTGGTTTTAAGATATCAGAGAACCTAAAACAGTAAAAATTCTATAGCTAAGGAACTTTGTTAGGATCTAGCAGAAGCAATACCCATGACAGGTATAAAATGAGTCATACCATGCTGAAGATGTGAGAATGTGAGGGAGGGGTGAGGAGAGATACCATAATTCCATTTCATTCCTAGCAATCCCATTAACGTTGGGTATAAACTGAATGGGTTGTTTACCTGGCCTGTCCCAGTGCACCATTGTTGATAAATGTAAGGAAGATTGCACACTCTGATAGTAATATATGTTTCACCACATTGTGTTTTCTTCCCAATGATCAGTCATTGTGTAGTAATCTGTATTATTGTTATGTCCCTGCTCAATGTGCACCCTGCTGTCCTTCTATGTATAATGGAGTACCTTTAAAAGTGAGTACAAAGGCAGTCATGTTACCATCCAAGCTTCTTTTTCTTTCCAAAATTGTAAGGTGGATGGAATGATAGGTAGTCAGCATGCCTCCCACTTGGTCTCATGACTACATCCTGCAACCTCCCACTTCGGTGACAAAATCCTGCAACTCCCACAACTGGCCACTTGCACTAATGACCAAATTCTGCAATAACCCCCCCTCCCCACTTGGACCAATAACCATATTCTGCAATATGCACTTGGAATGACCACCATACCTAACCACTTTGACTGATGACCAGGGGCGGACTGACAACTCATGGGGCCTACGGGCAGTAGAGGATCATTTGGCCCCTGTGTCCTTACCCAAACTCAGGTACCAGGGGCATCTCATGGGGCCTGCTACTGACCCTGGGCCCTCAGGCAGTGCCCAAGTTTCCAAATGGTCAGTCTGCTGATGACCACATTCCACCACCACTTGGATAGCAAAACCCCCTTAGGAGTCGCTGAGTTTTTTGGGTCCCCCTATAGTTCTGCACAGCCAGGCAACACACTTTTTCTTTCACACTTGCACACTGGAGACCGTAAACAGTCCTTGAGCTTCTTTTTGTAGTTTTATTAAGGTGTATTGCACTTAGGTGTGGTTGAGGAGTATGCAGAATGCCCAAGGAACGGTAGAAACTTGAGGACAAACTCCTTAGCAACCAAGTACAGATGTGGATAAAGAGGATGAAAGTATTCTTTGAAGACCTCTCCAACCCTTCTGGTGTACTTCCTCAGACCCCAGATGAATCCTCCCCTTCACCCAGCTGCTCAAGGGAATCCCTGAACAAGGGGACCCAGAAACTGCCACTTCAGTAATGCAGCCCCAGATGAGGAACTAGTTGGGTTTGCCACCTGACTGCCCTCTCCCCTTATCAGGTCCAGGGGGTGTAGGTTTACTCACTCAGTCCTCTCCTGTAAGCACTGTGGGTTGGGGGCTGGCCTTACACTGGGCTGGCTCCTTTCCTGCCTCCCAGGCTGTCCTCTCTCCTTCCTAGCTCCTGCCTGCAGGTAGGTCCCTCCCTGGGCCACCTTCCCGGCTCCACACTCCAGCCTTCTCACACCATCTTCCACCTGACACTGACCAAATCCTGATCAGGTTCTCCAATAAATAGGACCTGCTCTAACCCCATGCCTCATGCTTAGGGATTGGTCAGAGTCCCCTGATTATGCAGATCCATCCCTCCTCATCCTCACCCACTGCCTTCTAGAAACTTCTCAAGCTTCTAGAGCAGGGGGAGGTATCAGGTAACTGACCTGCGGAGCCCTCAGCCCTGACCTAAATATATCTTGCTGACTCATACCAGGCTGCTATTCAGCCTCTAACTTAAAAAACTAGCTAGCTCCCCCTGGCTAACTAGAGGGGTGCTACAATCATATCCTGCAAATCTCTTATTTGTACTAAAGACACTACCTCCTTACACTAATGCCTTGCACTAATAGCAACACCCTGCAAAGTCCCCTCATGGACCTACATCCTAAAGTGACTCCACTTGGATTGATGACCATATGTCAAAGCCTCCCATTTCCTATTGACTTATGACCACTCCTGCAACCATACAACTTTCTGCTGACTGACTGCCCTATAGAAATCACACAACTTTCACTGTTATACATTTTAGTTTGAATAGTTTTTTGCACCACATGGACCTGGCTTTTCAAGATTGACCTAAAGCTTGCATTTATTTATAACAGAGAATCTCTTCAATGAAGTGAGACAGGGCATCAGAGATATAGAAGGTAAGTCAGAGATGTAGAAGGAGTATGAATTACTATGAGACACTTATAGTAGCAATACAATTTTGATTGCTTGTCTGTTTTTTTTTTCTTTAGTCCTCATGCACACAGGATGTTTTTGCAGCGGCTCTTTTTGGCTTTTGTGTTTTTTTTCTACAGTAGCCAGTAAACCCCCCAGCTTGTTATCCTATGTGTTCACACACACACGTAGACTGTAATCAACATTTTTTTGGCTGGAAAAAAGCCCAGGACTAGTGGGTTTCTAGAGGTGTTTTTTAGCTGTCAAAATGCTCTAACGCGGTAAATCGTGGCAAACTGGAGTTTTGGACTTTTTTTACCAAAAAATTATTTTTTTTTAAGAAAAAAATGCTAAAAAACGCAAACACGAAAAAATTTGAAAAAACCGCTGCTAAACACTAATGCAAAAATGCTAAAAAATGCTGAAAAACTCAAAACTTTAACGTGACTTTACACAGCTAACGTTATCAGCGTTATTAAAATGCTCCGTGTGCATGGAGACTTATTCGCAATTCAATTGAACAGAAATGAATATGATTATATCTGCAACTCATGATACATTGGTGTGATGGTCAGTGGGAAGAATGCTCCTTACACTCGTGGTTATCAGGAAAAATGACCCCCTTATAGATAGCTAAAAAGATCAATGGAGTTAGTTGGAACTTATCTAAGAGGCAGAAATTGCTCAAGGAACCCTTAGCAACCACTGGAGGAATCCTGGTTGAGAAACCCTGGTTTACAGCAACCTTTCTGAACCTTTGCAACATGGAGGAACCCTTGAAATATCTTTCCATTCCTAGGGAACCCCTGCTAAATATGAATATATCTGCAATTCATGATACATTGGTGTGATGGTCAGTGGGAAGAATGCTCCTTACACTCGTGGTCATCAGGAAAAATTACCCCCTTATAGATAGCTAAAACGATCAATGGAGTTAGTTGGAACTTATCTAAGAGGCAGAAATTGCTCATGGCTCAAGGAACCCTTAGCAACCTCTGGAGGAATCCTGGATGAGAAACCCTGGTTTAGAGCAACCTTTCTGAACCTTTGCAACATGGAGGAACCCTTGAAATAACTTTCCATTCTCAGGGAACCCCTGCTAAATGTGAATATATCTGCAACTCATGATACATTGTATGATGGTCAGTGGGATGAATGCTCCTCATACTCGTGGTCATCAGGAAAAATGACCCCCTTATAGATAGCTAAAACGATCAATGGTGTCAGTGGGAACTTATCTAAGTGGCAGAAATTGCTCATTGCTCAAGGAACCCTTAGCAACCTCTGGAGGAACCCTGGTTAAGAAACCCTGGTCTACAGCAACCTTTCTGAACCTTTGCAACACAGAGGAACCCTTCGAAATAACTTTCCGGTCTCAGGGAACCCCTACTAAATATGATTGAAGAATGTTCCTTACACTTGTGGTCATCAGGAAGAATGACCCCTGCTAAATATGAATGAAGAATACTCCTTACACTTGTGGTCACCGGACATCGACAGGAAGTCACGAAGCGACCATCTTGGAAGAGGTTTTGTCCATAGGAAATTGCGAATACTTCGAATGCTGGTTTTTTTACTCTGTTCATGTGAGCATATTTTAAAGTATATAGAAAGGATAGAAAGGATTTATAGAAAGGATATTTCAGCGTTGAGGGCATTTCACAATATTATTTTTGGGATAGCACCAATTTATTTATTAAATTCAGGGGAAGCAGACTGACAATCAGCCCGAGGTTACCCTTTGTATTCCTCATGGTGCTTCTAGTGGTTCATATATCCCTAGTTGTAAACCGCTGATGTAATGGTAAAATGGATTTTGACATGACAAATCAGTGCATTTTAGTATTGAATGCAATCCACCATATCAGTCCATGGATTTGATTAACCACTTCCAGTCCGGACACTTTCACCGCCTTCCTGTCCAGGCCAATTTTCAGCTTTCAGCACTATCGCACTTTGACAATTGTGTGGTCATGCAACACTGTACCCATATACATTTTTTAGGATTTTATGAAAACGGATAAAACTTTATTTTGGTGGTATTTATTCACCACTGGGATTTTTATTTGTTTTTGCTATATATATATGAAAAAGTCCAAAAATTTTTAAAAAAAGTGTTTTTCTTATACAGTTTTGCAAATAAATAATCATTCTTCATAAATTTTGGCCAAAATGTATTCAGCTATCTTTTTAGCAAGAAAAAATAACCCAAATTAGTTTATAACCAAAAATTATAATCTTTCAAAAAATGTTTTTACAGTTTTATTTTAATTTTATATATTAATATTTATGTTTTTTTTTTACATACTGTCACCCTAGCAGTACAGTGTCACCATAGTGACACTGTACTGCTTGTGGGGGGTGATGAAGATTTTTTTTTTACACTGATTGCTTTTACACCCATAAAGGCTGTAAAAGTAATAATTTCTCCCTTCTCTGGCTGCATTCTTGCAGCCATTGAGAAATACTGTGAGAGCTGTGCTTGGTCACAGCTTGTCACATGGTACAAGGCTGTTGTGAATAGCCTTGTACCATGTGACCTCGGTGATCATTCACAGATATCACACGTAGTAAGCAATGATGTCAGAAGTGACATCTTGCTTACTACTGTTCTTGTGATCACTGATTGGCTAATCAGTGATATGTGATCGGGACCTCACACAGAGGTCCCGTACAGTGATTGGTGTTTCACTGTGTCCTCCGGACACAGCGGGCATTGGATTGCAGTGCCGCGCGCTCCGAGGGAGCTCGCACAGCCAGAAAAGCGGGCACCATTTATGAATGGCAACCCGCTCCTGCACTGCTCCCATCCAGCCGTTTATGTACATGGGCTGGATGGGAAGTGGTTAAGCTCTGTACCTTTTTATACCCATTTTGGATCAGAGCAATTTTTACATTTCCACTATTGGCCTCTGTTTATTCAGTTGTAAGTTTGTCATTACTTAAAGGCTAAGTTCACTTTTTAGGGAAATATATATATATATATATATTAAAAAAAAAAATATATAAAAAAATTAAAATGTACAAATGTAAATTCACATTGAAATGGTCCCAATTTGTACTCTGGGGCCTCTTTAATGTGAATTTATTTTCACGTCACTTCTTTGGTCTATATATTTTTTTGTTCCGAGGACACCACCCTTCACAAAACGGGTGAGTCGGCAGTAAGTATTACTAGCATTTAGCCTGCAGTGGTTCCTGTTATGTTTTAACCCTTACAGTAAAAATATATTTTATTTGCTGTGTAATCCATAGAGAAAAACATGTAACAATAATGTGTTAATTTTGTTAAAGATAATTTTACTGTAAATAAAAAAAAAAATACATTGATTTCAATCATTTGTTCTGCTTAAAATGGCACTCAAAATAATATTTCTGGTACAGTGCATGGCAAAATTAATTGCAAATGAAAACAAATCAATTTTTTAAAAATTTGTAAATTACTTGAGACACAAACACATTAGAAAACAAAATGAAGGAAAGATCATTTAAAAAAAATGAAGGTTAAAAGTATTAGAAAACAATTTCAGAAAAAAAGGGGAGGCAAGAAGAGAGTTTATTAGGTGATAAGGGTTAACTAAGGTTGAAAAGGATACATTTATTTATTTTTTTACTTGTAGGGTTTCTTGAACTGATGAATGCTGCTTGAGGTGATTGTAGCCATATTAGTGCACTTGCGACAGGAACAATTGAGTACTGTCCGTGATACTTTTTTTATTTGCACTAACATACATTTTTGAGGACAAGCTTTCGGGGAATGTCATCTTCTTCAGGTCTAAGCACTACTGACAATTGTTCCTTGAACTGATGAATGAAATAGTTACTTCAGTGCAACAATAAATTGTTACATTGTATTACTCAACGACAGTTGCAGAATTAAAGCCTAGTACATACGATCAGGAAATCATACAAAAAATACCACTTTCAAAGCGATCATACGATGATCTGATCATTAGTACACAGCTTTCGTCCGAAATTATTTCAAGGGACAAGCACTGAAATTTTTCTCATACAATATCAGATCGTATGATTTTTGTTTAATCAGTATAGTTTTTGTCTGAAAATACAATGTAATACATTATATCACAATTTTTATTCTGTCACGAGAATTTTCGTAACTTTAGTAACCTCTTCACTTTCGATATCAGATTAGCATGCAAAAAAAAAGGACGACCATTTGTCCGATATTGTCATCGTGTGTATGAGGCTTTACTCTAGTAAATTAAGGTGCAGTAATCATGTATGAACTGGCAATAATAACTCCATGAAACAATTTACGCTTTTAGTCCTGGAGGTGGAGGCCAGTTGGAAGTAGTCCATAGTTTGACTAGGTCCATGTTCAAACCTTGATCCGTGCAATTTATCCAAGGAAAGAAACCCAAGTCTGATGACAGAGGCACTTCTCCAACTCTACAGGCAGTTGTCTTGAAGCTGCTGTAAAACCATTCTTACATGATGGCGATGTGTGTGCTCAAGTCAAGGGATAAGAATGTCATAGAGCTATACAATGACTCAAGTATACAAAAGGTCACAGAAGATCTTCTTGTCAAAATTCTAGAAGATGTTCAGGGGGTTGCACAAGTCACAGGGCAGCAAGACATACTCATAATTTTCATCCCCATTGTTGAAGGCCATCTTCCCCTCATCACCTTCCCAGATCCCAATCAGTTTGTAGGATCCTCTGAGGTTCAATCTGTCAAACAGTTCAGAAATCAGAAGTAGAAGATTCCTAGTGAATCTGGTGGCATTGAAACCCCCAAGACAACATTTGACCTGAGTTACAATCCAGGTGAATGGGGTGAATGTCTTTGCGGCTAAGGGATGCTGAGAACGATGGGACTGGTGGACTTCACCATGATGTAGAACTCCAATGTGCGTAGTTTCAGAGGATGTTTGGAACCTGATAGGGTATACAGCCAAGGTAGAGCCTTCATCTGGTCAAGTGAAGTTCCTGACCATCCTAGAATGCGCATTTACAAAGTTCAGTACCCAGCAGATGCAAACAGGCAAGATGAAGCGATGAAAAGTAACAGAATTTGGAGTCAGGTCTAGATCTCTTTCCTGTGAGTAGACTAGAAGTTTTCTGCTCGATGAAGTTTCAGGCCACCCCATAGTCCACATATGCAGAGTTCAGTGCCCCCTGGATGCAAAATGGCAAGATGAAGTGAGGGAAAGTAATAGAATTCAGAATCAGGTCTATATCTCCTCCCTCTGTGTGAACTAGAGGCAGGAGTTTTCTGGGTGACAGGTCTAGAATAAGTGGCCATTGACCCACAATAGAGATTCAGGCAACAAGTACACTCCTATAGTGTGAGGCAGGCTCTCCCTAGTTGCATGGATTCTTCTGATGCTTCAGTGAATGACAAAGAAGGATGATCAAGAGCCATCTGGAAAATGGGAGGGGGGCAATGTGACACAGATCTTTGTGGCACTCACTTCTGGAAGCAGATGCCAGTTTGGATACAGTGCACAAGTATTTCAAGTAAGTCAAGGCATCAGGAATAAACGCTCTGGGTTTTTCATCCTTTATGTGCTCACATAAGCTTTGTTAAAGGTGGCTGTATGGGCTTCAATAATCCCAGCAAGTTCCAAGGCGAGAGTGTGAAACCTGACTGCGTATTGGCCTACAGTCATGCCTTCCTGCTGAAGTTAGAGGAGTGCCCTAGTGGCAGACAAGGCCCTGCTCAGCTTGTCAAAAGTTTTCCAGAACATGCATAAGAAGGTAAAGTAGCTATGTTGGGTGTCATTGGGTATTGCTTTCCAACAGCTTGGAGGCCCAGGCTAAGGTGTCCCCTGAGAGAAGTTAATCATATACGCACTCTTGGTGTGGTTTGAGAAAAGGCAGGCTGAATGTTCAAAATGAATAGAACATTGATGAAGCCACAACATGCCTTTTGATCACCACAAAAGTGAGGTAGGGGAGGAATATGTAGACTGGAGGTGCTGGCCTTCATGGGTGGTTTAGCTAGAGATGGGGCTGCAGCTGAGGCAGTAGAAGGCAAAGTAAAAGCCCATTCCAAGCCAGTCCAAGCAAACTGTAATGAATCCTCAGGGGCGCAGAGTTTAAGCGCCAGCCTAAGCACCAGTGCAGAAGGGAGGTTGAAGACAAACCGTACGTTGCTCAGGCTCCAGGCACAGGAATTACCCTACATTAAATATGCCCTTTTATGAGTCAAACACCACTGACGTCATCAGCCATATTGTGGGCTAGGAACCTGGAACTGCCACAGACCATGATGCAGAAATGAGAAAGGTAAGTGACAAAATCATTTACCTTTAGGAGCTCTTTACCATCTCCTGCTATGAAAGTACTGTGCTTGGTGTGGAATATGTGATATGTGCTCCAAAATTCAGTGTTCCTGCTTCTTATCTTGTTCTGTCTGTCTTCCTCCTCCAGAGTTCTGCATCGCCTGTGGTAATGAACATATCACTGGGGGACACCCCATCTTTATTGGAGGCTTCTGCCATAGATGTACGGTGAGAAGCAATGCAGGGTAAATGTCTGTTTCCAAGTCATAGAGTACAGGACACAGGTTGTTTAATTATTACAGTTGAGTTATTTGCAGATACCTTCAGTTGACTGAACACTGATAAAAAACAGAAGCTGCAGGGACATCCCTCTATATAATGCCTCCCTCTGCCAATTAGCCTCAGTTTTTTGTGAGTGTCCTTAGTTCTTGGACCTCATCTCTCTATTGAGAGAAGTTTTCTTTATTATTATATTTTCTTCCTATCTCTCTTTGGATCCCTGAATGATGATATTCCAAGATGATTCTTCTATCAATAGGCTGCATCATAGGTACTGTGTATTTTCATGCAACTTCTGGATCAGTGTACTCCTTGTCAGAGCCTTGGGAGACTGTCCTGGACCCCGCCAGGTGAAAGTTGCGGAGTTGGCTTGTAATGCTGTTCTTGGCTGTGTGTACTCTCCACACAGGGCAGGGCACTTACAGGTCCAGGGTCGTGGTCTGCCAGGTGTAGAGCCCTGTCCACGAAGACTCCTGTGGCCTACAAAATCTGGGCACTGGGGTTTCCACTCTCCTTTCTGTTGCTATGAGGTCTTTACAGAGGACAATTCCAATGACATGGCAGAAAATAAGCACAGGAAGAAGTGGTCATATAGACTTGCTAGCTCAGACTCAGCTTTTGGCTGCTTTGGGGGTGGTAATACAATTGTCCGTACAATTGATGCCTACCATGGGCAGAATTTCTGGCCTTATTGAGGCCATAGATAGCAGGAGTTACAGTGATGTCTCTTTGGACTCCCCTTCTGAATTGACCTTTAATTTCGCCCTTAAATCAAGCACAATACATCAGGAGGAGGTGACAGTAAAAGGATCCCATGCATCATGATGTGTTGGATCAGGATGACACATCTTGTCAGGGATCCGGGTATGACCAGAAATGTGTGGACTGACACAGGGAAGTAACAGGCTTCAGAAATGACGTAATAACAATTTATTATTAGCCACCCAAATATACAAAACGCACAGTAAACAAAACCAACCTTCCACTAATATCAGTATGTGCAGGAACACAGGCGTAGTCAGGGCTGGAGAGGTGGAATGGTCAGGCAGGTCTTATGGTTCCGTCAGCGGCTGACTGGTGGTAGCCTCTAGCGACCCAGGGCGCGGAGTCTAAGCCTCAGTCTGGTGGTTCACCAGAGCCCCTGATTGTGGGGATGGACTTGAAGCAGCCTGAGACCAGGTCGCGACCCCCGAAGAACACCCGCTGTGGTAGAGGCAGGTGCCAATGGCGTAGAGCAGGTAAGAGCCAGATGTGAAGAGGTATGCGTGGTCAGACAGGCTGGGTTGGTAACAGCGGAGCAGACAGTACAGAGCGGCAGGCAAAGAATAACAGGTCACAGGCAGGTAACAGGAGGTCAGGCAATGGGAGCAGGCAGAGAAAGGTCAGGACGAGCCAGGGGTCAGAGCAGGAGAGGACAGCAGTATCAGGATCAGGCTGGTTCGGCAACAAGGCAATCAGGAGTACAGGACAATCAGGAACACAGGCACAAAATACAGGGGCTCATGGGACAACACCAAGGCACTGATTGCAGGCCTGGTGCTGCTTAAATATACCTATTGCAAATCAGCCTCAGGTGATGACTTGATTGCAGGAGTGAGATCCTGGCTGCTGAAAGCACCTGCTGCATTGCCCCAGTACTGCAGCCCACATGGCAGGTGAGCCCATTCCTGACACACCCACTGGCAAGCACTGGTACTGCAGCCCACACAGCAGGTGAGCCCATTCCTGACACATCTGCTACAGATTTCTCCCAAACTAAAGGAGACCATTGCTATGCTTATTGATGCTGTGTGCATTTTTTTTAGCATTAGAGCAGGCAGAGTCTGCTCATGCGAAGGGATACTGTATGGAGAATTTTACATTCCCCAAACCAGCTGACACCTTCTCAGTATGACAACTGATGGAACTATTTTTACTCCTTTAAAATTTTTTGCCTAATAACATTCAAAAAAAAAAAGTTTCTTTAGCAAATGTTTCTTCCTGTGGTAAATCCTGCCATTTTTTGCTTTATCCAGATCCTCACAACCCCTGTGGAAGATAATCCTGTGCTTAAAGACCTGTTGATAAGAGGTTAGAGGCGCTCTTTAAAGCTCTTGTTTCATTGGCAAGTCCTGCCATGCAATCCAAGGTTGTGTATATGGCAGTCTGTCAGACCATTGGTGTTTGGACTAAGCATATAACCTGATATCTTGGTTCCATCCTTATGGATGTCTCTGTCCACAGTCAGACTTTTCAGCTAGAGCTTTATACTACTGTGTTGCAGATAAACTTTGAAAAGTCTTCAGAATGAGGTCTTCTTTTTATCCACATTTCAAGATTTTCTCACTCAAATGTGGGTCAGCTGAATGCCTATGCAAGAAGCACCTTGGGCAGTTGTCCTTTGAAGGAGAATGCCTGTTTGCTGTTTCCTTAAGGAAATCACATGGGATAAAAGCACTCTCTGTCTCCCTCTCCTCCCCAGAAAAAGGCTTGTTTCACTGCTAGTAGATCTTCTATATTGGAGGTTAAGAAGGGTTCCTGTCATCCCTCTCAATCTTCCAACATCAAGTCTAGAACAAGAACATTCTTTTGTAAGAAAACATGGCCTTCCAAGGCTGTTGCAAAGACTTCTTTACACTGATGGGAAGCCCCCACTTCTCATAGTGGGGAGATGTCTGATGTCTAGTAAATCTTAGATGCCTGGTTCCAGAGTGTTGGTTTTAGAAGCTACAAATTGGGGTTTTGTACTTTTCTGCCTCCCTTCATTTTGCCTTCAAACTTGTGTCCTGTCATCATGTGCGGATTGGCTTGCTGCTGTCCAGCAACTCCTGTCTTAAGAGGCCAATACCCCTGTGCCGACACAAGAGTTTTTTCAAGGTTTTCTGTTTGACCCTTTTTATGGTTCTCAAAGTTTTGCCCATTCTGGTCCAGAACACTCTCAACTTGTTCTTGTGGGTTCAAAAGTTTTGCATGGAAAATGCCAGGTTGATCACTGCTTTCCTTCTTCTGTGAGCTTTTATAACGAGACAGGATTCTTATCTGTGCATTCTCATCTTTCCACCTCACCAGGGATATCTGCATTTTGCTGTAGGCAATCAGCATTACCAGTTTGTCACCCTTCCCTTTTGGCCTGTCCACAACCTCCTAGGACTTCCAGGTTTTGTCTCTGCCACTCTCTCAAGGGATTCATATTGTGGGTACCTGGGTAATCACCTATTGAAGTCCTCCTGTCCCTGTCAGCCAACATCCATCAGACAGTACAGACTCTGCAAAACTTCAGTTGGATCCTCACCCCAAAGTAACCACTAGACCCATATCATCCAGTTTTACTCTAAACCTTTGCAACTCAACATTCTGGCTGTTTGAGACACACAGACTTGGCCATTGAACTATCTCAGGCTTTTGAAAATCAGCTGCCTTATCCTGTAAGGAACCTTTGTTAGTGTTGCACAAGGGCAAAGTTGTTTTGAGGTCTAAGGTTTACTGAAGGTGGTCTTTGACTTCCTTCCTTATGTCCTGCTCTGAAACATCCTTTGGAAATTTTTGGATGAAGTACATGCTTTGAGAGTTTACCTTTCAGATACTGATGGTTTTACGAAATCAGATTTACTCTCTGCCTTTCCCATAATGGTCTTACCTCTCGCTCCAACATTACTATATGGATCAGACAATTTATCATTAGAGCCAATGGTCTAAAGGATAGGGTTCCTTCATTCCCTGCTTAAGCACACTCTACCAGATCTTTTGGTGCTCCGATTTACAGAGCTGCAACCTGGTCTTCTGTTCACACATTTAAGTTCTGCCAGGTGGATGTTCAGGGCTCTTCTGATGCAATTGTGTAAGGTGCAACAAGCTGCTCTTTGAGTCCGTCTAGTCTCCGTGACCCTTTTTGTGGATCTGTTGGTTTCGTTGCTGTGTTGCCAACTAGGAAAATAAGTTTTTTGACTTCAGTAAAATGTGTTTCTTGGACTACAGTGCAGGACACAGGACCCTTTCCCCTGTTTATATGATCTTCCTATTGCTTATGTGAGAACTAGCATCAAGCGTAGAGCTTTTAATGCACACAGCCATTAACTTTCTTCTTTTTAAGGGCCATTTTTGCCCAATTGTATTTAAAAGAAAGTTCCATAAATTTCCCTCAAAGGGGTTTCAGCATTTCACTTTTCAAAAACACAGATATTTAGCCTCCTGGCTTGTACACACAATTCTGCTGCTCTGGCCTTCCACTTCAGGCTCACAGCTGTCTCCTGCAGACTTTTTCCTAAATGGCTGTTTTGCACACAGCTAGCAGTCCCTTGCTGCTCTGGCTCCCACCTCTCCTAGGTGGAGCTCTCCTGACTCCTGGGCAATGACCTTCTGTCTGCTGTGGATGGAGCCTAGAACCATAGTCAGGTTATTATTTAAAGCCCTATACACACCTATACAATTAGTGTTCTGGGGGTTCAGAAAACATGGACCCAGGATTGGAGATTTCATCCCTCCCAGATCACTTTGAAATCTCCAGGTTCCAGATCCCAAAATGGATTTTACGAACAAATGAGGAACAGCCAGTTTCCTCTGCATTAAGTAAAACCTCTGGAGCCCCTCAACCTGTTTAGTTGAGAATCCTGGGGTATAACCTTGATTCTCACAGTGAGAGTGACCAGAACTGCCACACTTGCTACAAATCTGAGGCTAGTTGGGAGTGGGAAGCATTAAATAAGGGGATGCCCTTGCAGCTTCTTTTACTTTTTTTCCCCAGTGTTCAATAATTTACATATAACCCAGAGGTGATGATTAAAGCGCCTGTGACCTATAGTGTACTCCAGGAATCAGATGTTACGCCTAACAAAAATCCTGTTTTTAGTAATTTGCTAAATTTCTGAGGATCTCCAAGGTGCATTTTGCAAATCAAACAAAAACGCCTCATCTCTTTCTCAATCTCTGCTGCCTTACCTTTCTCCTTCACCCTCTTATCTTTCTTCTATCTCTCGTTCAAATTCTGTCTTTCGTTTCTCATTTTCTTCTTACTCTTTCTACATTCTTTTCTCTCTCCTTCTCACTCCATCCCTCTCTCCCCCTTCTCTCCCTGAACCTCCTCTTACTCCCCTTCTCTTTTCTACTCTCCCATCTCTCTCTTTTCTCTTTCTCCTCTGTTTGCCATTTCTCTCTCACTCCTCACCCATACTCTTCCCCACACTCTCTCCAACATCTCTGTCTCTCCCTCTCCACCATAGGAGTGGTTCTTGAGTTGGGGCTATCAGATGGACGAGGAAGGTCGGCAGTGTTACTGCACCATCTGTTGCTCCGGGAAAGAGATTCTCATGTGCAGTAATCACTACTGTTGGAGGTAAGGGCATTCAGCAACTTGCAGGATAATTCATGACAATTCATGATAATATTATAGAATAATGAAATCTTCACATAGGTCTTCCCTTTCAGTAATTGTCACAAGCAATATTAGATTGCTGAAAAGTTGGATCATTCATTACCTGTCCATTGTGTCTATCCAGTTGTGGATAGGGCTTAAGACTCTGTACTGGGGACGCTAGAAACTACAATTGCTAATGCCTAAACAGTAGGTAAGAGTTTGTGGTCATGGAAAATCAACATTAAAGCACATCTCCAGAATCAGAAGCGAGCAGAAACTAACCCAGTTAACCCTCCAGCAAACCGTAGCCAACTTGTACTGTTAACAGTGATAACTCTAGACACCACTACAGTTAGAGAACACCACTTCCCAGGTGTACAGCATTTAGGGACCGGTCCCAGTTTCCAGTTTCCACCAGCACAGTCACGTCACTTCCAGTGGCATGTCTGACAGTTGCTTCTGGAAACAGGAAATGCTCTTTACTTCATACCTACATGCTTGCTCTCTCTCCCAGGGGCCTCTCTACATAACTCTCCTGTGACTCCCAGACTAGGTCCCTAGGTACTCTGTGCTGTAAGGTAGGTCACAGTATGTGGGGAACCGGTTGCTAATGAAGGGGTTAAGCACAACAACCCTTCACTACCAGAGGAGCCAGGACCCTAGCCAAGTCACCCATTTCCTGGCTGGTTGGCTGCCTTTACCAGAAGATACAAATACGGTTGTCCCTAGCAATGGCAATATAGCCTACACTAGATAGCATACCTCATGATGGACTAAATGCACCTTATCTACTCTAACTTAAAGTCCCCTTGATGTAGATATGTCAGGTATGCAACCCTTTGGGAAATGTCAGACCAGGCATTTAAAGGAACACCGAAAGTCTTCACTGAAGTAGTGCATAAACATACAGGAACAGTTCTTCTATGACAACTTCACATAAATTTCTGTACAAAATTCTCTCTAAGGCTGGCCATACATTATACAATTTTTTTGAGAATTTTGCTTTAGATTTACCAAAACCCATATAATATGAGGTCGAACCTTTACAACATTTTCAGTTGTATCCAAGTAGGCAGGCCCTTGCACTACATAGTTGAAGGTAAATCTAAAGGAAATTGGGCAGAAATTGGACAGAAAATTGTATAGTGTATGGCCAGCCTTAGTGCCTATGAGGTAGTCATACCTGAGTTAGCAGCAAAGTCTATATAACAGTCCTTTAGAGGCAAGAGTCCATTTAGGCAATAAACCCCCAGAGGTAGCAACTAATCCTTTAAATCCATGATTGGCTGTAATCCAAAAAAGATAATAAATCCATGACTGGTAGCTAAGAGTCCATAAAGTTCTCAGGTTCCTAACCCCATAGGGAGCCCTGACTGGGACCCCAGATGGGGGCACAGACTGACAGAGTTGGCAGTGTTTCCACCAACAGACCCCCAGAGGCATTGAACCTCCATCTATATGGTATGACCTGCAGTGGGTGGTGAATCTCAGAAAAATGGTGTGAAAAACTGGCCAGCCATGTTAACCCCTTCCTCTCAGATCCACCAATGTAGGAGGCCAACCTAAAGACACACATCTACAATGTAAAAGTTTAGTTGAAAAACAACACAGTTGACTCAGATAACTGCAGAACAAGACTCAGCACAGCAGAAAAGGAAAAAAGAAATATATTCAAAAAGCCAGCACTCAAATCTTCATGCGACACAGGATCACGGATAACGTCACTTACTAAGGTGCAGCCCTCCAAAAAGAGGGAGCTAGCAAAGAAAGAATATAAGAGGGCACACTTTCCTCATGCATTACCGTGATGAAAAGGAAATTTATTGTATTGAAACAAATAGATACTCACAAACCAATGGGTGTAAAAACAGAGAGAGCCACAATTAACAGTCCCAGGTTGGTCTATAAATAGGGGACCAAATGGTACGGAAGACCCCACCTCACACCCTCTATGTGGAAAATTTTCAATACAATAAATTTCCTTTTTATCACGGTAATGCACGAGGAGAGTGTGCCCTCTTTTATTCTTTTTTTGGCAGTAGAAAAGAACTTTAATCCTTTGGAATCACTTGCTTACACACCATCTTGATGGGTCCCTTGTTCCCATTCAGAATAGTTTATATAATACTTGTTGCCTGGAGTTTTTCTTCAGAGAATTGCTGTATCTAGAGCTGTCTACGATATTCAAGGAGATACAGAACTCCATGTATCTACAGTCCCCCGAATATAGTCCAACCAACGTTGAACATGTTTCCAGACTGAAGATCACAGTATTGAGGAAGACTGATAACACTCTGAGTAATGTGTATATTATCTGATGTATATTGTAATTAGCTTTTATGCTGTCATAAATAATGTTGGCTAGCATATAGACCTACCAGAAGACAGATATAAGTAAGCGGTATGCATCAAAGCCCATGGATCCTCAATCAAGGAGAGAACTGGTCTGGTCAAAATGGGTTGATCTTCCCTCAAGGATGCAGAGCTTATCCAAAACAGATCCAGGTAGCCAGAGGTCTCCTACAGCTGGATGGACGGAAGGGGTCACCTGCTTATAGGGGGTCTTACTCCTCTTGGTAAAGGCCTAAATTCTCAGTAGAGGACTCTTCAAAAAGGTATTCCTCTCAGGGAGTCAGGGAAGGACGCTCATAGTGTAGTATTCATAGAATCAATTACTTTATTAAGGACAATAATATCAACTTTGTAAAACATGTGTCATCCAGGTGTAAAGGTTGAACTAACCCTAGATGAAATAATGGCTGCCAGGCCTCCACGGGGCTCCGGCGGTGTAGCGTCTCGACGTCCAGGCTCCTCCTTACGTGTTACGTTCACACGCACATCATCAGAGGTATGGAACCAGCCTGGTTCCATACCTCTGATGATGTGCGTTGATATTATTGTCCTTAATAAAGTAATTGATTCTATGATTCTTGAGGGAAGATCAACCCATTTTGACCAGACCTCTGGCTACCTGGATCTGTTTTGGATAAGCTCTGCATCCTTGAGGGAAGATCAACCCATTTTGACCAGACCAGTTCTCTCCTTGATTGAGGATCCATGGGCTTTGATGCATACCGCTTTCTTATATCTGTCTTCTGGTGAGTGCGCATTTCTGCTTTTCTTCATGGATCGCCACCATTGATTTCTACTTGTCATCTGGCACGTTTTTATGAATTAGACTTTAGTGGACTTTTTTTCAGACTTTATTATCTAGCGCTGCACTTTTGTTGATATTACTCTGTTTAAGTATTTATTGGTTGCTTAGAGTGCTTAGCTGCTTTTTTGGATTAGCGCTCACTCTTTTATTATATACATAGCATATAGACCTACTGCTCTCCCTTTCCACAGGCGTTTCTGTTTAGAGTGTGTGGATTTGTTTGAGGGAGAGGGGTCTGCCCAGGCAGCCAAAGAAACAGACCCCTGGGAGTGCTACCTGTGCCGGGAGGCGCTTGTAAGTGGGCTACTGCAAAGACGCCACGACTGGCCCTCCCGCCTCCAGATTCTGCTGACCAACAAGAATGATCCGAAATATGTAAGTGATATGCTCAACATTTCCCAACATTGCCAAAAGCTACCTATGTCCCCTCCAACCTAACAAACTTGTCTGGGGTACACGCAGTCTCATCTTCCATACTATGTCTCAGCACTAAACTAGCCATTACACTCTAATGTCCCACTACAGTCAAACAATTTTATTAATATTATATTTTGCTCTGACACATATTGCAGCGCTGTATAGAGAACACTGTACAAGTCATATCAGTCTCTGCACTAAAGGAGCATACACTCTAATGACAGCCGAGTTTTATAAGCACTTTAAGGTTACTCTGGCCCCATATTTGGTGGAGGTTTTTAATGGCTGTCTAAGAGAGGGTTCGCTCTCTCTCTCCATGCGACAATCTGCAGTGATTCTTCTATCAAAGGGTAAAGATTCTTCCAGAATTGAGAATTGGTGGCCCATTAGCCTTCTCAATGTTGATAGCAAGATACTGGCAAAGATACTTTTCTGGCGTTTATCATCTGTTGCGGACAATTTACTTTCTTGCCATCAGCACTGTTCAGTTCAGGGTAGAAGCATTTTTTCAGTGGTGTTAGCTGTCCGGGAGGCCCTGCAGGGCTGCAGGCTGAGCAAAGTTCTTGCTGGCATTGGATCAGGCCAAAGATTTTGACCGGGTCAATCATGAATACCTATGGCTGCTTCTTGGCAAGTATGGCCTGGAGGGGGGCTTTATCAATTGGCTGAAAGCTTCATGCTTGTAAATGGTTAGATTGGACTGCCCTTTGGGGTTTGCTCAGGTGTGCATCAGGGGTGCCCTTTGAGTACTCTGCTATACGCGTTCTCAATCGATCCCTTCATTCAGAGGTTAGAGAGCGGACCGTTGTGTGGAGTTCCTTTGGGCATTCCTGGGGAACCCCCTCTGAGGGTCATGGCCTATGCTGATGACGTGTTTGTTTTCATCTCTGAGACGCAGGAGGTGGAGGAGGTGGTCTCAGTGATGGAACAGTATGCTGAGGCATCTGGCTCAAAGATCAATCAGGATAAGAGTGAGGTTTTCTGGATGGGAGAGGAGGGCGAAGGCTTTACTCTTCCAGATGCCCTCCTAGAGCCCCGGCAGGAAATTAAAGTTTTAGGCATTAGAATTGGTCCTGGTGTTTACGGCCTTGCAAATTGGGTAAGCAGGCTACAAGATGCCGATGCCAAGGTTGCCAGCTGGAAAGATTGTAAACTCTTACAGGGAAAGGATTGACCTGATTAAAACTTACCTGATCCCGGTATTTCTGTACGTCAGCTTTGTCTGTGTTTTGCCAGTCTCTCTCTGTGAAGATCTACAGTTGTTTCTTCCAGCTGTTATGGGGGAACAGACTAAACCTCATTAAGAGGTCTGTAACCTACCTTCCCAGGCAGGTGGGTGGCCTAGGTATGGTCAACCCGGTGGTTTTCTTTTCTCTGATGTTTTTGAAACATAATTTTAGTAGCATGCTGGCAGAGGAAGCATTTGGGTGGGTTGGTATTTTTCAGTCCTGGTTTAGGTCTTTTCTGTGGAACTGGGAGAATGGTGGGCCAGTGAAAAGACTGAGGGTCCAATATGGTAAGCTTCCTGCTTATGTTGCCCCGTGCCTGAAAATTCTTCAGCAATGGCGAGTGACGGCGGAAGAAATTAATTCTCTTACTAGGAAGGCCCTGAAGAGGACGGTTGTTGAATCTGCCTTTAGCGAGCCATTGGCCTTGAGGCATTGCCCAAGTCCAGTTATGAGGGAGGGTCTGCATTTGATGAATCTGGAGAGAATCCCTTTAAAGTTTTGGGATTTGGCCTGGCTCTCGTTCCATGGCAGACTCTATGTGAAGGGCAACCTGAAGCATCGCTTTGCAGAGAACCGTGGTTGTCCAAGAGTGGAGTGTGGTGGGGTGGAGGAGATGATTGACCATTTCTTGCTTCAGT
Source organism: Staurois parvus (assembly GCF_062004578.1). Lineage (NCBI taxonomy): Eukaryota > Metazoa > Chordata > Amphibia > Anura > Ranidae > Staurois > Staurois parvus. The sequence continues at coordinate 4,510,222 of NW_028318656.1, read as the reverse complement.
GTCCCTTCAATATAGAAGTCTACAAGTGGGTGGGTGAAGCTCTGGGTATCCCTTACCTTTCCCACTTGAGTTACGCGGAGTGATCTTACGGTGCCTTTCAAACTCACTGGGACTTTGATTTTGAGACTTTTTCTAGTTAGCTTAGTACTACTTTACTACATGTGGAATGCACGGTGTCAGGTTTCCATTCGTAAGTCCTTCCTGTTGAGGTGGTGGTGAACAACATTCTGAGTGACGTTGGGAAGATCTGGGGTCTTGAGAAGGACGGGTGGTGGCTGGGAGCCTGGACAAAGGCATGGAGAAATGTCAGGCCCCCGTAGATGTTGTCTGCTAGTCTCTGGGGGCGTGGTTTCTCTTTCTGTCCTTTCATGTCCCCTAGATTTTTGTAAGATCAGATTTTTGAAAAAAGGTTGCATGCATGGGATAAATGTTTCATCATTTCTTAGCCTGAAGGGGTGTTTAGGTGACGGTAATGTTTGCTGAGATACATTATAAAGATGATAATAATAGTAAAATATGATTGGTTCTATTTATGTTTTTCTTGGCAAAAAAACCCTGTTTCCTGTTTTCTGTGCTGAAGTAAGCTATTTTTTTTTTTTTTTTTATAAATATTTATTAGTTTTCAATCAAAAATAGTTAACAAACATTTTCTTCATAAAAAGATCATTATATTCCTCGTAATTTATTTAATTCCCACAACCCTAAATCCCTCCTAAACCCCTCCCCCACCCACACCCATCCTCGTAACCCCCCTCCCCCTTCCCGCCCACTCTGCCTTTTCTTATCTAATCCGAGAGTCAAAGAGAGAAAGAAAGAAAAAAAAAAAAACACAAAAAGAAAAATTATCCTTTTCTTTCTAAAACTCATTTCTAGAATACCTTATTCGTTTCAAGAAGTATAAATCAAGTATATTTCACTTTCTGTCTAAATTCTTCCCATTTTCCCCATTTTTTATAGTACTTCTCCATGCCATCTATATGTGTATAATAAAGGCTTTCCATCTCACATAACTGATTCATTCTGATAAACCAATCTTCTTCCGTCGGCGCCTCCCTTTTTTTCCAAAACCTAGGGATGAAGCTTTTAGATGCACTCAAAAAATACCAAATCCCTGAATCCTTATATGATCTCACTGTAAGTTCAGAGATATGAAGAAGACATAATTCTGGATCCAATCTAATATCGATCTTAGTAATTTTCCTCATTAAATGTACGATTTTCCCCCAGAACACCTGTATCTTTGAGCATTCCCACCATATGTGATATAGTGTACCCACTTCTCCACAACCTCTCCAACATAGTGGAGAGTTCTCCCCATTCATCTTGTGCTCCACAATCGGTGCAATGTGCCATCTAACTAAACACTTATAATTTAATTCTACTTCTCTCATACTAATATTTTCGTGAGTTAATCTAAACATTTTCCTCTGCTGTTCATCATCTATCTCCCTACCCATATCTTTTCCCCATTTCTCTACATAAGTTAATTTTGTGTCAGTGTCTAGTGCAATTAAAATTCTATATATTCTATAAGCTATTTTTGTTTAATTATATATATTTATTTTATTTATTCTGTATATATGTAAATATGTTTTTTTTATTATGTTTGTTTGTAAGATTTTTAATAAACAAAAATTTACAGTCTAATATCCCCACCACAGCCTCTTACTTTTACATTTATATAGCTCTCACATATTCTGCAGTGATGTACAGAGAACACTGAGCCGTCACATAAACCTCTGCATCAGAGGAGCTTACACTCTAACATCCCCACCCAGTGGTGTATTTAGTTTTTGTGCTGCTCTAGGCAACACAAAAATTGTCCACCCCAACAAACACGAACCAACACCACCCCCCCATTCCTCTTCCCGTGGAGAGAGCCTGACATTGACCAACACCCCTGCCCCCCACCTGGGAGAGCCTTCCACTAACTCCCCCCCCCCCCCCGAAAGAGAGAAAGACACTCGTCCTCACAGCTCTGGACATCCCCGAATACATTAGTCAGGCTCTACATGCACCATCAAGTAGCCCACAGCCTCTTTTGGATCCCACCTAGTTCCGATGGCGGGCATGTCCCTTCTTTCATCCCTTCTGCTGGGGGGAGGTACTGCCCCCCTGAAAAATGCCGCCCTAGGCAAGTGCATTGTTTGCCTTGTGGTGATTACGCCCCTTTCCCCACCACAGTCTTATGCTATTATATATTTTTTATTATAGTGCTGACGTAATCCATAGTGCCAAACAGGGAACACTGAGCTATGCATATCAATATCTGCACTCGAGGAGCTTACACTCTTATGTCCCCACCTCAGCCACACACTGTTATTAATACATATTTATACAGCTGGTGGATGTTGAAACCAAGACCAGGCTCCCTCTGTACTGTAGGACGCTTATCTATACTAGTCATTGTGCCACCTCATGCATCTGGATAAAACAAGAAAAAATTCTTAAAGGAGAAGTACAGCCAAACCTTTTTTGGCTGCACTTCTGTGGATCACAGGAGTGCAGTTTGTTCTGCAGTCCTATGACCCATTCTCAGTTGACAGTGGACTGAAGTCCACTGTTGGCTGACGTCACTCAACCGGTCAAGGCTTCACAGTCAGGATCCACCCCAGAGTCTGGAGCAGCAAAGCGCTGAGAGCCTGAGCCAGCCGCTCCCTCCCGCTCCACAGCCCATTGCTCCAGTGAGCACTGGGGGGGCAGAGCAGAGAGTGGTGACTGATGGTCACTGCTCTCTGCACACAGCGGCGGTCATGTGATCACTGAGTTCTCATCCTTAGAGCCAACAGAGGACAGATGCAGTATTTCTAGTGTAATGGGGGGGGGACGACGACCCATGCTTCAATTTTAATCTTGTCCCTTTTTTTTCCAAGGATCCTATGGTTTTATATCCACCAATCCCAGCAGAGGATAGGAAGGGAATTCGGGTCCTGTCTCTCTTTGACGGAGTTGCCACAGGTGAGCTGACATTCAGACCTAAACCTACAGTTGTGCTCAAAAGTTTTCATACCCTGGCAGAAATCTTGAGATTTTGGCATTTATATTAGAAATATGAGTAATCATTCCAAAACAAATGCCTTTTATTTAAGGATAGTGATCGTATGACGCCATTTATCATCACATAGTTGTTTGGCTCCTTTTTAAAACAAACTGATAACAGAAATCCCCCAAATGGCCCGGATCAGAAGTTTCCATCCCCTGGAATGTTTGGCCTTGGTACAGACACACAAGGTGACACACACAGTTTACAATGGCAATTGAAGGTTAGTTTATTGGCTTTTTAAATTACAGTTAGTGTCTGTGTACAAAATAGTCAATGAGTTTGCTAGCTGTCATGTAAATGCACTGAACAGGATAGATACTGAGCCATGGGGAGCAGAAACGAACTGTCAAAAGACTTGCATAACAAGGTAATGGAACTTTATAAAGATTGAAAAGGATATAAAATATAGCCAAAGCCTTGAGTATTCTGGTCAGTACTGTTCAATCACTTATAAATAACTGGAAAATTTGGGGATCTCTTGATACCAAGCCATGATCAGGTAGACCAGGGAAGTTTGCAGCCATAACTGTCAGATGAATTGTTCGGGATACAAAGAAAAACACACAAGTAACCTCAGGAGAAATACAGGCTGCTCTGGAAAAAGACGTTGTGGCTGTTTCGAGGAGCACAGTACAACGATACTTGAACAAAAATTAGCTGCATGGTTTAGGTGCCAGAAAGAAGCCTTTACTACGCCAATGCCACTGAAGGCCTTGTTACAATATTCCCGAAAACACCTTGACATGCCTCCCAGCTTCTGGCTTACTGTATTCTGGAGTGACAAAACCAAAATAGAATTTTATCCCATAAGAAATAAAAGAAACGGGTTTTGCCTGCTCACTCGTGTTTTTGTAGAAAAATGGTACATACTCTTCCAATTTTCCAAGGGCATGAAAACTATTCGCTGCTGTTGTACAGTTACTCTGATTTTCTCTATCACCTCAGGCTTGTTGGTATTGAAGAGCCTGGGCATTGAGGTAGAGAACTACATTGCGTCGGAGGTGGATGAGGATGCTATCACGGTAGGCACAGTGCGCCACCCTGGGGAAATCACCTATGTGGGCGATATACAAGAGATCACCGGCAAACAGGTCAGTGTTAGCACGCACCCGTCACAATTGGAAAAGGGCTCTCCATCTAAATTGAAGGAACAATAATCTGTTATTCCTCACAAGGTAATAGATCCCTTAACCACTTGATGCTGAGTGCACGCAAATATGCTGCCTCTCGGCATTTCTATTTGCGTGCAATTGCAAAATACATATGTGCTGAGAGCGCGCACCCTGCGCACTCCTAGCATATATGTCCGTGACTCACGGAAAGGTCTCAATCTCCCCTTTCGATCAGGACCTTTTCCCATCACGTGACAGCGAATCACGGCGGTCACATGACCCTAAAACACCGCCCACTTCCCGGCTTCTAAAACTCTTAAAGGGCCAGGAGGCGCCGGCGCTAAGAGGTTAAAGTGCATATTAAATATTTTTAGATATGTATTATGTGTAAGACTAGAAAATATATTTTTTTACATGTTGATCAGGCTAACCTTAACTGTCTTACTAAAAAAAGCACTAAAAACTAAACATCAAATTACACAAGCAGCTAAATGTGTCAGAGAATTGACTCCTTCCTCTCCTTACTTTGCTTATACAGTTGCAAGAAAAAGTATGTGAACCCCTTGGGATTACGTGGAGTTTTGCATGAATTGGGCATAAAATGTGCTCTGAACGTCATCTTAGTCACAACAATAGAAGAACACAGTCTGCTGAACATAATACTACACAAACATTAGATGTTGCCATGGTTTAATTGCACATAACATGTAAACATTCACAGTGCAGGGAGGAAAAAGTATGTGAACCTTTGGACTTAATAACTGGTTGACCCTCCTTTGGCAGCAATAACCTCAACCAAACATTTCCTGTAGTTGCAGATCAGACCTGCACAACGATCTGGAGTCATTTTGGACCACTCCTCTTCACAAAACTGTTTCAGTGTAGCAATATTCTTGGGATGTCTGGTGTGAATCGCTCTCTTAAAGTCATGCCACAGCATTTCAATCGGATTGAGGTCAGGACTCTGACTGGGCCACTCCAGAAGGCGTATTCTGTGCTGTTGCAGCCATTGTTTTGTTGAATTACTTGTATGCTTTGGGTCATAGTCCTGTTGCATCACCCATTCTCTGCGGAGCTTCAGTTGGCGGACAGATGGTCGTACGTTTTCCTGCAAAATGTCTTGATAAACTCTGGAATTAATTTTCCCATCAATGACAACAATCCGTCCAGGCCCTGAGGCAGCAAAGCAGCCCCAAACCATGATGCTCCCTCCGCCATGTTTTACAGTGGGGATGAGGTTTTGATGTTGGTGTGCTGTGCCTTTTTTTCTCCACACATAGTGTTGTGTGTTCTTCCCAAACAACTCAATCTTGGTTTCATCTGTCCACAGTATATTTTGCCAGTAGTGCTGTGGAACATCCAGGTGCTCTTTTGCAAACTTCAAACGTGCTGCAATATTCTTTTTGGACAGCAATGGCTTCCTCCGTGGTGTCCTCCCATGTACTCCATTCTTGTTTCATGTTTTCCTTATTGTAGATGTGTCAACAAAAATGTTAGCATGTGCCAGAGATTTCTGTAGGTCTTTAGCTGACACTCTGGGATTCTTCTTTACCTCATGCAGCATTCTGCGCTGTGCTCTTGCGGTCATTTTTACAGGACGACCACGCCTAGGGAGAGTAGCAACAGTGCTAAACTTTCTCCATTTGTAGACAGTCTGTCTTACCGTGGACACATGAACATCAAGGCTTTTGGAGATACTTTTGTAACCCTTTCCAGCTTCATGCAAGTCAACAATTCTTGATCGTAGGTCTTCTGAGAGCTCTTTTCTGCGAGGCATGGTTCACATCAGACAGTGCTTCTTGAAACCAGTAAACCCAATACAGGTGTGTGTTTTTTAAGGGCAGGACAGTTGTCAGCAACACATCCAATATCATCACACTGATTGGAGTCAAGGTTGGCTCACTCCTGGCTCCAATTAGCTCTGGGAGAAGTCATTAAGCTAGGGCCTCACATACTTTTTCCTCCCTGCACTGTGAATGTTTACATGTTATGTGCAATTAAACCATGGCAACATCTAATGTTTGTGTAGTATGTTCAGCAGACTGTGTTCTTCTATTGTTGTGACTTAGATGACGTTCAGAGCACATTTTATGCCCAATTCATGCAAAACTCCAAGTAATCCCAAGGGGTTCACATACTTTTTCTTGCAACTGTATGGTTCTGCAGTATGTAGAGTTCCAATTAGGAAGAGTCAAATGGAGAAACCAGTGCTGTGCTGTCTTTCAAAAACCTAGAATGCTTTGCAAAACTAGTATCATGGTGCCTCTCGTATTAAATGGTCATTTGTAAAATAAACATTTTGTTCTAATAAAACATTATATTAACACTATTTCTTTTATAAATCTGTAAATGTAAAATAATATATTATAAAACTGACTCTGTGCCCTTATAGTTGTAGCGCTACCCTCGTGAGGCCTGCTGTGTTGTAGGTATCCCTAAGCCTCTCTTGGCACAGCCAACTTGCATCCAGAGACAATAACCAGTCCATGGGCTTGGTTTTGTTATCTTAACAGGGGAAATCAACCTAGACAGGGAATAGGGAATATGAGATGCCTAGTTTCGCTTGAAAGAATGGAAGGGGGACACTTGCCTCCTATGTACCTGGATCCTGGACTGTTCTTTTCCTGAAAGCTGCCAGTCATTGTGGATCAATAACAGCTGCCCTTTACGGGTGAGGAACTAGCAGCCCCTCAAAAATCACTTTACTTCTCGTAGCGATATGCAGAGATGTCTTCTCCCCCCTATAGAGCTGCTCCCAGCTCCACAGCCTGCAAGCACTACCAGCCCTCCTAAATTCTTGGAAGATTTCCTGGGACAAGGATAAAGGATTGAGCCCAGTTCTTAGAAAGCTTGCTACGTGTGACAGTCTTTCCCCCTGTAGAACCTAGAGTGTGTTGCTGTACTCACACCGTCCTCTGTGTTGCTCTGGGCCTTCATTCCATTCACGCCTGTCTGCTGAATGTATCCTCCTGAGCCAGCCCAAGCCCAGCCCCCCAAACCTACGGGACCCCTTCTAGGCACTGACAGTCTCCTCAGCACTCCATCTTCCACCCGACTCCTCTGTCCGCCTGACTCTCCTATGTTTGTAGCCCAGTTCACCACTCTACCAGGGCCTCCAAACCTGGGATCAGCTGGAATTCCACATGAATATGCAGATTAGGCCTCCACCCCTTCCTGCTTACTGACTTCTTGAAGGTTCTATAGTCCTCCAGAGTCAGGAGGAGGCAATAGAGCCACAACCTGTTGAGTTATCCAGCGGACCTGCAATAACCCGACCTCAATCACAGACTCGCACAGTTACCATGAGTCATACACAATGATTTTACCTGTGATACACTGAACTAGAGGGTGATATATAGTTTCCTGCTAAAGAACATTGCCAGGCCAATATGTAAGGACATTATGTATTTGTAACCCAAATTATTTACCGTACCTAAAATATGGCTTTGTATTTTGCTGCCATGTGCTGGTTGAAATTAGTCTGGCAATGGGTGTGACAGCTTCGTACACTAATGGGCTGGAGAAGGAGGTGGGCTGGAGAAGGTGTGTAGGTAAGTTTATGAAAAGGGAGAGACCTGAGGCTGGGTGTCATCAATGTGGTACTCTTAGTTAATGCAGAGATCAGGAAGTTGTTGGAGTTGTCTGCAGATATGTAGCCTTTGAAATGTGATGTTTTCCTCCTTATGGGAGGCATTGGGAGGGGATTACATAAATATCTCTAAATGGATTTTTAAAGTTTTTAAAACACAAAGTAGCTATAGTTTAGTGTTGGCGTTCCTTTAAAATTTCATATTTTGATACAGTGACTCTTCTTTGCAGCTTGAAGCCTGGGGACCCTTTGACTTGGTACTTGGAGGAAGTCCTTGTAATGATCTTTCCGTGGTCAACCCAAATCGTAAAGGCCTTTATGGTACGCCAGCCAATGCCATTTCAGAACTCTTTCATTATTAGTTCTATAGTGCCCCTTGACTATGAAATGTGCCTTTAAGGAAGGTTATAACTGAAGGGGTACATAGGGTTCAGCTGCTCTGAAACCCTTTGAAACTGAAGGTCTCAAAGGCAGACCTGGTAGCTGCCTGGAGTCCCAGACTACAAGGTGGCCAAAACTACAAGGTGGCCCATTGGAAAGCTACTGTAGATAAGTTCTATACTTTGGTTCTCTTCATTGTAAAGTGAAATTTAGCTTTGCAACTATTTAGATATTTTTCCAGAAGGTGATCATTAATGACATCCTCTGTATTTAATAAATAATAGATAATTTAATGGTCATACACAATACGTATACACACTCCCTGTACCTGGAAGCAGCATTTCCATTTTATCTTTCAACATCATATGAGTAATTTATAAAGACTATATATCTACAAAAATCCAAATGAAAATTCAAACGTTCCATTCCAAATCCTGCTGAAATGTTCCACCCAGGGTTTTTTTTGTCAGCGGGAACGTGGGGGAACGCAATTCTGGCACCTCCAGCACTGAATGTATGTAATAGTATGGGGAACTGGGGTGTGCAGGAGGGTATATTAATACTGGCTGCTGGGGGACCGATTGTTGCATGGTGGTATATTGTTGCTGGGAGGTCCATTGTTGCTGGTGGGGATCTATTATTGCTAGGGGGTCAATTGTTAATAGAAGGGATCTACTGTTGAGGGAGGGGTTTATGGTTTCTGGCTGCTGGAGAGTCTGTTGATGCTGGCTGCTGGGAAATCTGTTGTTGCTCCTGGGAAACCTATTATTGCTGGGAGGTATTTTGTTGTGGGGGTCCATTGTTGGCTGCAGGGGATCTATTTCTGCTTTTCTTGTTGTCTAACAAATTCCATACAAATTACTTAGCACCACAAAATGGTACTGGGAGGTGGGTAGGGGGTGGAACCAAGGGACGGTGCTCGGAGGTGGGTAGGGGCGGGGACAAGAGGTGACTCAGAAGGGGGGAAATCCTGCACCTATTTTCTGAGAAAAAAAGCCCTGGTTCCATCTAACCCATTTCAAGTTACAAATATCTCTGTACATTGACATTTATGCATGATCTAATTAAACATGGTGGGAGGCCCATGAAATAAAAACAGCCAGGAGCTTACTGTACATAACCCTACCTCCTTGAGAGCCTCTGGCTTGGGTCCCCCTTATTTCCTGCACAGCCAGGCATCACGCATCTTCCAGACACAAGGAACAGTCCATGGGGTTGGTTTTTAGGATTTATTAGGGAATTCAACTTGGATAGGGTGAAGGTGTTATGGGATGCCCAATTTGACTGAAGAATAACAAAATGAGGATAGTTTCCTTCTCTAGCACACTGCAAAAATGACAGATATTTGACTGTTTTTTGGTTGGAACCACAACAGTCTTTGGCAAAGTAATTCCCTCCTAGGAATTTGGTGTCCCCTGAGTGGATTTTCAGCAAAGTGACAACTTGTGGGTCTCCTTTGTGTACAAAATATCAGCCCACCTGCCTACAGTATCTGATCCCACGACAGGGGATTGGGTAAGCTATGAATTGTCTCCTGAAGACTTGCCAATCTAGCAGACTACTCCCTTATAAGCCCTGGGGGTGTAGAATTACTCACACTGCCCTTGTCCTGAAGCCGTGGATAGAACTGTTTTCAGACCTTCTGCTGGGTTCGTTCTTTTTCAGGCTATGCAGGCTGTCCTTTCCCCAGTGGACTGCAGGGAAGTGGAGCTCCCTCTTTCAGCTTCCTTCTTCCCTCATCCTGCAGCCTGGAGGCACAACCCCTCTTCTCTTCTCTGGGGCCACCTGCCAGGCTACACAGCATCACTGCCATCCTCCATCTTCCACCTGACTCCCCCTTGGTGACCAGGCTCTATTGTATTTATGGGCAAGCCTGCCACACCGCCAGGCCTCCTGCCTGGCATTGGTCAGACTCCCATAAATATGCAAATCAGCTCCTCCTCACCCCCGTCTACTAACTTCTAGATGCTTTTCCAAGCTTCTAGATCAGGAGGACTGACTTGTAGAGCCCTCCAACCTGACCTGAAGTAACACTCTAACTCACACCCAGGCTTCTAGCAAGCCTTAGCTACACTGAATAACTATCTACGCTAGAGGGCGCTACATGTACCATAATCCATAACTGAGAGACGTTGTAGCACAGTTGCTCCACCTTTATTTTTCAGTCGTGTTCTTTCTCTCTTTACATTACATACAAAATAATGTAACCTAGTTTCCCAAACAATTGTAAACATTTTTTATTTGTTTGTTTGGTTATTTTCCACCTCCTAAATTATTTTACTACTATGCTGTGAACAGGCTGATGTAGCATGTGAGAGGTCTAGTAAAATATATTACTGATCCCCATCAAATTTTTTTTTTTACTACAGTCCTGTGACAGTTTATTCTAAAATGTTTAAAATCACTGTGGGTATTATGTAGATGTTTGTTCTTTTTCTGTGTTTAAACCCAACCTCTGGCTTTCTCTCACAGATTGTTTTGACCAAGCTGGTCCAAAACAAACTATTACCTTCACTAACAGATGTGTCCGCTGTATAGCATTGGCTACATACAGCGGACACATCTGTCCACCTCAGCCAATCAGAGGAAGCCTTGCATTCATTCAGCAAAACAAAGCTTCCTATGAATGGCTACATAGTTGTCAGCCCTACTCGATTTTATTCCAGGAGCTGGGCTTACATACAGTATACAGTACTGTGTTCCTGCAGCTGGACGGAGACTTCTAACCACCTCTCCACCTCAGCCAATCAGAGGAAGCCTTGCATTCATTCAAAAAAATACAAAGCTTCCTGTGAATGGCTACACAGTTCTCAGCCCTACTCAATTTAATTCCCCGGAACTGGACAGGAATAAAGCATAATATTACAACTGGGGGAATCAATGGTGGAGAAGGATCTGGGGGGGGGTCAATGATGGAGAAGGATCTGGGGGGGTCAATGGTGGAGAAGGATCTGGGGGTTCTGGCAGATCACAAGCTTAATAATGGCATGCAATGCCAAGCTGCGGTTTGTAAAACAAGCAAAATCCTCTCTTGTATTAATAGAGGTATAGACTCCAGAGAGAGAGATATAATTTCCCCTGGTACAAATCATTAGTAACACCTCATCTGGAATATGCAGTTCAGTTTTGGGCACCAATTCACAAAAATAACATTGGGGAACTGGAGAAAGTACAGAGAAGGGCAACCAAACTGATAAGAGGCATGGAGGAGATCAGCTATGAGGAAAGATCAGAGGAACTGAATTTATTCTCTCTTGAGAAGAGGAGATTAAGGGGGATATGATCTCCATGTATAATACATAAGGGGGGATATGATCTCCATGTATAATACATAAGGGGGATATGATCTCCATGTATAATACATAAGGGGGATATGATCTCCATGTATAATACATAAGGGGGATATGATCTCCATGTATAATACATAAGGGGGGATATGATCTCCATGTATAATACATAAGGGGGATATGATCTCCATGTATAATACATAAGGGGGGATATGATCTCCATGTATAATACATAAGGGGGGATATGATCACCATGTATATTACATAAGGGGGGGATATGATCTCCATGTATAATACATAAGGGGGGATATGATCACCATGTATAATACATAAGGAGGATATGATCTCCATGTATAATACATAAGGGGGATATGATCTCCATGTATAATACATAAGGGGGGATATGATCACCATGTATAATACATAAGGAGGATATGATCTCCATGTATAATACATAAGGGGGATATGATCTCCATGTATAATACATAAGGGGGGATATGATCTCCATGTATAATACATAAGGGGGATATGATCTCCATGTATAATACATAAGGGGGGATATGATCTCCATGTATAATACATAAGGGGGGATATGATCTCCATGTATAATACATAAGGGGGGGATATGATCTCCATGTATAATACATAAGGGGGGATATGATCTCCATATATAATACATAAGGGGGGATATGATCTCCATGTATAACACATAAGGGGGGGATATAATCTCCATGTATAATACATAAGAGGGGGGATATGATCACCATGTATAAATGGTGTAGAGTTATTCCCCCTGAGGTCATCACAGAGGACAAGGGGGCACTCTTTACATCTGGAGGAAATTAAATTTAATCTCCAAACACAGAAAGGTTTCTTCTCAGTAAGAGCTTTGAAAATGTGGAATAGACTCCCTCAAGAGTTGGTTTTGGCCAGCTCAGTGGATTGCTTCAAAAAAGTCCTGGATTCTTTCTTAGATACACAGAATATAACTGGATACTAACATTTATAGGTAAAGTTGATCCAGGCAGGGGCGGACTGACAACTCATGGGGCCCCCGGGCAATACGGGATCATGGGGCCCCTGTGTCCTTGCCCAAACTCAAAAAAGCCTATGAATAAGGTACCAGGGGCATCTCATGGAGCCCCCTACTGACCCCGGGCCCTCGGGCAGTGCCCGAGTTTCCAAATGGTCAGTCTGCCCCTGGATCCAGGGAATATCCGATTGTCTCTCGGGGGATCAGGAAGGATTTTTTTCCCCTGCAGGAGCAAACTGGATCATGCTTTGCTGGAAATTTTGCTTTCCTCTGGATCAACTGTGGGTATAGGATTATAACTTTTTTTTTTTTAATGGTTGAACTGGATGGACTTTTGTCTTTTTTCAACCAGACTAACTATGTAACTATAACTTGGGAAACATAGAAGGCCCAGAAAATACCATATAGAAAATATGAAAATATTCAGTTCTACTTGCGGCATTCTTGTCCTAAATAGGTGAACCCACAATCCTAGAACCAGGGAGACTCATAAAAACTTGTATTTTCATAGGGAGGTCAGCAATGATCACCTCTTTGTGCCAGTTGGTTGTAAACTACCCTGACCCATCACATGTTGTACATTCTTCCTATGAGCAGGGGGAAGCGGACAGCTGTTTTTTGATTTTCCTCGTCTGCTGCACAAAGTAAAGCCAAAGCCAGGAGAAGATCGAGCCTTCTTCTGGCTCTTTGAGAATGTTGTATCCATGGACCGGAAATTCAGCAGAGCCATCACCCAGCACTTGGAGGTAAGGTGGGGCCATTAGCCTTATGCTTGCAGGTGCCATTAGATTCTTCTTTGGTCTGTTAACCCCTCGCTCTCTTGAGGATTTCCCCCCCTTCCTGGCCAAGCCATTTTTTGCGTTACAGCGCTGCATTACTTTAAGTGACAGTTGCGCGGTCATGCACCTCTGCACCCAAATGAAATTTACGTCCTTTTTTCCCCACTAATTGAGCCTTCTTTCAGTGGTATTTGATTGCCTGTTTGGTTTTAATTTTTTTGCACTATAAAATAAAAAGCCCGACAATTTTGAGAAAGAAAACCAATATTTTTGACTTTTTGCGTGTCCAGTAAAAAAATGTATGAAATCAAATTTCGTCATAAATTTAGGCCAAAATGTGTTCTGCTCCATGTCTTTGCTAAAAAAAAAGCTCAATACGTGTAAATTAATTGGTTTACGTGAAAGTTATAGCGTCTACAAATGACGGTATATTTTAAAAAAATTTTCACTAGTAATGGCGGTGATCAGCGACTTATAGCGGGACTGCGGCAGGCATTCTGACACTGGGGGGGAACTGACTGTCACTGACATCCCCAGTGATACCAATACAGTGATCAGTGCTAATAAAAAGCACTGACACTGTACTAATGGCACTGGGCAGGAAGGGGTTAACATGAAGGGCGATCAAAGGGTTAACTGTGTGCTGGGTGTGTTTTACTGTGGGGTTGTGTCTGTGTGCTTCACTGAAAGCACACAGCCATGCAGAGCAGTGTGCCGGAGCTGACGGGAGAGAACTGTTTTGTTTAGTAACAGTTCTCCTCCCGCGACGAAGACGCTCATCAATCAGCAGGTTGTGGCGAGTAATCACCGGCCGGGACCTGGTGATTGACAGCCGCGAGTGGCGGTACATGTAGGGCGCACGCGCCTTGCGTGCACCCCCTATTCGGAAATGCTAAATCACGTATATATGTGTGATTTTGCACACCTGTGCTGCCCTGTAGCAGTACTTCTGCTATAGGGTGGACAGGAAGCGGTTAAAGGATACCATTGAAAGAGTTCTTGTTATGTCTGTTTGAAAAATGCAAACAAAATATCTGTTGATCCTGCCAAAAACACAGTGCTGTCCTGTGCAATCTGCAGTGGTATCTTGAAGAATGTTATCGAGAGGGCTATTAAAATGACAGAAAACCTCCACTCTCTAATGGAGAATAGAAGGCAGGGAGGTGTTCTGTAGTCCTAAAATACTTCCTGTCCCTAAGGTGACATCTCCTTGGGTACAGTAAGTGAGCATAGCCATCCTAGAACAAGAAGTGTGGCAGGACAGAACAGACATTTTTTTCCCCATCTGTCTCTATTGGATATAGGGAAAATGTGAAGCTCAGATCAGAATTCAAGAGGATATATGCTAAGTAGAGATGTGCAGAATGGAAAATGTGTTTCATTTCAATTCGTTATTTTGATAATTTCATTCAATTTGTTTTCAGTCGAATTCAGTTTCTAATTTATTTGGAATTTGAATTTCCAGTGATAGTTATATTATTTCTGTTTTATTTGATTCCATTGTATTGTTTTTTCTATTTGTTTTATTATTACAGGTACTTTTATAGCACCGTCAATTTGTGCAGCGCTTTACATATATAATGTACATTCACATCAGTCCCTAACCCTCAAGGGGCGTACAATCTAAGGTCCCTAACCCTCAAGGGGTGTACAATCTAAGGTCTCTAACCCTCAAGGGGTGTACAATCTAAGGTCCCTAACCCTCAAGGGGTGTACAATCTTAGGTCCCTAACCCTCAAGAGGTGTACAATCTAAGGTCCCTAACCCTCAAGAGGTGTACAATCTAAGGTCCCTAACCCTCAAGGGGTGTACAATCTAAGGTCCCTAACCCTCAAGGGGCGTACAATCTAAGGTCCCTAACCCTCAAGAGGTTTACAATCTAAGGTCCCTAACTCTCAAGGGGTGTACGATATAAGGTCCCTAACCCTCAAGGGGCGTACAATCTAAGGTCCCTAACCCTCAAGGGGTGTACAATCTTAGGTCCCTAACCCTCAAGAGGTGTACAATCTAAGGTCCCTAACCCTCAAGAGGTGTACAATCTAAGGTCCCTAACCCTCAAGGGGTGTACAATCTAAGGTCCCTAACCCTCAAGGGGTGTACAATCTAAGGTCCCTAACCCTCAAGAGGTATACAATCTAAGGTCCCTAACCCTCAAGGGGTGTACAATCTAAGCTCCCTAACCCTCAAGGGGTGTACAATCTAAGGTCCCTAACCCTCAAGGGGTGTACAATCTAAGCTCCCTAACCCTCAAGGGGTGTACAATCTAAGGTCCCTAACTCACATTCATACATACACATACTAGGGACAATTTAGACAGGAGCCAATTAACCTTCCAGCATGTCTTTGGAGTGTGGGAGGAAACCAGAACACCCAGAGGAAACCCACACAGGCACAGAGAGAACATGCAAACTCCAAGCAGGCAGAGGCGTATTTGCCACGAGGTAAACAAGGCATTTGCCTTGGGCGGCATTTGTCAGGGGGGCGGCGCCGCCGTTCCCCAGAAGAGGCAGGGCAGTGGGGCAGAAGGCCATGGATCCCATGGAGCTAAATCTGATGTTGACAGCGGTGTCCTCGGGCAGTAGGCAGGAGGATAGTGTCTTGCTCATTCCCACACAGCGAGCGGACGGCCCCAGAAATGGAGGGCATCTAGGACCTAGAACCTTCATTATCTGCCTGATCCCTGAAAAGGCAAACAGCAGCGGGCGCAGCATACACGGTGCCTCCCAGAGCCTAGACTCCATCTCCAACCTCTGCTCTGAGATCAACAGCAACAGCGGCTGGAGGACAGGCTGACCAGGGGCCCAGAGGATGAGGACAAGAGAGAGAAACAGGAAGCCAGGGCACTGCTACCTGGGGCATCCATCTGTAACATTAAAAGGATTATCTGGAAGGAGCAGAGCACCCCCATCATCACCCAGATGCCCACCACTGGCCATCCTGAACATCCTGCTGCTGGCATGGAAGGTACCAGGCATTCCACACACCAACCTGCAGACAGAGATTGGAACAAGGGGGCACAGGAGGGACTGCAGACTGGGGCATGGCTAGGGGTTTCACTCTCATGCCCTCCTCTCTCGCCCCTCCCCCTCTCTCACTCCCTCCCCCTCTCTCTCTCCGCCACTTTCTCTCTCACCCCTCACCATCTTTTTCTTCCCCCCTCACCCTCTCTCTCCCCTTCAAAATCTCTCTCCCCCCTCACCCTCTCTCTCTCTCCCCTTCAAAATCTCTCTCCCCCGTCACCCTCTCTCTCTCCCCCCCCTCTTTCTCTCCTCGCTCTCTCTCCCCCCTCACCCTCTCTCTCCCCCCAATCTCTCTTACCCCCTGGCCCTCTCTCTTTTCCTCCCTCATCCTCTCTCTCTCACCCCCTCACCCTCTCTCTCTCCCCTGTCTCTCCCCCCCCGACCCTCTCTCTTTCCCTCCCTCATCCTCTCTCTCTCACCCCTCAACCTCTCTTTCTCTCCCCCCTGGGAAGAAGCGACACTGGTTGTCCTATTCTGGTTCCTGTGTGGTGATGTCACATCGAGGAGGCTCCGAGGGGTATTGGGGATGGACGGAAGAGTGAAGTGAGGGGAGCGGCCATGAGACTCCAGAAATCCAGAGCTGGAGGGGGGGGGGGCTCAGATTTTTTGTGTTGCCTAGGGCAGCACAAGATGTAAATACAGCACTGCAGGCAGGTGGTGCTATGGTTGGGATTAGAACCAAAGACCCTAGTACTGCCAGGTAGAAGTGCTAACCTTTAAGCCACTGTGCTTTCTTATTTTTTTAATACATGGGACTTCTGCAGCTCCTTCCTCCAGGGAGGTGGATAAGGGGGTACCACCAGTCCTGTACGGGGCCCAGGCTAGCTGGGGGAATCAGATGTGGGCAGGGAGGACAAATTGATCCCCTGTATGGCTCTCTCTGCAGCAGCTGCAACCTGGCTTCTTCTCCTCTTCCTCCCGCTGGCTCTCAGCTGCTTCAGAGAGAGCCATACAGGGGATCGGTTCAAGTAATTGCCCCCTGCCCTACCCATCACCCTTCCCATGTACATTTCCCCCTGCTGCCCAGGCCCCCCTGTAGGTCCCCACAGTGCTGCCTGCTTCCCTCCACTCCTCTCCACAGGTGGCTGCAAGCACACAATAGGATCCTTCAGAATAGAGAGTGGGGGGGGGGGGGTTTCAGTAAATATGTCACATTTACCAGCTCCTTCCTTTCTTGAACAAACATAATGAGTGATTGGCACCGATCAATCCTTGTGTTCATTCATAACTGAAGCATAGTAAACTTTTTTTTTTTGGGATGGGGGGCCTTTTAGGATGGCTGTATGGGGCCCCATGGTTTCTAACAGCAGCCCTGCCCTCCTCACTGGCCTACCCCTACACAAGCTATCCTCCCCTTCAATCTATTGTGAATGGTGCTGTGAGATTAATACACTTTACTCACCGATCTGTGACTTCTCTTCATTGGCTTTCACTAGTGCAATATATAAATTTAAAATACTAACCACAACATACAAAGTTATCCACAACATTGCCCCCAGCTACATCATCATCTGCAGATATTGCCCAAACCATCATCTCCGCTCCTCCCAAGACCTCCTGCTCTCCAGTTCCCTTGTTACCACCTCACAGATCACCTCCAGGACTTCTCCAGAGTCTCTCCAATCCTCTGGAACTCCCTGCCCCAGTATGTCCAGTTAGCTCTTATCCTGTCCGCCTTTAGATGATCCTTGAAAACTCATTTATTCAGGGAAGCCTACCCCACCTCCATCTAAGAACTGTACTTGAGTCACCTCCATCAGATCGTCCCCCGCAGCTATCACCTTTTGCACCACCTAACCCTTGCTTTAGATTGTAAGCTCCATAAGCAGGGCCCTCCAGATCCTTCTGTATCAAACTGTATTGTAATTGTACTGTCCTCCTTATATTGTAAAGTGCTGCGCAAACTGTTGGCGTTATATAAATCCTGTATAATAATAATAATTTTTTTCTCCCCAAAAAATTTCGCAAATACTGTGTGAAATCAAAAATTGCAAAACCCGACAATTTATTCTCTTGGGCCTCTGCTTTAAAAAATATATAATGTGGGTGGTTCTAATAAATTTTCAATAAAAAAAACAAAAACTGATTGTTATGTGTAAACAAAGTGCCAGAAAAGATATGAAGAATTGGAGGATGCAAATCAGGGGCACTGCCCGAGGGCCCAGGGTCAGTAGGGGGCCCCATGAGATGCCCCTAGTACCTTTCATAGGCTTTTTTTGGGTGTGGTTTTGAGTGTGGGTAAGGACACAGGGGCCCCATAATCCCGTATTGCCAGGGGGCCCCATGAGTTGTCAGTCCAACCCTGGTGCAGATGCATTGTTAGCAGTGTCTCTGGTATGGGAAATGAAAGTAAAAGTGATGGCAGGTTATCCAATTGTTATTTTATTAAAAAAAATCTTGCGTTTGCATTAGCTTGGGGTTCCTTTTGAATCTCTTCTCCTCTTTGCAGACCAAGCCAGTTCCAATTGATGCCAGCAGAGTCTCAGCCGCCCACAGACTGCGCTACTATTGGGGAAACCTTCCGGGTATGGATAGGTGGGTGAGACTCAGCAGCTGAATGAATAAAATTCATCATACATATTCCAAAGTTACTTTGGCCTTTAAAACTGCAGAAGGTCCTCAAATTTTTACCATTGGTCTTTCCAATCTGAGCATTATCGGCCACTGAAAGTGCTTGCACTTGGGTTTTTTGTTTTGGTGGTGGGGTGTTTTTTTTTTTTATTGGGGTGGTGGTGGTTGAGGTTGGGTGGGTGCACTTAAGTTTTTGATGCGTTTTGTGTTTTTTTCCCTTTTTTTTTCTTTTCTTGTTTCTAGGCGGATTTAAAACACAAAACGCAACTCAAAACGCAATGCAGAAATAGCTCAAATGCAACCTGTATAGGCGTCAGCCTAGCCTTAGTCAGGATGAAAGAAGACACAAGTCCATCTAGTGCAGCAATGGGCAAACTACGGCCCGGCGGACCTTTTAATCCGGCCCGCGGAGCGTGGCAAACATTGCCTGTCAGGATGTGTGTAGGCGGGGCAGCGTGAGGAGCGGGGCAGCGTGAGGCGGGGCAGCAGGGGAGCTAGGCTCCTCTCACAGTCCGCCCTGAAGACCGGAACGGCGCGGGAACACGGCGAGAGGAACGCGCGGAGCAAAGGTAAGTGAATTGACACAATATGGGGAATGAATTACTATGGGGGATGAATTACTATATGGGGGATGAATTACTATGGGGGATGAATTACTATGGGGGATGAATTACTATAGGGGGGATGAATTACTATGGGGGATGAATTACTATAGGGGGGATGAATTACTATGGGGGATGAATTACTATGGGGGATGAATTACTATATGGGGGATGAATTACTATGGGGGATGAATTACTATATGGGGGATGAATTACTATATGGGGGATGAATTACTATAGGGGGGATGAATTACTATAGGGGGGATGAATTACTATAGGGGGGATGAATTACTGTGGGGGATGAATGACTATATGGGGGATGAATTACTATGGGGGATGAATTACTATATGGGGGATGAATTACTATGGGGGATGAATTACTATATGGGGGATGAATTACTATGGGGGATGAATTACTATATGGGGGATGAATTACTATCGGGAATGAATTACTATATGGGGGATGAATTACTATATGGGGGATGAATTACTATATGGGGGATGAATTACTGTGGGGGATGAATTACTGTGGGGGATGAATTACTGTGGGGGATGAATTACTATATGGGGGATTAATTACTATGCTTACTATGGGGGAATATTACTATACTTACTATGGATGACACATACACATCATTCATCTACTCTTGGTCCGGCCCCCGGGTCCAATATATGAACCCATTGCGGCCCTCAAGTCAAAAAGTTTGCCCACCCCTGATCTAGTGCAATCAATAGTAAAAAAAAAAAATATAGAACACCTCCATATACACATTTTTATATCCATAGTTGATCCAGAAGAAGACAAAAACAAACAAACACAGACCAGGTCCTCAGTGCTGGCACAGTCATAATTACAAAAATACATATTAACACTGGGTTCACACGTAAGCGTTTTCTGCAGTGTTTTGCAGAAATACAGTACAGTCCATTTAACATAATTTCGTATGGGATATGTTCACACCTTTGCGATTTCACCCGATGCGTTTTTTTGGAAAGGGTCAGGGCCTTTTTTGAACGCAAAAAGTTACTTTTCTTTTTCTATAGACTTCAATGGAAACATTGCAGAAAAGCATGTATTGCATTTTTGCCATGTTTTTGATGTGTTTTGCATTTTAAATCTGTCCAGCAACAAGAAAAGAAAAAAAAGTGAAAAAAATGCAAAATGCATAAAAAATGAAAGTGTTTTGCAATTGGGTTTTTTTTATTTGGTGGTGGGGTGGTTTTCTTTTATTGGGGTGGTGGGTGGGAAGTGGTGGTAGTGTTAATTGGGTGGGTGCACTTGGGTTTTTGATGTTTTTTTTATGCGTTTTTTCACTTTTTTTTCTTTTCTTGTTACTAGGCAGATTTAAAACGCAAAACGCAACTCAAAAAGCAATGAAGAAATGCCTCAAACGCAACCTGCATAGGTGTGAACCTAGCCTTAGTCAGGTTGAAAAAAGACACAAGTCCATCTAATTCAATCAATAGTAAAAAAAAAAATAGAAACCCTCCATGTGCGCATTTATATATCCATAGTTGATCTAGAAGAAGGCTTAAAAAAACAAACACAGCTCCAGCAGTGGAAAAAAATTTGCTTCCCTTCTCCCAGGAGGAAATTAGATACTTCCTGGATCAATAACCCCTGGTGTTAATACCTATAAATATTAGTATTCAGTTATATTTTGTGCACCTAGGAATACATCCAACTTTTAAAAAAAAAAAATAATGTTCTGAGCTGGCCAGAACTAGTTCTAGAAGGAGTCTATTCCACATTTTCACAGCTCTTACTGTGAAGAAGCCTTTCCGTATGTGGAAAGGCTTTTTCACAATTGTGAAGTGTGACTTCCAAGAGATCTTTTTCCAGTTTGTATACCTGGAAAAGGAAGAATCCCTAAAGAAGAAAGAATATTATTTTTAGGAGAGTAATCAGGTAAGAATGTGATTCTCCTTTATTTATTTAATTCAATTTTCTCTCCTCTACCTTGTGTTATGGTGTGCATACACACACATTTCCTGCTGTTAATGCCATTATATGGGATTCTTGAATTGATAGGAGTGGCCTTGATTTAAGGCTTGCACACATGTACATGTGGACCCTTGTAGGAACTTGTTTCATGTGTAAAGCTTGGGCGCCTTGTTGAGGACACCCATATAGGTAAAGAAACATTCATATAGATACCAGGTTTCTTCACAGTAAGAGCTGTGAAAATGTGGAATAGACTCCCACTGCTTATGGCCAGCTCAGTGGATTGCTGTCTTAGATACACAGTATATAACTGGTTACTAACATTTAGGGCTCATGTACACTGCAGCTGCTAAACTCACGTTTAGGAGCTGTTCAGGATTTTTTTTTCAGCAGCCCCTGAATTCTCCCTAATGTTTTCCTATGATTCGTTTACAGTTGTTTACAGGCAGTTGAGTTTACAGTAATTTTTTTGAACACAACAAACTTGCATTCAGATGTCGTTGTTATCAGCATTTCAAACAGAAAACGCTTGTAAACGCGGCAATTCGCGTTTATAAGCATTTGCATTTGAATTTTTTTTTTAACTCTTCCAGTTCCCGATGCTGTCCAGAGCCTTTTTTCATCACGAAAAATGCATGCAAAGCATTTTCAAGGTGCTCAGATGGACAAAACACTGAACACATGGCACTGCTGGGCACTGACTGGCGGCACTACTGGGTACTGACTGGCTGCACTGCTGGGCACTGACTGGCGCAACTGCTGGGCACTGACTGGCAGCACTGATGGGCACTGACTGGCAGCACTGATGGGCACTGACTGGCAGCACTGATGGGCACAGGTGGGTGGCACTGATGGGCACAGGTGGGTGGCACTGATGGGCAGAGTTGGGTGACACAGGTGGGTGGCACTGATGGGCACAGGTGGGTGACACAGGTGGGTGGCACAGGTGGGTGGCACTGATGAGCACAGGTGGGTGGCACTGCTGGGCACTGCTGGGTGGCACTGCTGGGCACAAGTGGGCGGTACTGCTGGGCACTGGTGGGCAGCACTGCTGGGCACAGGTGGGTGGAACTGGTGGGTGGCACTACTAGGCACCGATCATCAGGGCACTGATCATCAGTTCCCTGATGATCAGTACTGATCCCGGCTCTGACAACTGCCGATTGTGGGCAGTACTTTCCCCACGTTCTGACAGCGTGAGGAAAGTGCAGCCGAGAACCGGCAATTGCATTTCCCTGTGATCAGCGGTGGGGCGACGGGCACCGGGCCCCCAGGCGGGGCGGCTGGCGCCGAGCCCCCAGGAGGGGCGACGGGCGGCGGGCCCCCAGGCGGGGCGGCTGGCGCCGGGCTCCCAGGAGGGGCGGCAGGCACCGGGCCCCCGGGAGGTGCGGCAGGCACCGGGCCCCCGGGCGGAGCGACGGGCACCGGGCCCCCAGGTGGAGCGGCGGGCATCGGGCGCCCAGGTGGAGCGGCGGGCACCGGGCCCCCAGGCATGACAGCGGGCACCGGGTCATCAGGTACCGAATCGTCTGGATCAACAGCGGGCACCGGGTCATCTGGCGTTGGATCGTCTGGCTCGACAGCGGGCATCGGGTCACCAGGCATGACAGCGGGCACTAGGTAATCAGGTACCGGATCGTCTGGATCGACAGCGGGCACTGGGTCATCAGGCATTGGATCGTCTGGCTCGACAGCGGGCATCAGGTCACCAGGTATGACAGCGGGCACCGGGTCATCAGGTACCGGATCGTCTGGCTCGACAGTGGGCATCGGGTCACCAGGCATGACAGCGGGCACTGGGTCATCAGGTACCGGATCGTCTGGATCGACAGCGGGCACCGGGTCATCTGGCGTTGGATCGTCTGGCTCGACAGCGGGCATTGGGTCACCAGGCATGACAGCGGGCACTGGGTCATCAGGCATTGGATCGTCTGGCTCGACAGCGGGCATCGGGTCACCAGGCATGACAGCGGGCACTGGGTCATCAGGCATTGGATCGTCCGGCTCGACAGCGGGCATCGGGTCACCAGGCATGACAGCGGGCACTGGGTCATCAGGCGTGATAGGATCATCAGGCTGGATCAGTTCATCAGGCTGGGTAGAGACATCAGGCTGGGTAGAGACATCAGGCTGAAGTGCGGGTGCCGAGGCACCAGGCTGAACCACGGAAGGCAGGTTCTCAGACGGCAGGCTCACCGGTTTGGATACTGGCAGGATGGTACTGGTTGGAAAGAATTTTCGCTTTTTTCTGGTTTTAACTACTGGAGCACTGCAAGTAAACGCAGGTCTGCAAACGAATGGAGCAGCTGAGGACAGACAAGAGCTGGAGGATGGAACAGAGAAGGGAGCAGTTGCTACATAGGACTTCTTTACAGGTTTGAAGAAAGGATAGGTGCAGCGAGTGGGAGCAGGGGGCTGGTATGTGGTAGTTAGCAGAGTATACTGGGCCATCACTGGGGGTGCTGTCGGGGATGCAGGCAGAGTGCCTTGAGCAGAGGAATGATGTTGCAAGCCAACTGAGGCTGGGTATAACAAATCTGTCCATGTCTGCAGTACTGGTTTAGCAAAACTCAGCTTACACCTAGCCTGTCTGATCAAAGACTGCACTGCGTTTATGCAATCCATAAGCACATGTGATGGACATGCTGCATAGAGCTCATGGAAACAATCTGGATCATCCTCCAACAACCATACCAGTGATTCCACTTGATCCACACTAAATGGGGGAAAAAAGTCATCCCTGCTTTCAGGGGTACAGGACCGAGCCAACTCAGCACAAACCTGAATCAATGGCTGCACCTCAGAAAACTCTGTGCCCTGATCAACTAGACAATGAGCGATCCTTATACACTCTAGTAGTTGATCCCTGGGATACTCCTTTAGGGTCTGATAAGCATAGTTTTTGTCATCAAACACTAGCAGAGATAAATACACAACCTCATCAAGATCCATCCTTCCCAGCAACAATAAGCCAAGATGGCTTCCCTGTGCAGCCACTTCTGGTCAGGATTGGCCTTGGTGTAATGTCAGGGCTCCGGGTATGACCAGAGGTATGTGAACTGACGCAGGGAAACGCAGGCTTCAGATATGTTATAAACAATATAATTTATTAATACTAACAATACAAAATGCAGTGCAATACTAAAACATAAACAAAGTGCAAACGAACCAAACCAAACCACCCACAGATAACAATACATACAATGCAAGCGTAGCCAGGCAGGCTGGGTCAATAACAATCGGGCAGGTAGGTACAGGGGGTCAGGCAGAGAATGGTCGGGGTCACAAGCCAGGGATCAAACAGTCAGCAGAGGTCAGGATCAAGCAGGGTCGGCAACAAGTCAGTCAGGCAGGAACAGGAATGCAGGTAACAAGATACAGGGGCTCATGGAAAAACACACACCAAGGCACAGACTGCAGGTCTGGCCATCCCTTAAATACACCTCCGTAATCAGCTTCAGGTGTTTGGCTGACTGCAGGGTTGAGTCTCTGATTGCTGAGAGCACCCGCTGGCCAGCCCTGGTACTGCAGCCCACAAGGCAGGTGAGTCCCACCATTACTGGCAAGTCCATTCCTGACAGGATCTATGGGGTTAAACACTCTCTTTATTTTTTTCCGGAGGTCCTCCTCACGTGAATCATCTGGCAAGCCTCTATTTTCTTGGTCCTAAAAATTAAATGAGAGCTTCCTCTTTTCTCTTTGCATCGTCTCCATCTGCATCTCCAAATTAGTTATTTGCTGGGCCTGTGTCTCCATTTTCTCCTCCACTTCTTCCACTTGTTAACTTGGATCACTGCTATTTCATTTTTCCAGAGAGAGTTCTAATTTTGCAAACATTTCCACCATCTCCATTTTTGTAGGAATCTGTGATGTTCTGTTCTGTTGTTCCAAAGCCTTTTGGTAATTTGCGCTATTGACATAGATTATAGATTCATTGGTTCATTGGTCTCACTCCCTTCCCGTGTCCCAAATGACAATCTGAACTGCTCACCATCTACTTCCTTCCTGTTGTTTCTCCATATTTTGTATCTCTGAGCTGTTTTCTTGTAATGGCATATATTTCTTTATTGTGCTGGTATTAGGTTTTTTCACCCCCATTTTTCGTGGGTCTGTTCTTCATATTGACTAAATGTAGCCGCTAATTTTCTACTCAATAATCAGAAACTTTATTATCACACCTAGGAAACGTCCCTCCTCTTTATACTTCTCTGATAGCTTTTTCAGACCCATTGGCTTTGGGACACTTTTACATTAGATATGTAACACTTGGTCTCTGGGATCCCCCCACTCCTTGGTCTTCTAACCGCCCAGCCCCACAACTCAGGTATACATTTACTAGCAACAGAGACAGTATTAATTTAAATCTCCAACCGTTGTCCATGGCAACTCACCATCACCCTACGTACCTGGAGTTCTGGGTCACCCCGTCTCTGTATGCTCGTTCGTCCTGGACATGGTCTCAAATCCCCTGAGGGGAATCTGGGTGGGTACTCAAGATGTCCTGTGGTTTCAAATGTCTCTGGGTCTCAGAATCTCCACTGTATGCTGCTTCTCCAAGGTTGTTGGGGTATCTAGCCACTAACTCGGCTCAGCCCCATATGGACATGCCCTCTTGGGGTCCCTCCAACACCTCCACCTTCTGCCTCTCTCAGCGCTTCCCTGCACTCCAGGGAGCACCTCCATCAGCCAGCGTTTATCCCTCCGGGACGCTAGGGTATGAGCCCTGGTCCACAGCAGCACACTCCGTCTCCCTGTACACACCACTGCCGCCAGACGCAGTGTGATACCAGCACACTCAGCACACCACAGAACTCCAGGCAGGGCCATCAGCGGGGTCAAACAAGCTCTCAGGGGTCCAACCTCCACATAGCGGGTGTCAGGAGCTCCCATTCTCAGCAGCCACCCGGCTGCCAGACAGTTTTGAAGCCATCCCTTCCAAAAACATTTATCTTGGTCTCATCACTCTAGAGCACAGAGTCCCAGTAGTCTTCTTCTTTTTCAGCATGGGCCCTGGCAAATTCTAGATGGGCTTTTTTGTGCATGGGCTTTAGAAGAGGCTTCCTTCATGGACGACACCCATTCATGCCTTTCCTCTGCAGTGTATGTCATATTGTGTCACAGGAAACAATCACCCCAGTATGGCTTTCTACTTCTTTAGCTAACTTGCATGGCCATTTCCTTCAACCCTTTTCATCAGAAGACGCTCCTGTCAAGGCGTTAACATCCGTGGATGGCCTGGATGCCTCTGTGAGATGGTTTCCGTTCCATCTTTGTAAAATTTTTGTATCTTATTTGCTACAGTATTCTGACTGATAAGAAAAGCTTTGCTGATCTTCTTGTAGCCTCGCCTTTCTTGTGTAAAGAAATGGTTTTCTCTCTCAGGCTTTGTGACATTTCTCTTCCATGTGATGCCATTGCTGACAGCATGAAATGGGAAGGGGTTTTCTTTGTTAAGTAATGCCCTTTAATAATCCACTGTCTGCTGGACACCTGTTTAATGAATAATTAGATTCACCTGGAGTTGAATTCTTGCAAATTAGGATTTTGTTGTCTAAAATAGACTTTCATTGGGGTATATTCATTTTTGCAACATGGTCTTGAATGAATTTGTTAGGTAAAATACTTTTTTTGCAGTGTAGTGTCCCATAGAAAATGTTGATTCTGAGAGGAAAGTAAAGATTTTCTGACGAACCAGTTAAGGTGTACTTATTTATGCTGAGCACTGTATCATTGTGATTTATTCATTGATAAACATTAATTGAAGGTAGCACAACACATTTACATTTAATCTTGTTTTTTTTTCACTTTCATTGCTTGCAGCTTTTAATTGTGACAGGTAGATGAATTGGATGCAAGCACCGACACTTTCGGAGCTGCAGCCAACGGAATCCTAAAGGGTGTCTGCAACAGCCTTTAAAATCCCCCTGAATATCTCCCAGGTAAAGAGTAAAGTAATATTTGATTGTGAAAGATAAAAAATAATAGCTTCTTTTTGACCTGGAGGATCAAGGCACTAGAACACAAGGACACTTGAACAGCCATAGCTTGTTTTTCACTCTTATCTATTATTCCCTGTCTCTGCAGGCAACTGGTCTCTACGGAAAGAGACAAACTGACTTTACAGGACTGCCTGGAACCTGGGCGAGAGGCAAATGTAAGGAATAATTGGAGTACGGGAGATTGTAAAAGGGATAGCACCTTAGACCAGTGGTCTCCAAACTGTGGCCCTTTGCATGCTTCTAGCCGGCCCTCGGGGTAATTTTCCTCCCCGTGACACGAACAAGGAGGCATAATTTCCTATATTGGCACCAACAGTGGGGAACCGTACCTTTCACTGACACCAACAATGGGGCATTTTTTCTTCCACTGGCACCAATGATGAGACACTAATCCTCCCACTGATACCAATAATGTGGCACTATTCCTCCCACTGATACCAATGATGGGGCACTATTCCTCCCACTAATACCAATTATGGGGCACTATTCCTCCCAATGATGGGGCACTATTCCTGCCACTGATACCAATGATGGGGCACTATTCCTCCAACTAATACCAATGATGGGGCACTATTCATCCCACAGATACCAATGATGGGGCACTATTCCTCCCACTGATAACAATGATGGGACACTATTCATCCCACAGATAACAATGATGGGACACTATTCCTCCCACTGACACCAATGATGAGGTACTATTCCTCCCACTGATACCAATGATGGGGTACTATTCCTCCACTGATACCAATGATGGGACACTATTCCTCCCACTGATACCAATGATGGGGCACTATTCCTCCCACTGATACCAATGATGGGGCACTATTCCTCCCACTGATACCAATGATGGGGCGCTATTCCTCCCACTGATACCAATGATGGGGCACTAGTCCTCCCACTGATTCCAATGATGGGACACTATTCCTCCCACTGATACCAATGATGGGGCACTATTCCTCCCACTGATACCAATGATGGGGCACTATTCCTTCCACTGATACTAATGATGGGGCACTATTCCTCCCAGTGATACCAATGATGGGGCACTATTCCTCCCCTTAATACCAATGATGGGGCACTATTCCTCCTACTAATACCAATGATGGGGCACTATTCCTCCTACTAATACCAATGATGGGGCACTATTCCTCCCACTGATACCAATGATGGGGCACTATTCCTCCCACTAATACCAATGATGGGGCACTATTCATCCCACAGATACCAATGATGGGACACTATTTATCCCACTGTCACCAATGATGAGGTACTATTCATCCTACTGACACCAGTGATGGGGCACTATTCCTCCAACCAATGCCAATTAAGGGGCACAATTCCTCCCACTATCACCAATGATGGGGCATTATTCATCCCACTAATACCAATGATAGGGCACTATTTCGCCAACAAATACCAGTGATGGGGCACGGTTCCTTCAACTAATACCAATGATTGGACACTATTCCTCCTTCCGCTGACTATAAGCACTGTTTTTTTTTTTACCCCTACTTTCGCTGGGACATTTTCTACATCCATTGGCCACTCCAGCCCCCTCTAAAGTTTGAAGGACAATAAGCTGGCCCTTTTCTTTAGAAAGTTTGGAGACCCCTGCCTTAGACCACTGCTTCTAGGGGGGCTTGAAGTCATGGAGTGACAGCAGAGATTAGTGTTTCAGCCCATGTGATCAAGCTGACCTCCTTAGCGCATTTTCAGTGCTGATAATTTTGTACTTTGTATTGTTCATACTGTGTGTGTGTATATATATATATATATATGACTTGCTCTGCCTTGGAAGGTACAATGTTCCCTAGAAGAAGGTGGACAGTGTGTAGTATCAGGCGATGCCTGTTCAAGTTGTATAGGGGGGTTGGTGTTTTAATTCCTTTTAGCACTATGGAAAAAGGTATTTACATGGATAGTATTGCACAGTTTACTTATGGGTAAACATAGGTTTTACCCAAATGGAGCGTCTTTGCTTGTCCTACGTACCATACAGAATGTCAATTATATTTATTGTGATTATTTTTATACCCTGTTCATCATCTATTGCAGCGTTTTCCAACAATTTTTCATTTGCAGCACCGTTTAAAAGTATGCAAAATCCTGAGGTACCCATGTTTAAAATTTAAAAAATGTAAATGTGAATGTGTAAATGGGAAACCAGAGCCTGGGACGATGTATAATTCCTGCATGATGAACATAACTTCACATCAAAGACCCCAAGGTCCAAGGTTCTTTTATATCAGACTCTCCCCATAATGTCAGAATTCCCCTCATCCAGGGCATTTTTTCATTGGGAATGCAGCACTGAATGTATGTAATGTCAAGGAATGCTGGGGTGTGCTGGAGGGTCTATTGATGCTGGTTGCTGGGGATCTATTGTTGCAGGGGGGTCAATTGTGCTGGGAGGTCTATTGATGCTAGTGGTGGATCTATTGTTGCTTGGGGGGGGTTATTGGTGGGGTGGATCTACAGTTGAGAGAAGGGTCTATTGCTGATTGCTGGAGGGTCTATTGATGCCGGCTGAGGGGGATGTTGCTGGGGGGATCTATTGTTGCTGGAGGGGGTCTATTGTTTCTGGCTGCAGGGGATCTATTATACTGCTTTTCTTGTTACCATTACAAATTCCATACAAATTACTTAGCACTACAAAATGATACTTGGTTCTATATTCTCTAAAAGGGCTGTACTGGGATGGGGTGGAACCAAGGAACAGTGCTCAGAGGTGGGTAGGGGGCAAAGACAAGGGGTGGCTTGGAAAGGGAGAGTTCCTGCACCTATTGTCTGTAAATCATATCAGATTCCCCCTATAACCCTCAGATCCCTACCTTTTGGCTCCAGTAGTGTGGCAGAGGTGGGAGTTGGAGAGGGTCTGAAGGAGCCAGACTTCCGTCCTCTCCTGAATACTGGGGATGGCTCTGCATGCCACCTGCCCTGGATTAACATGATGTGTTACCATGATGCTAGCTGCCAACACCATAGCAGCATTCTGTCCCAGAGCATTATTGGTTTTTATGGTGCTGGTAGTGGTGGCTAGGTGGAGAGGACCCAAATGAGCACCCTGGGATGCCACAGCACCCTGGCTGAGAAACACTGGTCACATTGGAAAAGTGACTCAAGCTGTGCACTTTGTTATTGAAAAGTGTTTAACTGGAAAATGTCTCCTTGTTCATAGCAACTAACCACCTTGTTCTTGTTATTTAGGTAGTTTTATCAAATTTTCATTGTTCTCCCTGACCCTGTTAGGAGGAGGTCATCTCACTTTCTGTCCCTGTGATAGCAGGTCAAGCCATGATGGGAGTGTATGTCATTGGGACTGGAAGGGTGTGGATGTCATTGGGGCAGGAAAGGAGTGAATGTCACTGGAATGAAGTGTCACTGGAAGGGAGTGGATGTTACTGGGGTAGAAAAGTAGTGGATGTCACTGGGGCAGAAAGAGAATGGATGTCACTGAGACAGGAAGGAATGGATGTCACTGGGGCAGGAAGGGAGTGGATGTCACGGGCAGGAAGGGAGTGGATGTCATTGGAGCAGGAAGGGAGTGGATGTCACTGAGACAGGAAGGGAGTGGATGTCACTGGGGCAGAAAGGGAGTGGATGTCACTGGGGCAAGAAGAGAGTGGCTGTCACTGGGGCAGGAAGAGAATGACTGTCACTGGGGCAGGAGGGGAGTGGATGTATATGATACAGAAAGGGAATGGACATCACTGGGGCAGTAAGGGAGTGGATGTCAATGGGACAGGAAGGGAGTGGATGTCACTGGGGCAGGAGGGGAGTGGATGTGTATAATACAAGAAGGGAATGGAGATCACTGGAGTAGGAAGGGAATGGATGTCATTGGGGAAGGAAGGAAATGGACTCCACTGGGACAATAAGGGAGTGAATGTCAGTGGGACAGGAAGGTAGTGGATGTCAGTGGGAGAGGAAGGAAGTGGATGTCACTGGGGCAGGAAGGGAGTGGATGTCATTGGAGCATGAAGGGAGTGGATGTCACTGAGACAGGAAGGGAGTGGGTGTCATTGGAGCATGAAGGGAGTGGATGTCACTGAGACAGGAAGGGAGTGGATGTCAATGGAGTAGGAAGGGAGTGGATGTCATTGCAGCATGAAGGGAGTGGATGTCACTGAGACAGGAAGGGAGTGGATGTCAATGGAGTAGGAAAGGAGTGGATGTCACTGAGACAGGAAGGGAGTGGATGTCATTGGGGTAGGAAGGGAGTGTATATCATTGGAGTAGGAAGGGAGTGTATGTCATTGGGGCAGGAAGGGAGTGTATGTCATTGGGGCAGGAAGGGAGTGTATGTCATTGGGTTAGGAAGGGAGTGTATGTCATTGGGGCAAGAAGGGAGTGAATGTCATTGGGGTAGGAAGGGAGTGTATGTCATTGGGGTAGGAAGGGAGTGTATGTCATTGGGGTAGGAAGGGAGTGTATGTCATTGGGGCAGGAAGGGAGTGTATGTCATTGGTAGAGATGAGCGAAGAAATGAAAAATTCGATTCGGCTGATTCGGCGAATTCCAGTGTGAAATTCGATTCGATGCGAATTTCTCCGCTACGAAGATGACTTATTTAAAGGGTTTCTAGGCTTCAGAGAGCCTTTAAATTAGTGCAGAACACTGTACCTTTAATTTAAATGCCCTTGGAGATGAGGAAGGAGAAGGAGAAGGAGAAGGATGAGAAGAAGGAGAAGGAGAAGGATGAGAAGAAGGAGAAGGAGAAGGATGAGAAGAAGGAGAAGGATGAGAAGAAGGAGAAGGATGAGAAGAAGGAGAAGGAGAAGGATGAGAAGAAGGAGAAGGAGAAGGATGAGAAGAAGGAGAAGGAGAAGGATGAGAAGAAGGAGAAGGATGAGAAGAAGGAGAAGGATGAGAAGGAGAAGGATGAGAAGGAGAAGGATGAGAAGAAGAAGGCTGAGAATAAGGAGAAGGATGAGAAGAAGGAGAAGGAGAAGGATGAGAAGAAGGAGAAGGATGAGAAGAAGGAGAAGGAGAAGGATGAGAAGAAAGAGAAGGATGAGAAGGAGAAGGATGAGAAGAAGAAGGATGAGAAGAAGAAGGATGAGAAGAAGGAAAAGGATGAGAAGAAGAAGGATGAGAAGAAGGAGAAGGATGAGAAGAAGGAGAATGATGAGAAGAAGGAGAAGGATGATAAGAAGGAGAAGGAAGAGAAGAAGGAGAAGGAGAAGGATGAGAAGAAGGAGAAGGATGAGAAGAAGGAGAAGGATGAGAAGAAGGAGAAGGATGAGAAGAAGGAGAAGGATGAGAAGAAGGAGAAGGAGAAGGATGAGAAGAAGGAGAAGGATGAGAAGAAGAAGGATGAGAAGAAGGATGAGAAGAAGGAGGAGAAGGATGAGAAGAAGAAGGATGAGAAGAAGGAGAAGGATGAGAAGAAGGAGAAGGAAGAGAAGAAGGAGAAGGAGAAGGATGAGAAGGAGAAGGATGAGAAGAAGGAGAAGGATGAGAAGAAGGAGAAGGATGAGAAGAAGGAGAAGGAGAAGGATGAGAAGAAGGAGAAGGATGAGAAGAAGAAGGATGAGAAGAAGGATGAGAAGGATGAGAAGAAGGAGAAGGATGAGAAGAAGGAGAATGATGAGAAGAAGGAGAAGAAGGAGAAGGATGAGAAGAAGGAGAAGGATGAGAAGAAGGAGAAGGATGAGAAGAAGGAGAAGGAGAAGGATGAGAAGAAAAAGGATGAGGAGAAGGAGAAGGATGAGAAGAAGGAGAAGGATGAGAAGGAGAAGGAGAAGGATGAGAAGAAGGAGAAGGAGAAGGATGAGAAGAAGGAGAAGGATGAGAAGAAGGAGAAGGATGAGAAGGAGAAGGAGAAGGATGAGAAGGAGAAGGATGAGAAGAAGGAGAAGGAGAAGGATGAGAAGAAGGAGAAGGAGAAGGATGAGAAGAAGGAGAAGGATGAGAAGAAGGATGAGCAGAAGGAGAAGGATGAGAAGAAGGAGAAGGATGAGAAGAAGGAGAAGGATGAGAAGAAGGATGAGAAGAAGGATGAGAAGAAGGAGAAGGATGAGAAGAAGGACAGTTCTGTGACAGTTTCTGTCTATTTCTGACAGTTCTGGGACATTCACTCCATACAGCGGTTTCAACCGCTGTATGGAGGGAATGTCATAGAACTGTCAGAAATAGACTATTAATGACAGTTCTGGGACTGTCCTTCCATGCAGCGGTTGAAACATTGTATGTATTTGTTTCCATAAATGGATCCATTTATGGAAACAAATACATACAATGTTTCAACCGCTGCATGGAAGGACAGTCCCAGAACTGTCATTAATAGTCTATTTCTGACAGTTCCATGACATTCCCTCCATACAGCGGTTAAAACAGCTGTATGCAGTGAATGTCCCAGAACTGTCATAAATAGTCTATTTCTGATAGATCTGGGACATTCACTTCATACAGCTGTTTTAACCGCTGTATGGAGGGAATGTCATGGAACTGTCAGAAATAGACTATTAATGACAGTTCTGGGACTGTCCTTCCATGCAGCGGTTGAAACATTGTATGTATTTGTTTCCATAAAATGGATCCATTTATGGAAACAAATACATACAATGTTTCAACCGCTGCATTGAAGGACAGTCCCACAACTGTCATTAATAGTCTATTTCTGACAGTTCCATGACATTCCCTCCATACAGCGGTTAAAACAGCTGTATGCAGTGAATGTCCCAGAACTGTCATAAATAGTCTATTTCTGATAGATCTGGGACATTCACTCCATACAGCTGTTTTAACCGCTGTATGGAGGGAATGTCATGGAACTGTCAGAAATAGACTATTAATGACAGTTGTGGGACTGTCCTTCCATACAGCGGTTGAAACATTGTATGTATTTGTTTCCATAAATGGATCCATTTATGGAAACAAATACATACAATGTTTCAACCGCTGCATTGAAGGACAGTCCCAGAACTGTCATTAATAGTCTATTTCTGACAGTTCCATGACATTCCCTCCATACAGCGGTTAAAACAGCTGTATGCAGTGAATGTCCCAGAACTGTCATAAATAGTCTATTTCTGACAGTTCTGGGACATTCACTCCATACAGCGGTTTCCGGCAAAAAGTGTATGTGCAGAGTTCCTCTATTCTGCAGATACACTTAGAGGAGCTCTGCAGATACACTTAGAGGAGCTCTGCACATACACTTTTTTCCGGTTTGGAATTATTCTTATTTTCATCCTACTTCTTCTTCTTCTTCTTCATCCTCATCCTCATCCTCTTCTTCTTCTGAGGATGAGGATGAAGAAGAAGAAGAAGAAGAAGAAGT
Source organism: Staurois parvus (assembly GCF_062004578.1). Taxonomy (NCBI): domain Eukaryota; kingdom Metazoa; phylum Chordata; class Amphibia; order Anura; family Ranidae; genus Staurois; species Staurois parvus. The sequence continues at coordinate 4,475,573 of NW_028318656.1, read as the reverse complement.
AGGATGAAAATAAGATTAATTCCAAGCCGGCAAAAAGTGTATGTGCAGAGCTCCTCTAAGTGTATCTGCAGAGCTCCTCTAAGTGTATCTGCAGAATAGAGGAACTCTGCACATACACTTTTTGCCGGCTTGGAATTATTCTTCTTTTCATCCTACTTCTTCTTCATCCTCATCCTCAGAAGAAGAGGATGAGGATGAGGATGAGGAAGAAGAAGAAGAATGAAAAGAAGAATAATTCCAAGCCGGCAAAAAGTGTATGTGCAGAGTTCCTCTATTTCTGACAGTTCTCTCACAGCTTCTTCACATGTACAGCGGTTGAAATATCTGTATCCTAAATGGAAACTAATAGATACAAATTGTATCTATTAGTTTCCATTTAGGATACAGATGTTTCAACCGCTGTACATGTGAAGAAGCTGTGAGAGAACTGTCAGAAATAGAGGAACTCTGCACATACACTTTTTGCCGGCTTGGAATTATTCTTCTTTTCATCCTACTTCTTCTTCTTCTTCTTCTTCTTCTTCTTCTTCTTCTTCTTCTTCTTCATCCTCATCCTCATCCTCTTCTTCTGAGGATGAAGAAGAAGAAGAAGTAGGATGAAAAGAAGAATAATTCCAAGCCGGCAAAAAGTGTATGTGCAGAGTTCCTCTATTTCTGACAGTTCTCTCACAACTTCTTCACATGTACAGTGGTTGAAACATCTGTATCCTAAATGTAAACTAATAGATACAATGTTTCAACCGCTAAACATGTGTTCCTTCTGTCAGAGAACTGTCAGAAATAGCGGAGCTCACTGCAGGGACACTTTTGCCGGCTGATCGGGAAATGTTCGATTCGCGCACCCGAAGTAGGCAAAATTTCGGTTTCGACACGAATCTAATATTTCCTGAAATTCGACTCGAATTCCGGTTCGCCTAGTTCGATTCGCTCATCTCTAGTCATTGGGGTAGGAAGGGAGTGTATGTCATTGGGGCAGGAAGGGAGTGTATGTCATTGGGGTAGGAAGGGAGTGTATGTCACTGGGGCAGGAAGGGAGTGTATGTCATTGGGGCAGAAAGGGAGTGTATGTCATTGGGGCAGGAAGGGAGTGTATGTCATTGGGGTAGGAAGGGAGTGTATGTCATTGGGGCAGGAAGGGAGTGAATGTCATTGGGGCAGGAAGGGAGTGTATGTCATTGGGGCAGGAAGGAAGTGTATGTCATTGGGGTAGGAAGGGAGTGTATGTCATTGGGGCAGGAAGGGAGTGAATGTCATTGGGGTAGGAATGGAGTGTATGTCATTGGGGTAGGAAGGGAGTGTATGTCATTGGGGCAGGAAGGGAGTGTATGTCATTGGGGTAGGAAGGGAGTGTATGTCATTGGGGCAGGAAGGGAGTGAATGTCATTGGGGTAGGAAGGGAGTGTATGTCATTGGGGCAGGAAGGGAGTGTATGTCATTGGGGCAGGAAGGGAGTGTATGTCATTGGGGCAGGAAGGGAGTGTATGTCATTGGGGTAGGAAGGGAGTGTATGTCATTGGGGCAGGAAGGGAGTGAATGTCATTGGGGCAGGAAGGGAGTGTATGTCATTGGGGCAGGAAGGGAGTGTATGTCATTGGGGCAGGAAGGGAGTGGATGTCATTGGGGCAGGAAGGGAGTGGATGTCATTGAGGCAGGAAGGGAGTGGATTTCACTTGATGGAAAGAAATTTGATGTCAAAGGAACAGAAAGGGAGCAGTTGTCACTGGAACTGGAAGAGATTGCATGTCACTTGAACAAAAAGGGGGAGGTTATCACTGAGGCAGGATGGGAATGGTTTTAACTGGGAGAAGAAGGGATTAAATGCCACTGACAGGATGGGATTGGATGTCATTGGGAGAGGAAGGGATTGGTTGTCACTGAGACAGGAAGGGAGCAGTTGTAAATAGAACAGAAATGATTTGGATGTCACTGGAACAAGTAAGGAATGGTCAGTGGAACAGGAGGGGAACGGTTGTGACCTGGATAGGAAGAGAACAGTTATCAATGTGATAGGGAGGCACTAGATGTATCTGGGACAAGATGGGAGTGGAGGTCACTGGCATAGTGAGAGATTTCCCATCACATCTGTCCTCAGGGGATAAATCATCCCAGTGGAGACAATGACTACAAATAAAAACCTGACAGATGTTCTTTCCCTTCCCTACTGTGTTCAAAACAACAAAAAAATAAGCACTTAGGGCTCTACCTGTATGCCAGACCCTGCCTTATACCCCCTGAAGTCCAGTATGTGTGCCCCTGGTGGTAGCACCCTGTACACTAGGAAATTATGGGGTACACACTTGTTGTTTTGCTTGGGATTGTATTTTAAACTAGATCCAAATGCAATCAATAAAACCTTCTATAAGCAGTAACATGCTAATGTCTTTTCAAAAGTTGTTTTAATTTCAAATCTGTAGCTTTCATTAAAATATCTGGTGATCCTGATGTATGTCCTTGTTCAGAAACTTCCTGTTATGGTGTGACATCTCTTTCCCAATTGTACTCCTGTGTTGTCACCCTGTCTCATGCACCCCTTGTAGAGACTATAAGCAGCCATGCCAGCACACATTGCTCAGGTATATTCCACCATTGTTACCATCAGGAAACCAGTCCAGTACAACATTGTATAGCTGACGCTGCAACAAGTGCATTTTGAGAGGAAGTGTTTGGAAAAGGAGCAGAAGCTCATCAGCACTGAGATAAGAAGACGGTTAAACAATTGTGATGTTCTAATACGTCATCCAGCTTAGGTTTACATCTGCTTTAGGGAAGAACATTGTTTTTTATAATGAAACAAGGATAGCTTATTGCAAAAAATGTGCAATGGTTAATAATATAAATGGATGTTTCTCACCAGATGCAGAAGATTCAGACCATAACAACAAACTCATACTCCATGAGACAGGGAAAGGAGCATAAATATCCGGTCTCCATGAGCCAGATGGAAGATGTCCTGTGGTGTACTGAGGTGGAAAGGTGAGGCCATAGACTGAAATACAGTGCCTAAAGGGAACCTGTCATGCCATGAATGTGTGGGCTGCAAATACCATCTCCTTTTGAAAATGCCCTTTCTTTTTTGTTCATTAAGGGGCACAGGAATCAGTGAATCTGAAATGATTGAGTTATTCTGCCACCTACAGTAGGATTTGGACACTTGCAAACAAAAAAAGACAATAGCCAGCCAGGTATAGCCCCTTCCATTTCCATCCTGCTTCAGTTTTCTTTTTACTAGCTCCAAAGGAAGATGGGTATCTTTTTTTCTATTGAGAAAAAAATAACCCTATTTTTCTAGCCATTCTGTTTGCTTTTTATCGATAATTTAATTTATTTTTTATCAAAATGTTTTTATTTCAATCAACATATCATCTGTATGGTGATAAGCTGGGCTTAGACACTGTACTCAGACCCTACTGGACCAAAGAATATGAGGCCTACCCAGGGGCGGACTGACAACTCATGGGATCCCCGGGCAATTAGGGATCATGGGGCCCCTGTGTCCTTGCCCAAACTCAAAAAACCTATGAAAAAAGTACCAGGGGCATCTCATGGGGCCCCCTACTGACTCTGGGCCCTCGGGCAGTGCCCACGTTTCCAAATGGTCAGTCCGCCCCTGGGCCTACCTGTTATGTGTCCTTTGTTCACAGTGGTGGTTCCCAGCCTGCTGGGTACCATATTAGTTAGCTGCATAGCTCTTTCCTGGTTCAGAACCATAGCACAACCCTAGGTGTGGCCCAGTCTCTGAGGACTTAGTGAATACACCATTTCAACTGAGCAGCAGTAGTTACTGTTGCCACCTTTATCTGGCATTGCTCTCGGAGGAGCCACTGGATGTTTGAATTCTTCTGGCCTACTCCAGTGATGTCCAGTGATATCGACACACCTGGAAACAATTTAATTGGACTTTATTAAAAAGCTAAAGTGCTGCAAGAGAAAATTGCTTCAGCAGATAGGAAATATATCTTTACATAGGAAAAACAAGTTCTCCAAATCCAGGCTGAAGCAGACTTTGAGATGTGCAAGTGAAACCTTGTGCAAGTAGACCACTGGCCAGGGTTACGTTAAATGACATCCTGCTGGTATTGGAGTTCTGAGTGTTCTGTTAAAGCATTCTAAGTTATATAAGTATTTATACTCCAGATGAGGTATGTCCAATAGAGAGCAGCTAATAGGAAAGGTTTATGTAGGGCTGATGGCCAAGAGGCTTCTCGTCAACTTCTCATCTTGGGGTTTTTGGCGAAAAGGTCTTCCCTCTCCATCTGGCATTCAGCAGCCGTAACAGGCAGTCGTCTTTCTGAAACATTACTGAATCATCCACAGCCCCTCTCAGGAACACAGCTGCTATTTATCTCACCCAGCAATAGTCTTTAACTTAGATCAGCCACAGCCTCTCATTACAGCAGTTTGCAGCAACAACAGATCAAAGTAGCAACATCCCCAGTCCAATTCCTAGTTGCATAAGAACAGTCTCTCTGGGCTTTCCAGCACTTAGCCCAGATTGCTGCACAGCGCGTAGTTAGAAGCTCTCCCCCAGCATCATGTGTGCTTATCCTGGCGGCTCTCAGTAGTAAAATGGTAACTGTCTTTGCATCAGAATCTAGCAGCAGTCTTGGCCAGCCCTAAGTCCTGTACAGAGCCTCTCAACAACATGGCCTTCAGCAACAGTAGCATCCTATTGCACATGGCCCTGAGCTCACTAATGCATAGCCCAGGCTACAGCACTGTCCTGGCTTCAGCAGCACCTCTGCATCCCTGAGCAAACAGGCTCCTGGCCGGTCTGTTTACCAACATCCAATGAGCCCTGTCCCCAAGCTCACTGCTGCACTCATCCAGCATGCAGTTGCTTTAGTCCTGCTCCTGGGCACCAGACAATGAAACTTCTGGACAGAGAAACCACTGGCCACCAGCTCTAATAAAGGTGGTTCACAACACACACCCCATAACCCATATGGGTCTCTCCACTTGCCTTGTGTTGTGAGTAGGACCCCTTGGCCAAATAAAAACCTCCTTTTCCACCCTCCTCCTTGTCCTCCTCCCTTCCCCTGGCTTGTCATTCACCAGGTAGAGAAAAAAAAATATTCAGAAGTTTTATCTTTATTGCTGCTGGGCAGCTTTTAAAGATCAAACCTTACTTTACTCTCCTATTGAGTTGGTTGCCTCAGAAAGCAAGAATAAATAAACTGAAGAATTTCATGCTGTGTCCTTAGTCCAGTGTGCAGGCATTCCTGCTCTTGTTTGGTTTTATTTTCTGTGAGATAACTTCTTTCCGCCATTGTTCTTACTGAAAGAGGCGTAATTCTCACCCAAGTTAGTCCCTGCTGCCGCTTACAGTGACCTGGTCACCTCTAGCCATTAACCTCTTCTGCTTATTTTGTTCCTTTTAACACATACAACATTAAGCACTACCCCCCTAGGAGTTGCTGAAATTTTAGATCCCCTTGTAGTCCTCCACATCTAGGCAACAAGCACTTCCTTCACACAGATTTGCATCTAGGAGACAGTAACCAGTCCTTTAGCTTTGTTTTGAAGTTTTATTAGGGAATTGAACTTAGATGGGGTAAGGGATATATGGGATGCCAAAGGGAATGGCAATTGAGGACAGCCTTTCCTGGAACTTCTTACAGGCCTTTACAGAATCAAAAAATTATATTCTGGAGAGCTAGCCAAGATCTTCCTGTAGCACCACCCTAGAACTCAGGTGCTCCTTTATCCAGCTTTTCTGGGTAAATCCCTGGGCAGGGGATCCAGTGCCTGCCACTACAGTATGAAACAGTCCTGGGTAAGAAAGCTAATCCAGTTTCCCACTAGAGTTCCTCTTTCCCTTTATTGACCCAGGAGGTGCAGGTCTACTAATTCAGTCCTCCTATGCTGCTGGTGGGTCAGTGGCTGCTACCAGTCCTTCTAGCTGGGCCACTCCTTCCCTGCTGCATAGGTGATCCTCGCTCTGGGGGACAGTGAAGTTCTGAGTTTTCCTCCTTCCAAGATCCTCTGCCTGTAGGTGTGCCCCTCTCCATCTGGGCCCCTCCCAGGCTCCTGCTTTCCAGCCTCACTTCCTCTCCATCTTCCATCCAAACTCTCCTGATGCTGAGCAGGCTCTGTCACTTTGAAGGGCTGTCCAGGCCCCAGGCCAAGAGTCCTGTTGAGGATTGGCCAGGATCCCTTAAAAGTGCTAATCAGCCACTCCTCACCTTAAGCCACTGCTTGTAGAACTTTTTCCAAAGTTCCAGAGCAGGGGGAAGTTATGAGAGGTGGTCTTCAGAATATCAGTCTGTTCCTGGGGTCTTTCCTGGAGAGAACTTCCCTTCCTAACACCAGTCCAATCCCTTTTAAGTGTTTGACTCACTGTGCATGCAGATGCACTCACACTTGCCTGCTGCCATTCCTGAGCAAGCTCTGCACTGGTGGTACCCTAAACCCACAGCTGAATCAACTTTAGGAGATGGTCCTGGCAATTGCTGGACTTTCTTGGGCACCCTGAAGCCTTCTTCACAACAATTGAACCTCTCTCCTTGAAGTCCTTGATGATCCGATAAATGGTTGAGTTAGGTGCAATCTTTGTAGTAGTAATATCCTTGCCTGTGAATCCCTGTGATATGCTAGCAGACAAGGCTAAAACATGTAGCTTTACCTCTCTTGCTGCAGTGAGACTTCTTGTTACTCCATGTTGATAGTTGTATGTAGTGGCAATGTTCCCTGCACCTATATGGTCTTTCATGATAGTGGGACAATGGATGGTCCCAACTCCAGAGCTGAATTCCTGAGCCACCATCAGACATATTCATTTGTTCAAAGATTGCACTTTCTTGTCCCACACAGACAGAAGGTTGCAAAGGTCTAGAGTAGAATCAAGCAAGTGGAATTTCCTTGAAGGAAGCTACCTTAAAGCCCAAAACATTCACGTTGGACAGCTCCTGGACTGTAGTGTTCAAGTCTAGAAGCAGAAGGTTAGAAGTTTTAGAGAGAGGGAAAACTATGGTTTGCTGTGATGCTATGGCTATTTTTGTGATTTTTTTTAATAGCATAAAAATAAAATTAAGACCATCTGTTGTTTTAGAAGCTAGGCCTTTCCAAATTATATGCTAACAAACCTGTTGGGCTGCTTTGTATAGCTCCTTGCAGGAAATGAGGTAGCAGGAAATAGGGGGAGGGAAAAAGTACTAAGACCATCACTTGCCTGACAAAGGCGCCCTGCATGGCTCTGAAACGTTGCCACTGTTTATATTATGTGACCACTAAATAAAGCTTTGGACCCTTCTGAGGATTCCTTAGTGTGCTGGTGACATTTTTCTCTCTTGATTGCCTGCGGTTCCCAGCTCGTGGTCACTACAACACCTAAACACTATTTTACAGCCACTTGTAGGAACGTATGCGTTGGGAAAACTGTGTTTCATTCATATGTGAGGTTGCTTCTCAGCCAAAGGAGTCGGCTCACTCACAATTTTGCCCAAAAACACAGCCATGAATAAAGAATGGCACAAAATCATCCTCCGAGAGAAACTTCTCCCAACCATCCAAGAACAGTTTGGTGACGAACAATGCCTTTTCCAGCATGATGGAGCACTTTACTATAAGGCAAAAGTGATAACCAAGTGGCTTGGGGAACAAAACATCAAAATTTTGGGTCCATAGCCAGGAAATTCCCCAGACCTTAATCCCAATGAGAACTTGTGGTCAGCCATTAAGAGGCGTGTGAGCAAAAAACCCCCCACAAATTCTGACAAACTGCAAGCATTGATTATAGAAGAATGGGTTGCCATCAGTCAGGATGTGGCCCAGAAGTTTATTGACAGCATCGCAGGGCAAATTGTAGAGGTCTTCAAAAAAAAGGGTCAACACTACAAATATTGCCTCTTTGCATACACTTCATGTCATTGTCAATAAAAGCCTTTGACACTTATGAAATACTTGTAATTTTACTTCAGTATACCATACCATCTGACAAAAAGATCTAAAAACACAGAAGCAGCAGACTTTGTGAACATTAATATTTTTGTCATTCTCAAAACTTATGGCCAGTGCTATATTCACTTGAACAGGCTTGGAGAAGGAGCCCCCTGACCAGTTTGTAGCTTACCTGTCCTGCTCTGGCATTCGCTGGGCGCTTGTTGGGCCCACAGTCAATGCAGGAGGTAGAGGAGCTGGCCTGTGTATTTCCTGTGTTAGGGGCCCTTTTACAGCTGTGATTTCGGGGTTACTGGTTTCTATGCCACTGCTGGAACAACTTTCCCCACTAGTAGATTCCCACAACCTTCTGTTTCAGTGACAACTATCAGTGGTGAGATTTCCCCTTCCATTTGGCCATATCCAATGAACAGATCTTACTCTTAAATGCAGAAACGATAGCAACTTATTTGAGTTAGTACCATGTACTTGGTGATTCCATCTGCTTGTAGGAACAGATTGGCTGGTATAACAATAGTTATGCACAGGGTAGCAGTTGCAGAAATGGGTAAGCAGTGCCTGGAACAGCGATAAGCTGCAATTTCAGGATCCAGGAAGCAACTGATCAGTGATAAGCTTTCTAATAGATAGGGCATCTCAGGAGGGGCATCACAAACAAACAAAGGATTTTCCAGCAACACTTACTATCCAGGCTGCAAAACAATCAATTTGGCCCTAACAGTTTGTGTTAAAAACAGAGGGTTTTGTTTGCACACATTTGCAAATACATGCGTAAGCCACAGTCCTACGTCAAGGGTTCTCTGTATACTGTGGACCTAACTAAATTTCCAAAGCCTACATTTCCAAAGGTTAAGGACAGGTGTGCCTAAAGGAACTAGGAGCCAGGATGGGCTCCTCCACTCACACCTGCCCTTAACTTATCCATTGATACAGTTGTGTTCAAAATAATAGCAGTGTGTTGAAAAAAGTGAATAAAGCTCAAAATCTTTCTAATAGCTTTTATTTCCATCCACACAAATGCATTGGGAACACGACACATTCTATTCCAAATCAAAACATGAAGAAAAATACATCAAATTTGTGTTGTTCCTCTAAAACAATTGAAGAAAAGTGAATATTAGACGGTTCAAAAAAATCACAGTGTTTGTATTCTTCTTTACAAACTCAAACATTCACTATATAAACTGAGAAATGTTTGAAGATTTTGCTTTCCTTTGAATGACTTCATGAATATTTGGTTGTAGTCGCACTGTTTCTGAGAACTGCTGTACATCTGTGTTGCATGGAGTCACCCAACTTCTGGCCCCTGTGATCAGGTATTCCAGCCCAGGATGATTGGACTACATTCCACAGTTCTTCTCTATTTCTTGGTTTTGCCTTGGAAACTACATTTTTGATGTCACCCCACAAGTTTTCTATTGGATTAAGATCCGGGGATTGGGCTGGCCACTCCATAACGTCAATCTTGTTGGTCTGGAACCAAGATGTTGCACGTTTACTGGTGTGTTTGGGGTCGTTGTCTTGTTGGAACACCCATTTCAAGGGCATTTCCTCTTCAGCATAAGGCAGCATGACCTCTTCAAGTATTCTGATGTATTCAAACTGATCCATGATCCCCGGTATGCGATAAATAGGCCCAACACCGTAGTATGAGAAACATCCCCATATCATGATGCTTGCACCGCCATGCTTCACTGTCTTCACAGTGTACTGTGGCTTGAATTCAGTGTTTGGGGGTCGTCTGACAAACTGTCTCCGGCCACTAGACCCAAAAAGAACAATCTTACTTTCATCAGTCCACAAAATGTTGTGCCATTTCTCTTTAGGCCAGTCAATGTGCTCTTTGGCAAATTGTAACCTCTTCAGCACGTGTCTTTTTTCCAACAGTGGGACTTTGCGGGGGCTTCTTGCAGATAGCTTGGCTTCACATAGGCGTCTTCTAATTGTAACAGTCCTCACAGGGAACTTTAGACCTTCTTTCATCTTCCTGGAGCTGATTGTTGGTTGAGTCCTTGCCATTTTGGCTATTCTTCTATCCATTCCAATGGTAGTTTTTCGCTTTCTTCCATGTCTTTCAGGTTTTGGTTGCCATTTTAAAGCATTTGTGATCATTTTAGCTGAGCAGCCTATCATTTTCTGCACTTCTTTATATGTTTTCCCCTCTCCAATCAACTTTTTAATCAAGGTACGCTGTTCTTCTGAACAATGTCTGGAACGACCCATTTTCCTCAGAATTTCAGAGAGAAATGCACTGTAACCAACATGTACAACATTTGCTGCCTTCCTTCCTTAAATAAGGGCAATAATTACCACCTGTTTTTCAAAGAATGAATGACCTCACTAATAGAACTCCACACTGCTATTATTTTGAACATGCCCCTTTCAATTAGTGATTCAATGACACAGAATCAGCAGCATGCATGTCATGACTGTTGGTTCTGTTGGATTTCTATTATTCTACTACACCTGCTAGTAAATTATTTGCAATGTAGAAATATAATTTCTACCAAAAACAGTGATTGATCCGGTTAGTGATGTCTGACTGCTATTATTTTGAACACAACTGTACATGTGCTCCTACTATGGAGGCTTTGGAAATTTTAGCCAGGAGCCAGGATGGGCTCCTCCAGGCACAACTGCCCTTAAATTATCCATTGATACATGTGCTCCTACTATAGAGGCTTTGGAAATTTTAGTTAGGTCCACAGTATACAGAGGACCCTTGACGTGGGATTGTGGCTTACGCATGTACAGTATTTGCAAATCTGTGCAAACAAAACCCTCTTTTTTTAATGCAAACTGTTAGACAGGGCCAAATAGGTTGTTTTGTAGGCTGATTGGTACGTGTTGCTGGGAAATCCTTTGTTTGTTTGCGATGTGCATTGCCCTTCCATGTGCACATCACTGCCAAGGCTGGTTATAGTTTGGGACAGTTGCCATTTTTTGTGCATCTCAGGAAGGGGCCTTGGGGAGACAGGATCGTGAAATGTACCTTACATAACAGCTAGTATAGCCACATGCTAAATTACACTGCCTAAATGTTAAGCTGTTCCATCCCTCTCTTTTGTAGAGTGTTTGGCTTTCCTCCACATTACACCGACATTGGCATTATGAAGCGTTCTTCCCGGATGAAACTTCTTGGAAGGGCCTGGAGTGTCCCCGTCATACGTCATCTCTTCGCCCCCCTTAAAGAGTATTTTGCCAGCAGATGAAGAAGTCACGTGACTTCATGAAACAATCATGAAACAAAAGTTTTTAGAGATGGAAACCATAACTGAGACTTTTTAAAACTTTTTTTTATTTTTTTTGTTTTGTTTGGAATGTCTGAGCTTTTTTTTTTAATGTAAACCTAATTTCAGAAAGCAGTAAACTTTAACATATTTAAGTATTTGCTGGGGGAAGTGGTGTGCAGGTGGGGTACAGTGAGGAACTGGTGTGCAGGAGGGGTACAGTGAGGAACTGGTGTGCAGGGGGGATACAGTAGGGAACTGGTGTGCAGGGGGAGGTACAGTGGGCAACTAGTGTGGGGGAGCAGGGGGCTCATGGTGGTAAATGGGGGAGGGGGGAATGGGGAACTGGGGTGTGGGGGGTATAGTGGAGAACTAGTGTGCACAGGCACCGGTCGTATCATTTACAGAGGGTTTGAGGGGGAGTACCAGGTGACACCAACACTAGTAACGCCACTGAAATGTTACATCACTTCTGCTTTCAACGCAAAGCATGCCAATACTTTCACACCTCTACATCATGTAGTGTTTCCAGGTTTTTTTTTGTCCAACCCTTGTATACAATTTATCCAGATTTTGTACTCCAGCTTTAGTAAATCAGCCACAAGGGGTCCATGCACATACCTAAATCCTTGATAAGGCTCCGATAAGGTGGAGCCTCTTTGATCCAATGCCGATCTCCAGGTAATCAGCCAAATAGTCAGTTGTAATGCTTATATGGAAGCTATTGTATATACCAGGGGCGGACTGACAACTCATGGGGCCCCTGGGCAATAGGGGATCATGGGGCCCTGTGTCCTTGCCCAAACTTAAAAAAGCCTATGAAAAAGGTACCAGGGGCATCTCATGGGGGCCTCCTACTGACCCCGGGCCCTCGGGCAGTGCCCGAGTTTCCAAATGGTCAGTCCGCCCCTGGTGTATGCCAAGGCATTTTTTTTCTGTACAGTCAGTCTTGTGATCCATGCATCCTTGCCAGACAGCACTGCTGGATCTCTAACCTCCATTGCAGCAGCAGCAGCACAGCTTGTTCCAAAGCACCCCCAGTCTGCTGACTTGAGAAAGAAGGCGCAGCAGTAAACTGCGGCCATCTTTCCGTTCTCTCCTCCTGTCAGCACATGGGAACTATTTGGTTTCAAACGTTGGCCTCCCTTTCCTAGTGCTGCAATACAAGGAATACAGGAGGCTGGTAAAATGATGCACTTGCACAAGTTGCATTCGAAAACACATTAATATGATTTTTAAAGCTGATCTAAATCCCAAAATTAAACTCTAATTGCAGTTTACCAGTCCTTAGATGGGGTAGTTGTGTTACCTTTTTTATCAAACTTTTTTTTTTTCTTTACTTTAACTCAGTGATCCACACATTTCCTGTCCCGGGATGACTACGCTAATTCCTCCATTGTATTTGTGGAGATAGCCATGGTTGTCACCCAGGCTGGGCTTCATGTCTGCCCTTGTTCATCTCCATTACATGCTTACATAACAAACATAAGGATGCTTGTGCACAGGGGTGGACTGACAACTCATGGGGCTTCCGGGCAATAGGGGATCATGGGGCCCCTGTGTCCTTGCCAAAACTCCAAAAATCCTATGAAAAAGGTACCAGGGGCATCTCATGGGGCCCCCTACTGACCCCGGGCCCTCGGGCAGTGCCCGAGTTTCCAAATGGTCAGTCCGCCCCTGCTTGTGCGTTCTTTTCAGCTCACAGGAAGTGACATGAAGCCTGTATTTGTGGCAGGATCAACTGGTATTTTTGTATTGGCTGAAAATACTCTTAACCTAAAAAAGAATTGAAAATGTAACACATCTAAGGATTAGTAAGCTGCAACATTTTACTTTTTAGGTGGTTAGATATGTTAAAGTAAACAGTCAATGGTTTTAAAAGTAGAATATATATATATACATATATATATATATATATGTTTTTTGTTTTTTTTCTTTTGGGTTTTTTTCTGGGCCCTGCTAGGCATGGGAGACCATTAGAACTAGAAACAACCCTGCGCTGATACGTTTCTACCTTTCGGTGATGTTCTATCCATGCTGTGTACTTACCTACGATAGCAATTTCTGTATGCTCTGATTTTTATTTCCTGATGTTTTCCTTTTATGCAACAGGTGTTGTAATTTAAAATGTTCAATAAATACTATTTAAAAAAAAAAAGTAGAACTAAAGGCTAAACTTTTTTTTTTGCATTTTGGATGTATGGGATGGTTATAACTAGTGATGTGCTAAACACCCCTGTTGGGTTCATGGTTGAACATACCAAAAGTTCAATCACGAACATCGAACAGGGACAATTTACTGAGTGGTATCTTACCTCATCTGAGTATGCTGTAAGATTCCACTCAGTTACTAAAATACCACATGAGTTATAGTATTAAGTCATGCGGTATTTTAGTAGTGAAACATGCATTCATGTTTCAGCTGTCAGTGGGGTTCCCTGCTGACAGCTGAATGTTATAAGAATAAAAAAAAAAAAAAAATGACGTGGGGTCCCCCCTTCCATTCATACCAAGCCCTTCAGATCTAGTATGGATTTTGAGGGGAACCCCCCATGCCAAAATGTAAAGAAAAAATGGCCTGGAGGTCCCTCCAAAAACCATAGCAGACCCTGCTCCGAGCATGTAGCCCAGCAGGTCATAAAGGGGGGAGGTGAGTGACCGCGCCCCCCCCTCCTAAACCATACCCCCTTAAAGCACCTAGTCCCCATGTTGATGGGGACAAGGGCCTCTTTCCCACAACCCTAGCTGGTGGTTGTGGGGGTCTGCGGGCGGGGGTCTTATTGGAATCTGGGCCCCCAGATCCCGCCCCCCCATGTGAATGAGTATGCAGTACGTGGTACCGCTACCCATTCACAAAAAAAAAGTGTAAATGTAAAAAAAGACCAGAGACAGTCTGACAAAGTCCTTTATTAAAAATAAAAATGAAAAAAAGTCCCCCGAAGTAGATTCAATGACAATCATGATGCCCGTCGCCACTGCCGACCCAAAAAAAGATTTAAAAAAATCCACTCCACCCTCGACGCTGACTCCCAGTCATCTGACAGCTGCACCGTGATGACAGTTTTTAAATAGGGTAAAGACGTCACAAGGATCACCCCCTTGTGACGTCATCATGCCTTGTAGTGAATCATCATGCTCTTGTGACGTCATCATGCCTTTCAGTGAATCATCATGCCCTTGTGACGTCACCATGCATCTCTTACAGTGAGGCTTGAGATGGAAGGAGATTTTCTGCTGATGGATAGTATCCAGAGTAGTTTGTGGTCTGTCCAAAGCAACATCTAAATCAGGGGTGCTCAACCCTTTGAACAGCAACGGCCGTATAAGTGATCTGGTAACTGGTTGAAAGACACAATGATGGTTCAGAGTTTTGATTTCTTTATTTTGAATAGCATGATGAATATTTTCATCCTGCAGCTGCGGAATGCCGGAAGGATGGAGGGGAGAAGCCAGATTTCAGAAGTTGCAGGAGGAAAATAGGATAAGTTCCTGTATATGCTGCCCCACCACCCCTCCTGTAAAGGTGTACAACAGAAAGTGACAGGGAGGCCACACGGGTCCTTTGGAACTCTTGACGCTACAACAGTGGTTGGGGGAGTGTGGTAAAAACACATCTCAACTATGATGCTTTACTGCCCCCCTCAAACCATAAATGTAAACAAGCCCTTATTGTCCTGAGGACCCTATAAGTCTGCTTTCACACTGATGCGCTGCGATTTAGCCGCACCATGGGTGCAGCTCAGTGCACCTGCGGCTTTCCTACGGGTTAGCTGCGCCTTGCCATAGACTTCTATTATGTCTTGCAGGAGAGGTGCCCTTTCTGAAAGCACACCAAACCTGCAGGATATAATAGAAGTCTATGGCTCAGTGCAGCTAACCCGTAGGAAAGTCGCAGGTGCACTGCGCTGAACCCGCAGATCAGTGTGAAAGCAGCCTAATGGCTGTTAACCCTTTTATAAGTGCTAATATGTCCATTGCAAGCGCATAGTGTATGTGTTGTTTAACCACTTGCTGACTGCACTATAGCTGAATGACAGGTACAGTGAGGATGTCCAGTTCTGGGAGGGCATTATATGACGTCCTCCCAGAATTGCATTCCCCCGTGCGCCTGCTGTGGTGCGCTCCCGGTGCTGTCTGATTGTTGCATCCTTTGGACACAACTAATCACATGTTGTGGTAAAGGGCCAATCAAAGCAGCCCTTTACCACAGGATCAGCTGTGTCCAATCACAGCTGACCACCATGTAAACACAGTTGCTGGTTATTGGCAGCACTTTCCTCAAGCTGTCACAGCACGTGTGAAAGGAGACATCTACACTGATAATCAGGGCACTGATTATTAGTGCATCCTCAACAGTGCCCATCAGTGCTGCCTACCAATGCCAGTCAGCGCCCATCAGTGCGGCCAGTCAGTGCCACCTATCAGTGCCCTTCAGTGCTGCCTATCAATGCCAGTCAGGGCCCATCAGTGCTGCCGGTCAATACCACCTATCAGTGCCCTTCAGTGCTGCCTATCATTGCCAGTCAGGGCCCATAAGTGTTACAAGTCAGTGCCACCCATCAGTGCCCTTCAGTGCTGCCTATCAATGCCAGTCAGGGCCTATAAGTGCTACCAGTCAGTGCCACCTATCAGTGCCCTTCAGTGCTGCCTATGAATGCCAGTCAGGGCCCATCAGTGCTGTCAGTCAGTGGCCCCAATCAGTGCCCTTCAGTGCTGCCTATCAATGCCAGTCAGGGCCCATAAGTGCTACCAGTCAGTGCCACCTATCAGTGCCCTTCAGTGCTGCCTATCAATGCCAGTCAGGGCCCATCAGTGCTGCCAGTCAGTGCCACCTATCAGTGCCCTTCAGTGCTGCCTATCAATGCCAGTCAGGGCCCATAAGTGCTACCAGTCAGTGCCACCTATCAGTGCCCTTCAGTGCTGCCTATCAATGCCAGTCAGGGCCCATCAGTGCTGCCAGTCAGTGCCACCTATCAGTGCCCTTCAGTGCTGCCTATTAGTGCCCACTAGTGTGCCCACTAGTGTTGGGCTCAATGTTCAAGTCGAACATAAGCTCGACTTGAACATCGGCCATTCGTGTGTTCTTCGAACACACGAACGGTAAGGGCGTTCGGTGGGCTGTTCACCTGCCAAGCACCCCACAATGCACTGTAATCTCATAGTGAGAGCCATGATTGGCCAAAGCAATGCACCTGACCACAGGTCAATGCTTTGGCCAATCACAGCACAATGCATTATGAGAGCCATGATTGGCCAAGCCCACATTATATAAGGCTGCTTACACAGTATCCTTCTGTAGTGTGTTGCTGGAGCTTAGTGGAGTTAGTGGAGTGTTAGGAGAGTAGTGTAGTGTAGTGCGGTCTTGTGAAGAGCAGTGTAGTGGTGTCAGTGAAGTGTCAGTGTGTTTTACAACACTTCTGTGTCACCGCTGTTCCCATTTTTCTTTTGTTAATTTTTTTTTTAATATTTTTTTTTAAGGTTTTGCAGCATCAGGTTCTGTTTCTGCATCATTAGTGTTCCCCCTACTGTACCGCAGGTGTTCCTCCTTCTGCGTCAGCAGGGCTTTCCTTTTTTTTGTGCTTTCTTTCTGCACTATCCCTCTAGTCTTCCTGCTGGAGCACACACTGTGTGGAATCATGGACAGGGCACTTGAGGCAGAACAGCAGGAGGAAGAAGAGGACTTCCTTTCCTCTCAAGGCCCCCTTTATGCAGAAACCATTCCTGCGGGGCCCGCCGAACACACAGGAGGAGGAGGAAGAGGGAGAGGAGGAGGATTGTGGCAGCCTGGAATTAGAGGTTAACATATGGCAGTCCTCCTGTGTGTTGTTGGACGCTGCTGAAGACAGAGGAGAGAATGCTTTCCCCCAAAAAAACAAAAATATAAAAAAACAAAAATAAAACAAAAAAATACATTAAAAAAACAATGTGTTTCCCCCCCAATCCATACCAGACCCTTTAGGTCTGGTAGGGAGGTTAGGATGGACCCCATAGTAAAACATTCCCCCCAACAAGTGCATGGGGATTCCCCTAAAAGCCCCCTTTTAGGCCTGGTAGGACTTTTAAGGGGAACCCCACCTCCAAAAAATGGGGGGGAAAGTGTGCGGAGTTCCCCCTAAATTCCTACCAGTCCCTTGATACGGGCACAGGCCTAGCAGTGCAGGAAAGGGGGGGGGGGATGATTGAGCCCCTCTGTGGCTTATCAGGCCCCATGCCCTTGGGTACTGCTGATGGGGAAAAGGGCCTTTTCCCCACAACCCTGGCCTGGTGGTTGTAGGGGTCTGTGGGCAGGGAGGCTGATTAGCATCAGGGTACCTCTTTAAATAAGTGCACCCTGATGCTTCCCCCCCTTGTGAATGAGTAAGGGGTACTTATTAAATTTGTTAAATTTAGAAAAGTAAAGACGCCAGACGTTTGAAAACATCCTTTAATTGAACAAAAAACAAAACAGTTGTTGACAAGTCCTTTAATTGAAAAAAAGCCAAAAATGGAAAAAAATGGTTCCATCATTGTAATCCATCAATAACGGCATCCAGCGTTGTCCCGATGATGCCGACTCGCTGCAATAAAAAAAAAACCTGAAGAAGATAATGCTGACCTGTCCGCACCCGCAGAGCACTTGTCGCAATATGACAGGTCTGACAGTTGCCGGTCAGATGTGAACAATTGGGCGGAGCTAGCAGTGACATTGATGGTGACATCACTGCTAGCCACACCCAAATGTTTATATCTGACCTGCAAATGTCAGACCTGGTATATTGCGGCAAGTGCTCCGCACATGCAAACAGACCAGTGGGCTTGTTTTTTTTTTTTTAATTTCGTCAACTTGGCATTTTCGTGACAACACTGGACACCGTGGTTGACGATGGATTACAATGATGGAACCATATTTTGGCTTTTTTTTTTTTTTTTAATTAAAGGACTAGCCAAAAACTTGTTTTGTTTTTTGTTCAATTGAAGGAATTTTTCAAAAGACTTTTCTTTTTCTTTTTATTTACTGAATTTAACCTTTTAGTGAATGGGTAGGGGTTGGGCGAGGGTTGTGGGGAAGAGGCCCTTGTCCCCATCAGCATGGGGTTTTCTGCCCTGCCAGGACTATGCTCGAATTAAGGGTCTGGCAGGAATTTAGGGGGGATCCCACACATTCCCTCCCCCATTTTTGGGGGTGGGGTTCCCTTTAAAAGTCCTTCCAGGCCTAAAGGCCCTGGTATGGCTTTTAGGGGGGAACCCCACACCCTTTTTAAAAAATGTTTCTTTCACTGTGGGGTCCCTCCTAACCATCGTGCTAGACCTAAATGGTCTTTTATGGATTAGGGGGGAGGACCCCATGCTGTTTTTTTTTCAAAAAAATTGAATTCCCTCCCACCAGTGCCCAGCAGAGCCATCCATCAGTGCCCCCCCCATCAGTGTCCATCAGTGCCCCACATCAGTGCTGCCCATCGTTAGTGCCCAGCAGTGCCACCAGTCACTGCCGCCAGTGTCACCCATCAGGGCCGCCTATAAGTGCCCATCAGTGCTGCCTATCAGTGCCCATCATTGCTGCATATTAGTGCCAGCTCATCAGTGCAAGCTATCAGTGCTGTTTATCCATGCCACATCATCAGTGCCCATCAGTGCTGCCTATCAGTGCAGCCTCATCAATGCACATCAGTGAAGGAGAAAAATTACCTGTTTGCAAAATTTTAGAATAGAAACAAAGAAAAACTTTTTTTTTTCAAATTTTTTTCTCTTTTTTTGTTTATATTGCAAAAAATAAAACACACAGGGGTGATTAAATACCACCAAATGAAAGCTCTATTTGTGTGAAAAAAATTCTATAAATTTCATATGGGTACATATGTCATTCAAAATACGACAGTGCTGAAAGCTGAAAATTTGCCTGGGCACGAAGGGGGTATAAGTGCCCGGTAGGCAAGGGGTTAAAAATGGTAGTTTTTGGAAAAAACATTTTTCACTGATTCATGTCCCTCAGGGCAGTACTCGAGTCCCCATACCCCTTTTATGGCCAATAACGTGAATATAAGCCTTCAAAATGGGCACTTTTGAATTTACAAGTTTGAGTCCCATAGACTTGCATTGAGTTTGAAGTTCACAGTTGAATGTTCATTAGGTTCGAACGTTCGACCACGGACTGAACACGGGGGGTGTTCGGCCCATCACTAACAATTAAGCACCTATTCATGCAGACTGCTTCTACAAACATTTGTGAAAAAATGGGTCGCTCTCAGGAGCTCAGTAAATTCAAGCGTGGTACCGTGATAGGTGGTCACCTGTGCAATAAGTCCATCCATGACATGTCCTTGCTACTACATATATTCCAAAAATCTAAGTGGCGTCTCCCACAAACATGGAGGGAGAAAAGGGAAGTAACATATCTACAAACCCAATAAAGGCAAATAAATTAGCAGTGAAAAAATAAAGTATCTACTGTAAAAGTATATACACAGGTTTTAGGTAGAGCCCTACCGAGTGCAACTTTTATGTGCACCTTCACCAAAATGGAAGTAATTGGTGGGGTGAAATAAACATACCTAGCTACAACCTAAACCAACCTTTCTCGACCAGGGTGCCCAGGCACCTTGGGGTGTCTTGAGGTTTCTTCAAGGGGGCCTTGGCATAATGTCTAAAAATTGCACAAAAACTGTATACAAGCCAGTGGGTGGAACAAGCCTGCCTTTTAGTTACACAAAGCCACAGGTTTTCATTGTGCATCATCACAACCTTCTAGCCACCGGCATCCTGACAACCAATGACATCAGTTGATAAGGAGCATGTCAGCTGCCTGCACAGCCTCCTAGTTTGACCCTCCCCTGCCCCTCTCCGTCAGTGCTGGGGTCACATTAGCTCAGTGATGGAGAAAAATCCAAAGAGAAACATTGGAATACTACTTAGTGTGCAAAAGTGTATTTGTTTTGGAAGAATAAATCACCTCCAATTTTGGGTGTCCCACGTGTGTGGATGTTGCTGTGTTATATAAAACTATTAGAATAGTTTTCCACATTTTAGAATGGGGTGCCCTTTTAAAATTATGGACTCTCTGGAGGCACCCCATTTTAGAATGGGGTGTCTTCAGACTGTCCATAATTGTAAAGGGTGCCTTGATTGCAAAAAGGTTGAGAAACACTGCCCTAAACTATCTAATACATTTTTGACAGTATCAGCAATATACAGTATATTACAGTAGAGGGCCTCAGTCAAGGCAGAGTAGTTCCTTGCAGTCCTGCAGGAAGAGAAAAGAGAACACATATGTACACATTAGTGTTGGGCTTCATGTTTGAGTCGAACATACTGTAAGTTCGACTCGAAAATGGGCCATTCGTGTGTTCGGTGAACACATGAACGGTAAGGGCTTTTTGCCCACCATGCCCCACAATGCCCTCTGCCCTGACAGTGCATTGTGATTGACCAAAACAATGCACCTTTTTTTGTGAATGGGTAAGTGGTACCATGTACTGCATACTCATTCACATGGGGGGTGGGATTTGGGGATTCCAGATTCTGATAAGCCCCCCTCCCACAGACCCCCACAACCACAGGCCAGGGTTGTTGGGAAGGGACCCTTGTCCCCGTCAACATGAGGACAAGGTGCTGTGGGGGGAGCTCCACCCCAAAGCACCCCCCATGTTGAGGTATGGTTTGGGGGGTTCTCGCTCGTCCCCCCTTTCCTGACCTGGCGAGCTGCATGCTCAGATAAGGATCTGGTATGGATTTTGGGGGTGGGGGGTTCTCCTCAAAATCCATACCAGACCCAATGGGTTGGTGTGGATGGGAGGGGGGACCCCACTCTGTGTTTTGCTTTTTTTATTTAATTGTCGGGCAATGTCTACAATTCTTATGATATTCAGCTGTCAGTGGGAAACCCCAATGACAGCCGAAACATTAAAGAATGTCTTCACTACTAAAATACCAGTATTTAGTAGTAACTGAGCAGTAACTTACCTCATACTCAGATGCGGCAAGATACAGTTCAGTAAATTGTCCCTGTTCTTAGTTCGTGGTCAAAATTTCAGTAGGTTCACATGTTTGACCGTGAACCGAACAGGGGGGGGTCTTGTCCATCAATAATACGCATTACACATCCTACGCTATGAGCTAGATGTGGGAACATCTTCTCACGAAGAGGCGACCTTCCCACTAAAAATTACAACTATCAAATCTGCTCTAACATTCTCGTAGCAGACAGTTCCAATGATGACCCCCTAAGGGCAACTCTTGACACGTCGTTTCTTAGAGCCCTGAAAGAAAACAGAGGTAGACATCCTAACTGACCTGGCTACCTAAGCATGTCATGGAAAATAGACTCATCAAACTTTAAAGTCCTTTTCTTTTTCACAGTTGAGGCCCAGGCTCTGCTAACCAATGTCCATGGCCTTCACACAAAAGGTTGGGTCTCCAGGGTCTCCCTGCATGCAGCACACCTTTTCCTGCAGTATCAGGAATAACCACCCACACAGCAGCTATGAGGACTCAGTAAAGGATCCTTCCCTCACTGGGCACAATAACTTCACAGCAAAAATCTTTGCAAAGTGTCTGTCAGGGCTCCAGGGTATGACCAGAGGTATGTGAACTGACGCAGGGAAACGCAGGCTTCAGATATGTGATAAACAATATAATTTATTAACACTAACAATACATAAACACAGTGCAATACTAAAACATAACACAGTGCAAACAAACCAAAGCAAGCCACCCACAGATAACAATACATACAATGCAAGCGTCATCAGGCAGGCCGGGTCAATAACAATCGGGCAGGTAGGAACAGGAGGAGCAGGCAGAGAGTAGTCAGGTCACGAGCCGGGTACAGCAACTAACGGGCAGGTAGGTACAGGGGGTCAGGCAGAGAATGGTCGGGGTCACAAGCCAGGGATCAAACAGGAGAAGTCAGCAGAGGTCCGGATCAGGCAGGGTCAGCAACGAATCAGTCAGACAGGAACAGGAACAGGAATGCAGGATACAGGGGCCCATAGAAAAACACACACCAAGGCCCAGACTGCAGGTCTGGCCATCCCTTAAATACACCTGCATAATCAGCTTCAGGTGTTTGGCTGGCTGCAGGGTTGAGTCTCTGATTGCTGGGAGCACCCGGTGGCCAGCCCTGGTACTGCAGCCCACAAGGCAGGTGAGTCCCACCATTACTGGCAAGTCCATTCCTGACAGTACCCCCCCCTCAAGGAGCGGCCTCAGGACGCTCCAAACAGTCCTAGCTGGGCAAAATGTCCCACCGCCGGGGTCTGGTAACTGGCGGGATATCAAAGACTGGCACATTGGGCTGGACTCCGGCAGCGGCACATCGGGCAGGACTCCGGGCAGCGGCACATCGGGCAGGTCTCCGGGCAGCGGCACATCGGGCAGGACTCCGGGCAGCGGCACATCGGGCTGGAAATATTTTATTAGATAAAATCTTGCAACCAGCATCAAAATTTTCTTACAAAAAGGTATAAAATACAAATATACAAAATAAATAAATAAATAAATACGAAAAACCATACATCTGGTCATAAACAAAGAAAAACCCTATCTGGTTACAACATGCTCCTAAAACAAAAAATATCAAAACACACCATACTACTAACAAACACACAGTAAAGGCCAAGAAACATGGATCTTCAGATGCACATAGCCTTTCTTCAAAAAGCTCTTGTCATCAAAATCTAAAGGAGTGAAAACACAGAGGAAAAAAGAACAGAATCCTCACCCAGAGTTCAACAGACCGCGGCTACAGACCGGATGTTCCTCCACGCCTCTATCCAGGTCCTTCGCCGCTGCCTGTCTCTCTCAAGACCCCAAATTTTCCCAACCTCACCAAGGATGTCATATACCACCACCGAGACAGGAAGAATTTTCTGCCGAATGGAAACCTGACACCGTGCGTTCCAAGTGTAGTAACGGACCACTAGACAAACTAAAAAAAGAGTGTCAAAATTAAAATCCACTTGTGTTTTGAAGGCCCCATATACCCACTCTGCATAAGACATGCAGTGCAGGAAGGGGATGTCTAGAGCCCTCCCCACCTCTTTGTACACTTCTATATTGAAAGGGCACTGAAGCAAGAAGTGGTCCATAGTCTCCACTTCACCCCCACACTCTGTCCTCAGACAACCACGGTTGTCCAGGGAACGGCACTTCAAGTTCCCTCTCACATATAGCCAGGCCTGGTCCTTAAACTTTAAGGGAATCCTTTCCATATTTATCAATCTTAAGCCCTCCCGCAGACTATGGCCTGGGCAATCCTTCAAGGCCAGCGGTGCATGAAAGGCAGTGGCCACGACCCTCTCCCTGAGGAATTTCCCAGGAAGCAATCTGACCTCCTCCGCCGTCACACACCACCGCCTAAGTATTTTCAAGCTCTGGGCAACATAGTTTTTGTCCCATAGGACCGGTAGCATATTACATCCTCCTATTTTTGCAGCTTCTTTCCCTGTGGAGCAGAGTGGCGCAGCGGAAGCGTGCTGGGCCCATAACCCAGAGGTTGATGGATCGAAACCATCCTCTGCTAGCTTGGCTTTTTCCTCTGGCAAGCTCTGTTTCTTTGCTTAGGCAGAGGGCTTTCTTTCACCCAGAAAATGCTTTGATTAATCAGGGAGCGCACCGCAGACAGCCCGGCAACAAAGCCACCCCTCAGTACACCAAGTCCCTTACACATGCTATCTTTCAGGTGTTTGCTTTCACTTGCATAATGTGTCCATCATAAGACAAAACTCATACGATATGCCAACAGTCTGAACTGTGCAATTCATTTATATGTTCACAGATTTCTTAAGGGAGATTGTTGATAAATACTTCTGTCCCAAACAGAGGATCTTCTCCAACCCAGTCTGCATGAGGGCCACCATATTTCCTCTGACCGTTGACCTGTACAAGGTTAATATTACATATTTCCATCCACTCCAGAAGGGAAGATTTATTGTCTTTATACAGAGTTGTAATCCAAGCCTCGCTCTCAGCGTTCATCATGTTGTTGTCCGTCATTGGAGAATGATCTGCTCTCTCCATGGGCCCTAATCAGTGGGCAGAAGGCTAGCCCCTAGTTCCCTCCAAAAGCCCTGTTCTGGTTGGGTCTGTCACACTTCTGTGTCAAGGAAGCGGGACCCGATTGTGGTGATAAAACGAGTGGAAAACTCTCAGCTTCTACATGGCACTTGCGCGTTTGGCACTAATGGACTATTGTCTCTTGGCCATGGAAGCCTGGCCGTGCTTTGGGTAATACAGTTGTGGCCAAAATTATTCAACCCCCACTGAAATTGAGTGTTTTGGCCAGTTTGACATTGCTTTTGATCATTCAGTCATCTTGCTTACATTTACATTAAAGAGGCACTTGTAGGTCAGACAAATATAACATAACAGTTATAATGAAATAACCACAAATGTCTTTTCTGTGCTCACAGCATTATCAGTTTTATTCAACCCCCAAGTGACATTCAATCTTAGTACTTAGTACAGCATCCTTTTACAGTTATAACAGCTTTTAAACGTGAAGCATAGCTTGACACAAGTGTCTTGCAGCGATCTACGGGTATCTTCGCCCATTCTTCATGGGCAAAGGCCTCCAGTTCAGTCACATTCTTAGGCTTGCGCACTGCAACTGCTTTCTTTAAGTCCCACCAGAGGTTCTCAATCGGATTTAAGTCTGGTGACTGCGATGGCCACTCCAAAATGTTCCAGCCTTTCCTCTGCAACCATGCTCTAGTGGACTTGGAGGTATGCTTGGGATCATTGTCCTGTTGAAAGGTCCAACGTCTCCCAAGCCTCAGGTGTGTGACGGACTGCATCACGTTTCCATCCAATATCTCCTGGTACTGAAGAGAATTCATGGTACCTTGCACACGCTGAAGCTTCCCTGTACCTGCAGAAGCAAAACAGCCCCAAAGCATGATTGACCCTCCACCATGCTTCACAGTAGGCAAGGTGTTCTTTTCATCATAGGCCTTGTTCTTCCTCCTCCAAACATAGCGTTGATCCATGGGCCCAAACAGTTCTAATTTTGTTTCATCAGTCCACAGAACACTATCCCACAACTTTTGTGGTTTGTCCACATGGCTTTTGGCATACTGCAGTCGACTCTTCTTATTCTTTGGAGACAGCAAGGGGGTACGCCTGGGAGTTCTGGCACGGAGGCCTTCATTACGCAGTGTGCGTCTTATTGTCTGGGCTGAAACTTCTGTACCCACATCTGACAAATCTTTTCTCAGTTCCTCAGCAGTCACACGGGGACTTCTCTCCACTCTACGCTTCAGGTAGCGCACAGCAGTCGAAGTCAGCATCTTCTTTCTGCCACGACCAGGTAGCGTTTCAACAGTGCCCTTTGCCTTGAATTTGCGAATGATGCTTCCTAAGGTGTCTCTTGGTATGTTTAACATCTTTGCAATCTTCTTATAGCCATTGCCCTTCCTGTGAAGAGAAATCACCTCTTCTCTTGTCTTCCTGGACCATTCTCTTGCCTTCACCATGTTTGTAACCACACCAGTAAATGTCTAGAAGGAGCTGAGTATCACAGTCATTTTAAAGCTGCCTAATTGGTGCTTATTATGCTTGATTGCTGCTCGGTGACATCCACAGGTGTTTTCAATACCTGATGGAAAGCACCTGTATGAACCTCTGTTCTTCAGAGTGGTAGTCTTTAAGGGGTTGAATAATTGTGGCAATGAAGAAACCACATAAGAACCATTTACTACTGTATTACATAAACAATTGATGTCATTTTAGTTGCATTTGGGTAGTTACAACGTCCTTGTAGGATTTGATTCTGAATACAATTCCAAATGTACACTATAGTCCCTAAACCCCTTTACAGCATTGGGGGTTGAATAATTTTGGCCACAACTGTAGATTGCTTTGGTCCAACACTGCCTTGCGCGACTTCTGGCAGGCAAAGCAAGCAATTTATGCTTTGTGTTAGTCCTTCTGTGTCAAGGTATTGGCCGATGCCACATCTGCCCGAGAGGGTCAACGCCATGGCACATGTTACGAGGATGACTCCTGCTTGGCCTTTTGACTAGAGAGGGGAGGCTTTTCCCACAGCGCTCAGTGCCGAGCCTGAAGAAAAAATATGAAAAGCAGATCTCACCCTTGGGGAAGGCTTTCCTTTGGAGGATGCGGGCATTGATCCCGCTACCTCTCGCATGCTAAGCGAGCGCTCTACCACTTGAGCTAATCCCCCTTGGCTCTGGCAACATTGCGCGCTCTAGTTGATCACTGCTCTCTGATGTGCTACGCGGAATAAAGGCCACCATCTGTTTTGTGTAACTGTTTCATTCAGCACAGCACAATGCAGCATCCCACTACTATATACCACCTGCCAGCAATCAACTCCTTCACTGCCACCAACAGTTGCCTCTCTCACTGGCACTGTTGCCAGAGATGCAATCTTCAAGCGCAAAGGATTCAAGATCACCTTTTTACCCCGTACGCTGCCTATTGACATGACACATTAGGTCTAGGTTCCACAGACTCAAAGCATAGATATATTTGCTCATTTTTTACTACTTGCAGCTTCACATTTAAATTCTGTATATGTCTAAGATCACCCAGTTAAAAACACCCAGAATGCAATGTGGAAACCAACCATCAGATGGCAGCAGAACACCTACCACGTTAGACAGCTATAACTCCAGGCACCTCTCCGTGTCAGCATTGATGGGTTAGGCTCTGGCCGCTAGACACCAAGACAGCCTCCATTTTCCCAATTTCAAAGGTTTTCACTCTTCCTCCTCAGAGTTCCCTTTTGTCTTTCCTGAGACCTTGGACAGCAGAATCCCTTGGGAAGAAGCTCCTTCTCCAGCCAGTAGTGAGGGTTGTGGTGTTATCCATGGAACCCTTGGCGGCAGAGTCACACCTCCAAGCATGTCCGTGGACGATTAACAAGCGTTTCCTTCGGTATGGCCCCATGGCTTTCCATGATGTCATTTGGAGGAGGTGGTTTCAAAAACGTTCACACCGACTAGCAGGTTTTAGACAATATACATGAGCCTTGACAAGGTACTCGATCTCGGGGGCGTCAGGGAACTGAGCTACCTGTGGGACGATAAATACAAAGCCACCCTAGTGGCATTGGCCAGGAATCGAACCCGGGCCTCCCGCGTGGCAGGCGAGAATTCTACCACTGAACCACCAATGCTCTTTGGCAGGAAACAGACGGCTTGCCTCGCCTGGCAGGTCTTAGAAAGTCCTGCTTTAGGCCTTGGTAGCCATCTCTGTGAATACATTCAGATGTGGGTCAAGTCCACCCAAAGACATGCTTTTCTTCAGCCGTACACACCACCACTGTGAAAATGTAGGACAGCCCATTGCATCTTTGAGGCTAGAAAGCCTTTCCATTGGAGAAGAAAAGCCAAGACTGGGCCAGAGCTTTTTCTAAGTACCTTTGACTTGGGGTTGACTTGTCTAACTCAATGGCACTGCCTATTAATCTACCTTGCGACTTAGTCAGATGGAGCCACTCCCCATTCACATCCATAGGAGATCTTTGGAGGGGCTCTACATTGGCCTCATGTGAGACTCTACAAAGTCAATAGGAGCTGCCTGAAACAGAGAGGAACAGATCTTTTCCCATCAAAGCCTTCTATAAGCAGAATGTGGAAAGTGGCCGTCGAGCGCCAGGCCAGGTGGCCTCCCAGCCAAAGAATTTCCTGGAGTTTTTGTCCCATGGGACCGGTAGCATATTACATCCTCCTATTTTTGCTGTTTCTTCCCCCCTGGAGCAGAGTGGCGCAGCGGAAGCGTGCTGGGCCCATAACCCAGAGATCGATGGATCGAAACCATCCTCTGCTAACTTGGCTTTTTCCTCTGGCAAGCTCTGTTTCTTTGCTTAGGCAAAGGGCTTTGTTTCACCCACAAAATGCTTTGATTAATCAGGGAGCGCACCGCAGACAGCCCGGCAACAAACCCAGCCCTCGATACACCAAGTCCCTCACACATGCTGTCTTTCAGGTGTTTGCTTTCACTTGCATAATGTGTCCATCATAAGACAAAACTCATACGATATGCCAACAGTCTGAACTGTGCAATTCATTTATATGTTCATAGATTTCTTAAGGGAGATTGTTGATAAATACTTCTGTCCCAAACAGAGGATCTTCTCCAACCCAGTCTGCATGAGGGCCACCATATTTCCTCTGACCGTTGACCTGTACAAGGTTAATATTACATCTTTCCATCCACTCCAGAAGGGAAGATTTATTGTCTTTATACAGAGTTGTAATCCAAGCCTCGCTCTCAGCGTTCATCACGTTGTTGTCCGTCATTGGAGAATGATCTGCTCTCTCCATGGGCCCTAATCAGTGGGCAGAAGGCTAGCCCCTAGTTCCCTCCAAAAGCCCTGTTCTGGTTGGGTCTGTCACACCTCTGTGTCAAGGAAGCGGGACCTGATTGTGGTGATAAAACGAGTGGAAACCTCTCAGCTTCTACATGGCACTTGCGCGTTTGGCACTAATGGACTATTGTCTCTTGGCCATGGAAGCCTGGCCGTGCTTTGGGTAATAGATTGCTTTGGTCCAACACTGCCTTGCGCCACTTCTGGCAGGCAAAGCAAGCAATTTATGCTTTGTGTTAGTCCTTCTGTGTCAAGGTATTGGCCGATGCCACATCTGCCCGAGAGGGTCAACGCCATGGCACATGTTACGAGGATGACTCCTGCTTGGCCTTTTGACTAGAGAGGGGAGGCTTTTCCCACAGCGCTCAGTGCCGAGCCTGAAGAAAAAAAATGAAAAGCAGGTCTCACCCTTGGGGAAGGCTTTCCTTTGGAGGATGCGGGCATTTATCCCGCTACCTCTCGCATGCTAAGCGAGCGCTCTACCACTTGAGCTAATCCCCCTTGGCTCTGGCACTGTTGCGCGCTCTAGTTGATCACTGCTCTCTGATGTGCTACGCGGAATAAAGGCCACCATCTGTTTTGTGTAACTGTGTTTCATTCAGCACAGCACAATGCAGCATCCCACTACTATATACCACCTGCCAGCAATCAACTCCTTCACTGCCACCAACAGTTGCCTCTCTCACTGGCACTGTTGCCAGAGATGCAATCTTCAAGCGCAAAGGATTCAAGATCACCTTTTTACCCCGTACGCTGCCTATTGACATGACACATTAGGTCTAGATTCCACAGACTCAAAGCATAGATATATTTGCTCATTTTTTACTACTTGCAGCTTCACATTTAAATGCTGTATTATTATTATTATTATTATTACTACGAGTTTATATAGCGCCAAAGGGTTTGCTCAGCGCTGTACAATAGGGGGGACAATACATGGCACAGTACAACAAAGACAGACAGCGTACGAGGGGTAAGAGGGCCCTACTCTTACGAGCTTACAATCTAGGAGGGAGGGGGTAAAGGTACAGTAGGAAGTGGCTGAGGGGGATGAAGTGGTAGGAGGAATGAGGGAGGATGGCCGTTAGGTGAGGGTGGGGTAGGCTTCCCTGAAGAGATGGGTTTTGAGGGAGCGCCTGAATGTGAATAGAGAAGGCGACAGTCTGATGGATTGGGGCAGTGAGTTCCAGAGGATGGGGGAGGACCTGGAGAAGTCCTGCAGTCGTGCATGGGAGGAGGAGACCAGGGAGCAGGATAGAAGGAGGTCCTGTGAGGAGCGAAGGGTACGGGTAGGGTGGTACCTGGTGATCAGGTTGGTGAGGTAGTCAGGGGCAGTGTTGTGAACGGCTTTGTAGGTCAGGGTAAGGAGTTTAAATTTGATGCGTTGGGCAATCGGGAGCCAGTGGAGGGAGAGGCAGAGGGGGGTGGCAGAGGTGGAGCGGGTGGTAAGGTGGATGAGTCTGGCAGCTGAGTTCAGGATGGTCTGGAGCGGGGAGAGCCTGCACTTGGGTAGGCCAGTGAGGAGGGAGTTGCAGTAGTCAAGGCGTGAGATGATGAGGGCGTGTACTAGAAGTTTGGTGGTGTCTGGGGTGAGGAAGGAGCGGATCTTGGCAATGTTGCGAAGATGGAGCCTGCATGTGTTTGTGAGTGATTTGACATGCGGTTGGAGGGAGAGGTTCGCGTCAAGAATGACGCCAAGGACTTTGGCTTGCGGGGCGGAAGTGATAGTGGAGTTGTTGGTGATGATGGATAGGATGGGGGGGGGGGGGGGTGTGGGCAGGGGAAAGACGAGAAGCTCGGTTTTGGAGAGGTTAATCTTGAGGAAATGTAGCGACATCCAGTCTGAGATGTCATTTAGGAGGTGAGTGATGCGGGCGGAGATAGTGGGGGTGAGGTGAGGGGTGGAGAGGTAGATTTGGGTGTCGTCAGCATAGAGGTGATAGTTGAAGCCGTGAGATTGTATGAGTTTGCCCAGGGAGGAGGTGTAGATGGAGAAGAGAAGGGGTCCAAGGACAGAGCCTTGGGGGACCCCAACAGAGAGGGGGAGGGAGGGGGAGGTGGCACCATTGTAGGTGACACTGAAGGAGCGTCGGGATAGGTAGGATGAGAACCAAGAGAGAGCAGCATCTCCGATGCCAAGGGAGAGTAGTTTATTAAGAAGGAGGGGGTGGTCAACTGTGTCGAAGGCCGCAGAGAGGTCCAGGAGAAGGAGGACAGAGTAGTCGCCCTTGGCTTTGGCGTTGAGTAGGTCGTTAGTGATTTTGAGGAGGGCAGTTTCAGTGGAGTGTAGGGGACGGAAGCCGGACTGTAGAGGGTCAAGAAGGTTATTGTCAGTAAGGTGGGAGCTTAGGCGATCGTAGACTAAGCGTTCAAGGAGCTTGGAGGTGAGTGGCAGCAGGGAGATGGGTCTGAGGTTGTTGGGGTCCGCGGAATCCAGGGAGGGCTTTTTGAGGATGGGGGTGATATGCGCGTGCTTTAGGGGGGAGGGGAATACGCCAGTAGAGAGGGAGAGATTGAAGATGTGGGTGAGGGAGCGGATGAGGGAAGAGGGGGGTGACCGGAGGAGTTGAGAGGGGATAGGGTCCAGGGGGCAGGTAGTGAGGCGGGCTTTTGAGAGGACTTTGGCGACTTCCTCAGTAGTGACAGGGCTGAGGGAGTGCAGTGCGGGGGGGGTTATGGTGGGCGGGGCATTGGGAGAGGAGGGGGGCAGTGCGGTTGTGAGGGCAGAGGAGGGGGGAGATGAAGGGGTGACGGGGGCGAGGAGGCTAGGTGGGGAGGTAGATTGCAAGTTGACGATGTCCTTACGGATAGCGTCAATCTTGTTGTGGAAATGGGTGGCAATTTCGTGGGCGGTGAGAGAGGTACTGAGTGGAGGAGGGGGGGGGGAGAGCAGGGAGTTGAAGGTGGAGAAGAGTCGGCGGGGGCAGGAGGAGAGGGTGTTTATTAGGTTAACAAAGTAGGCCTGCTTGGCGGCGTGGAGGGAGGAGGTGTAGATAAGAAATGCAGATTTGTAGAGGGAGAAAGTATGAGGGGACCTGGTTTTGCGCCACAGTCTCTCCAGTGCGCGACTGCGACGTTTGAGGCGTTTAGTGCTGTCGGTCTGCCACGGTTGAAGCGGTCTGGGTTTGATGATGCGTGTGGTAAGGGGTGCCAGAGAGTCTAGGGCAGCTGACAGTGAGACATTGTACAAGGTGGTGGCTATGTCAGGACATGACAGTGGGAGGATGCTGTCGTGTAGGCAGTCGGCGGCAGAGTGGAGGGGGGCCGGGTTCAGGTTGCGGAGGTTGCGGCTGGTGATGGTTTGGCGTTTTTGAGGGGGGGAGTTGGGGGAAGGGGAGATGGAGAAGGTGATGAGGTGGTGGTCGGAGAGAGGGAAGGGGGTGTTCGCGAACTGGTTGAGGGTACAGAGGTGGGAAAAGACGAGGTCCAGGGTGTTCCCTCAGAGGTGGGTGGAGGATTGAGTGTGCTGTGTGAGCGCGAAAGAGGAGGTTAGGTGGAGGAATTGGGAAGTAGCCGGGGTGTTGTCGTTGATGAGGATGTTGAAGTCCCCGAGGATGATGGTCGGTAGCTCAGAGGAGAGGAAGAAGGGAAGCCAGGCGGCGAAGTCATCTAGGAAGCGGGCTATGGGTCCGGGAGGCCTGTAGATCACTGCGATCCTTAGGGGGGTGGGTGAGAAGAGTCGGATGCAGTGCGCCTCAAAGGAGGGGAAGGAAAGAGAGGGTGGGTTAGGGAGGACCTGGAAGGTGCTAAGCGGTGACAGGAGCAAGCCGACACCACCACCTCTACGATCGCTCAGTCTTGGTGAATGGGTCCAGATGAGACCTCCATGAGTGAGTGCCGCAGGGGAGGTGGAGTCGGTGGCCTGTACCCAAGTTTCGGTGATTGCTAGGAGGTTGAGGGAGCGGGAGATGAAGAGGTCATGGATGGCGGTAAGCTTATTGCAAACCGAACGGGCATTCAGGAGTGCAACCGAGAGAGGGGGGATAGATATGGGGAGGAGGGGTACATGTATGAGGTTGAGGGGGTCGCGTCGGCTGGCGTGAGCAGGGGGGGCTCTAGGGGGGGTGTGAGGTGGTGAGGGGCCAGGGTTTGGGGAGATGTCCCCAGCTGATATGAGAAGGAGGAGGGTGAGGAAGGTGGCGTGGGAACGGGAGGTGTAGGAGCGCTTGGGTCTGAAAGTGGTGGCAAATGGGTCAGCGGGGAAGTGGAGTAGCAGGAGGAGGTGGTGGGTGCCGTAGTGGGGAGAGGGGAGAAGTGAGGGGGCGATATAGAGCTGCTTAGCGGGGGTGGGTGGGTAGAGGAAGGCGGTTTTAGGGATGGAGGAGAGGAGGACAAGGAGGAGGAGCGCGGGCGGCATGTTGGGGTGAGCGGGGTGCAGGAAGGGTCAGGGTGGGTGAGGGGGTGCTGGTCAGGGATGGCGAAGCAGTGTCCGAAACGCAGTGGGAGGTGGCTGGTAGTCCCAGGTGGGGTGGAGGGCAGGGGATCCCTGGTGGGATGGTGGCCGTGCTATCCCTGGTGGGTTAGTAGCGATCCCTGGAGGGATAGTGGTTAGGGGTCCCTGGTGGTTAGGGTTTCTGGTGGGTGGTGGGATCCCTGGTGGCTGGCGGTGGGATGGTGGTTGGGCTCCCTGATGGGTAGTGGGTGCCCCTGGTGGAGTACCTGATGTCCTGGAGCGTCGGGGTGGAGGTGGATCCCTCCTATGTTAGGAGGACCGTTGGTGCTGGTGGTGGTAGCTTCCCCGGAGGAGCGGAGGCGTCCCGCTGCGATTCCAGCCACGGCCGGCAGGAAACACCGCGGCTTCGGGTGCCGTGGTAGGCCTCAAGCCGCTTCGGACCGCCGGAGCTCCGCTGGAGGGACGGAGTGTCTGTGTCCCCTTCAGGGTGTTGGTGGGGACATCGGCAGCAGGCTCAGGGGCCCGGATGGCAGCGGATCGGGCGCGGGGGCGCCGGAGCTGACGAGCACGTGGCTGCTCCGGGCGAGCTGGTACCCGGTGGTCGGGATGGACCCAGGGCCAGTGAGGGGGGCCCTGGGGAGGCTGGCTGATCGGCGGGGACCGGGGAACAGAGCAGCGGCGGCCTGGGCTGATGCCCGGCGATCCGGGTCGGCCGCGCCAAAAATCGAGGCCGCGGCTTCGGGTGCCGGGTAGGCCGCAAGTCCCGGAGGGCCGGGGAAAAGGTGCAGTGGCCTTACCTGGCTGATGAGCAGGGACCGAAGGATCGTGGGGCCCCCGTTAGGGTCCGCTGCTGCCCAGATGGCAGCGGATTGGGGCCAGGGGAGCAGGAGCTCGCCGACGCACGTCCTTCTCGCCGGACGTCCGGACGCTGTATATGTCTAAGATCACCCAGTTAAAAACACCCAGAATGCAATGTGGAAACCAACCATCAGATGGCAGCAGAACACCTACCACGTTAGACAGCTATAACTCCAGGCACCTCTCCGTGTCAGCATTGATGGGTTAGGCTCTGGCCGCTAGACACCAAGACAGCCTCCATTTTCCCAATTTCAAAGGTTTTCACTCTTCCTCCTCAGAGTTCCCTTTTGTCTTTCCTGAGACCTTGGACAGCAGAATCCCTTGGGAAGAAGCTCCTTCTCCAGCCAATAGTGAGGGTTGTGGTGTTATCCATGGAACCCTTGGCGGCAAAGTCACACCTCCAAGCATGTCCGTGGGCGATTAACAAGCGTTTCCTTCGGTATGACCCCATGGCTTTCCATGATGTCATTTGGAGGAGGTGGTTTCAAAAACGTTCACACCGACTAGCAGGTTCTAGACAATATACATGAGCCTTGACAAGGTACTCGATCTCGGGGGCATCAGGGAACTGAGCTACCTGTGGGACGATAAATACAAAGCCGCCCTAGTTGCATTGGCCGGGAATCGAACCCGGGCCTCCCGCGTGGCAGGCAAGAATTCTACCACGGAACCACCAATGCTCTCTGGCAGGAAACAGACGGCTTGCCTCGCCTGGCAGGTCTTAGAAAGTCCTGCTTTAGGCCTTGGTAGCCATCTCTGTGAATACATTCAGATGTGGGTCAAGTCCACCCAAAGACATGCTTTTCTTCAGCCGTACACACCACCACTGTGAAAATGTAGGACAGCCCATTGCATCTTTGAGGCTAGAAAGCCTTTCCATTGGAGAAGAAAAGCCAAGACTGGGCCAGAGCTTTTTCTAAGTACCTTTGACTTGGGGTTGACTTGTCTAACTCAATGGCACTGCCTATTAATCTACCTTGCGACTTAGTCAGATGGAGCGACTCCCCATTCACATCCGTAGGAGATCTTTGGAGGGGCTCTACATTGGCCTCATGTGAGACTCTACAAAGTCAATAGGAGCTGCCTGAAACAGAGAGGAACAGATCTTTTCCCATCAAAGCCTTCTATAAGCAGAATGTGGAAAGTGGCCGTCGAGCGCCAGGCCAGGTGGCCTCCCAGCCAAAGAATTTCCTGGAGTTTTTGTCCCATGGGACCGGTAGCATATTACATCCTCCTATTTTTGCTGTTTCTTCCCACCTGGAGCAGAGTGGCGCAGCGGAAGCGTGCTGGGCCCATAACCCAGAGGTCGATGGATCGAAACCATCCTCTGCTAACTTGGCTTTTTCCTCTGGCAAGCTCTGTTTCTTTGCTTAGGCAAAGGGCTTTGTTTCACCCACAAAATGCTTTGATTAATCAGGGAGCGCACCGCAGACAGCCCGGCAACAAACCCAGCCCTCGATACACCAAGTCCCTCACACATGCTGTCTTTCAGGTGTTTGCTTTCACTTGCATAATGTGTCCATCATAAGACAAAACTCATACGATATGCCAACAGTCTGAACTGTGCAATTCATTTATATGTTCATAGATTTCTTAAGGGAGATTGTTGATAAATACTTCTGTCCCAAACAGAGGATCTTCTCCAACCCAGTCTGCATGAGGGCCACCATATTTCCTCTGACCGTTGACCTGTACAAGGTTAATATTACATCTTTCCATCCACTCCAGAAGGGAAGATTTATTGTCTTTATACAGAGTTGTAATCCAAGCCTCGCTCTCAGCGTTCATCACGTTGTTGTCCGTCATTGGAGAATGATCTGCTCTCTCCATGGGCCCTAATCAGTGGGCAGAAGGCTAGCCCCTAGTTCCCTCCAAAAGCCCTGTTCTGGTTGGGTCTGTCACACCTCTGTGTCAAGGAAGCGGGACCCGATTGTGGTGATAAAACGAGTGGAAACCTCTCAGCTTCTACATGGCACTTGCGCGTTTGGCACTAATGGACTATTGTCTCTTGGCCATGGAAGCCTGGCCGTGCTTTGGGTAATAGATTGCTTTGGTCCAACACTGCCTTGCGCCAATTCTGGCAGGCAAAGCAAGCAATTTATGCTTTGTGTTAGTCCTTCTGTGTCAAGGTATTGGCCGATGCCACATCTGCCCAAAAGGGTCAACGCCATGGCACATGTTACGAGGATGACTCCTGCTTGGCCTTTTGACTAGAGAGGGGAGGCTTTTCCCACAGCGCTCAGTGCCGAGCCTGAAGAAAAAAAATGAAAAACAGGTCTCACCCTTGGGGAAGGCTTTCCTTTGGAGGATGCGGGCATTGATCCCGCTACCTCTCGCATGCTAAGCGAGCACTCTACCACTTGAGCTAATCCCCCTTGGCTCTGGCACAGTTGCGCGCTCTAGTTGATCACTGCTCTCTGATGTGCTACGCGGAATAAAGGCCACCATCTGTTTTGTGTAACTGTGTTTCATTCAGCACAGCACAATGCAGCATCCCACTACTATATACCACCTGCCAGCAATCAACTCCTTCACTGCCACCAACAGTTGCTTCTCTCACTGGCACTGTTGACAGAGATGCAATCTTCAAGCGCAAAGGATTCAAGATCACCTTTTTACCCCGTACGCTGCCTATTGACATGACACATTAGGTCTAGATTCCACAGACTCAAAGCATAGATATATTTGCTCATTTTTTACTACTTGCAGCTTCACATTTAAATGCTGTATATGTCTAAGATCACCCAGTTAAAAACACCCAGAATGCAATGTGGAAACCAACCATCAGATGGCAGCAGAACACCTACCACGTTAGACAGCTATAACTCCAGGCACCTCTCCGTGTCAGCATTGATGGGTTAGGCTCTGGCCGCTAGACACCAAGACAGCCTCCATTTTCCCAATTTCAAAGGTTTTCACTCTTCCTCCTCAGAGTTCCCTTTTGTCTTTCCTGAGACCTTGGACAGCAGAATCCCTTGGGAAGAAGCTCCTTCTCCAGCCAGTAGTGAGGGTTGTGGTGTTATCCATGGAACCCTTGGCGGCAGAGTCACACCTCCAAGCATGTCCGTGGGCGATTAACAAGCGTTTCCTTCGGTATGGCCCCATGGCTTTCCATGATGTCATTTGGAGGAGGTGGTTTCAAAAACGTTCACACCGACTAGCAGGTTCTAGACAATATACATGAGCCTTGACAAGGTACTCGATCTCGGGGGCGTCAGGGAACTGAGCTACCTGTGGGACGATAAATACAAAGCCACCCTAGTTGCATTGGTCGGGAATCAAACCCGGGCCTCCAGCGTGGCAGGCGAGAATTCTACCACTGAACCACCAATGCCCTTTGGCAGAAAACAGATGGCTTGCCTCGCCTGGCAGGTCTTAGAAAGTCCTGCTTTAGGCCTTGGTAGCCATCTCTGTGAATACATTCAGATGTGGGTCAAGTCCACCCAAAGACATGCTTTTCTTCAGCCGTACACACCACCACTGTGAAAATGTAGGACAGCCCATTGCATCTTTGAGGCTAGAAAGCCTTTCCATTGAAGAAGAAAAGCCAAGACTGGGCCAGAGCTTTTTCTAAGTACCTTTGACTTGGGGTTGACTTGTCTAACTCAATGGCACTGCCTATTATTCTACCTTGCGACTTAGTCAGATGGAGCCACTCCCCATTCACATCCGTAGGAGATCTTTGGAGGGGCTCTACATTGGCCTCATGTGAGACTCTACAAAGTCAATAGGAGCTGCCTGAAACAGAGAGGAACAGATCTTTTCCCATCAAAGCCTTCTATAAGCAGAATGTGGAAAGTGGCCGTCGAGCGCCAGGCCAGGTGGCCTCCCAGCCAAAGAATTTCCTGGAGTTTTTGTCCCATGGGACCGGTAGCATATTACATCCTCCTATTTTTGCTGTTTCTTCCCACCTGGAGCAGAGTGGCGCAGCGGAAGCGTGCTGGGCCCATAACCCAGAGGTCGATGGATCGAAACCATCCTCTGCTAACTTGGCTTTTTCCTCTGGCAAGCTCTGTTTCTTTGCTTAGGCAAAGGGCTTTGTTTCACCCACAAAATGCTTTGATTAATCAGGGAGCGCACCGCAGACAGCCCGGCAACAAACCCAGCCCTCGATACACCAAGTCCCTCACACATGCTGTCTTTCAGGTGTTTGCTTTCACTTGCATAATGTGTCCATCATAAGACAAAACTCATACGATATGCCAACAGTCTGAACTGTGCAATTCAATACATTGGCCTCATGTGAGACTCTACAAAGTCAATAGGAGCTGCCTGAAACAGAGAGGAACAGATCTTTTCCCATCAAAGCCTTCTATAAGCAGAATGTGGAAAGTGGCCGTCGAGCGCCAGGCCAGGTGGCCTCCCAGCCAAAGAATTTCCTGGAGTTTTTGTCCCATGGGACCGGTAGCATATTACATCCTCCTATTTTTGCTGTTTCTTCCCACCTGGAGCAGAGTGGCGCAGCGGAAGCGTGCTGGGCCCATAACCCAGAGGTCGATGGATCGAAACCATCCTCTGCTAACTTGGCTTTTTCCTCTGGCAAGCTCTGTTTCTTTGCTTAGGCAAAGGGCTTTGTTTCACCCACAAAATGCTTTGATTAATCAGGGAGCGCACCGCAGACAGCCCGGCAACAAACCCAGCCCTCGATACACCAAGTCCCTCACACATGCTGTCTTTCAGGTGTTTGCTTTCACTTGCATAATGTGTCCATCATAAGACAAAACTCATACGATAGGCCAACAGTCTGAACTGTGCAATTCATTTATATGTTCACAGATTTCTTAAGGGAGATTGTTGATAAATACTTCTGTCCCAAACAGAGGATCTTCTCCAACCCAGTCTGCATGAGGGCCACCATATTTCCTCTGACCGTTGACCTGTACAAGGTTAATATTACATATTTCCATCCACTCCAGAAGGGAAGATTTATTGTCTTTATACAGAGTTGTAATCCAAGCCTCGCTCTCAGCGTTCATCACGTTGTTGTCCGTCATTGGAGAATGATCTGCTCTCTCCATGGGCCCTAATCAGTGGGCAGAAGGCTAGCCCCTAGTTCCCTCCAAAAGCCCTGTTCTGGTTGGGTCTGTCACACTTCTGTGTCAAGGAAGTGGGACGTGATTGTGGTGATAAAACGAGTGGAAACCTCTCAGTTTCTACATGGCACTTGCGCGTTTGGCACTAATGGACTATTGTCTCTTGGCCATGGAAGCCTGGCCGTGCTTTGGGTAATAGATTGCTTTGGTCCAACACTGCCTTGCGCCACTTCTGGCAGGCAAAGCAAGCAATTTATGCTTTGTGTTAGTCCTTCTGTGTCAAGGTATTGGCCGATGCCACATCTGCCCGAGAGGGTCAACGCCATGGCACATGTTACGAGGATGACTCCTGCTTGGCCTTTTGACTAGAGAGGGGAGCCTTTTCCCACAGCGCTCAGTGCCGAGCCTGAAGAAAAAAAATGAAAAGCAGGTCTCACCCTTGGGTAAGGCTTTCCTTTGGAGGATGCGGGCATTGATCCCACTACCTCTCGCATGCTAAGCGAGCGCTCTACCACTTGAGCTAATCCCCCTTGGCTCTGGCACTGTTGCGCGCTCTAGTTGATCACTGCTCTCTGATGTGCTACGCGGAATAAAGGCCACCATCTGTTTTGTGTAACTGTGTTTCATTCAGCACAGCACAATGCAGCATCCCACTACTATATACCACCTGCCAGCAATCAACTCCTTCACTGCCACCAACAGTTGCCTCTCTCACTGGCACTGTTGCCAGAGATGCAATCTTCAAGCGCAAAGGATTAAAAATCACCTTTTTACCCTGTACGCTGCCTATTGACATGACACATTAGGTCTAGATTCCACAGACTCAAAGCATAGATATATTTGCTCATTTTTTACTACTTGCAGCTTCACATTTAAATGCTGTATATGTCTAAGATCACCCAGTTAAAAACACCCAGAATGCAATGTGGAAACCAACCATCAGATGACAGCAGAACACCTACCACGTTAGACAGCTATAACTCCAGGCACCTCTCCGTGTCAGCATTGATGGGTTAGGCTCTGGCCGCTAGACACCAAGACAGCCTCCATTTTCCCAATTTCAAAGGTTTTCACTCTTCCTCCTCAGAGTTCCCTTTTGTCTTTCCTGAGACCTTGGACAGCAGAATCCCTTGGGAAGAAGCTCCTTCTCCAGCCAGTAGTGAGGGTTGTGGTGTTATCCATGGAACCCTTGGCGGCAGAGTCACACCTCCAAGCATGTCCGTGGGCGATTAACAAGCGTTTCCTTCGGTATGGCCCCATGGCTTTCCATGATGTCATTTGGAGGAGGTGGTTTCAAAAACGTTCACACCGACTAGCAGGTTCTAGACAATATACATGAGCCTTGACAAGGTACTCGATCTCGGGGGCGTCAGGGAACTGAGCTACCTGTGGGACGATAAATACAAAGCCACCCTAGTTGCATTGGCCGGGAATCGAACCCGGGCCTCCCGCGTGGCAGGCGAGAATTCTACCACTGAACCACCAATGCTCTTTGGCAGGAAACAGAGGGCTTGCCTCGCCTGGCAGGTCTTAGAAAGTCCTGCTTTAGGCCTTGGTAGCCATCTCTGTGAATACATTCAGATGTGGGTCAAGTCCACCCAAAGACATGCTTTTCTTCAGCCGTACACACCACCACTGTGAAAATGTAGGACAACCCATTGCATCTTTGAGGCTAGAAAGCCTTTCCATTGGAGAAGAAAAGCCAAGACTGGGCCAGAGCTTTTTCTAAGTACCTTTGACTTGGGGTTGACTTGTCTAACTCAATGGCACTGCCTATTAATCTACCTTGCGACTTAGTCAGATGGAGCCACTCCCCATTCACATCCGTAGGAGATCTTTGGAGGGGCTCTACATTGGCCTCATGTGAGACTCTACAAAGTCAATAGGAGCTGCCTGAAACAGAGAGGAACAGATCTTTTCCCATCAAAGCCTTCTATAAGCAGAATGTGGAAAGTGGCCGTCGAGCGCCAGGCCAGGTGGCCTCCCAGCCAAAGAATTTCCTGGAGTTTTTGTCTCATGGGACCGGTAGCATATTACATCCTCCTATTTTTGCTGTTTCTTCCCACCTGGAGCAGAGTGGCGCAGCGGAAGCGTGCTGGGCCCATAACCCAGAGGTCGATGGATCGAAACCATCCTCTGCTAACTTGGCTTTTTCCTCTGGCAAGCTCTGTTTCTTTGCTTAGGCAAAGGGCTTTGATTAATCAGGGAGCGCACCGCAGACAGCCCGGCAACAAACCCAGCCCTCGATACACCAAGTCCCTCACACATGCTGTCTTTCAGGTGCTTGCTTTCACTTGCATAATGTGTCCATCATAAGACAAAACTCATACGATATGCCAACAGTCTGAACTGTGCAATTCAATACATTGGCCTCATGTGAGACTCTACAAAAGTCAATAGGAGCTGCCTGAAACAGAGAGGAACAGATCTTTTCCCATCAAAGCCTTCTATAAGCAGAATGTGGAAAGTGGCCGTCGAGCGCCAGGCCAGGTGGCCTCCCAGCCAAAGAATTTCCTGGAGTTTTTGTCCCATGGGACCGGTAGCATATTACATCCTCCTATTTTTGCTGATTCTTCCCACCTGGAGCAGAGTGGCGCAGCGGAAGCATGCTGGGCCCATAACCCAGAGGTCGATGGATCGAAACCATCCTCTGCTAACTTGGCTTTTTCCTCTGGCAAGCTCTGTTTCTTTGCTTAGGCAAAGGGCTTTGTTTCACCCACAAAATGCTTTGATTAATCAGGGAGCGCACCGCAGACAGCCCGGCAAAAAACCCAGCCCTCGATACACCAAGTCCCTCACACATGCTGTCTTTCAGGTGTTTGCTTTCACTTGCATAATGTGTCCATCATAAGACAAAACTCATACGATATGCCAACAGTCTGAACTGTGCAATTCATTTATATGTTCATAGATTTCTTAAGGGAGATTGTTGATAAATACTTCTGTGCCAAACAGAGGATCTTCTCCAACCCAGTCTGCATGAGGGCCACCATATTTCCTCTGACCGTTGACCTGTACAAGGTTAATATTACATCTTTCCATCCACTCCAGAAGGGAAGATTTATTGTCTTTATACAGAGTTGTAATCCAAGCCTCGCTCTCAGCGTTCATCACGTTGTTGTCCGTCATTGGAGAATGATCTGCTCTCTCCATGGGCCCTAATCAGTGGGCAGAAGGCTAGCCCCTAGTTCCCTCCAAAAGCCCTGTTCTGGTTGGGTCTGTCACACTTCTGTGTCAAGGAAGTGGGACGTGATTGTGGTGATAAAACGAGTGGAAACCTCTCAGCTTCTACATGGCACTTGCGCGTTTGGCACTAATGGACTATTGTCTCTTGGCCATGGAAGCCTGGCCGTGCTTTGGGTAATAGATTGCTTTGGTCCAACACTGCCTTGCGCCACTTCTGGCAGGCAAAGCAAGCAATTTATGCTTTGTGTTAGTCCTTCTGTGTCAAGGTATTGGCCGATGCCACATCTGCCCGAGAGGGTCAACGCCATGGCACATGTTACGAGGATGACTCCTGCTTGGCCTTTTGACTAGAGAGGGGAGGCTTTTCCCACAGCGCTCAGTGCCGAGCCTGAAGAAAAAAAATGAAAAGCAGGTCTCACCCTTGGGGAAG
Source organism: Staurois parvus (assembly GCF_062004578.1). Taxonomy (NCBI): domain Eukaryota; kingdom Metazoa; phylum Chordata; class Amphibia; order Anura; family Ranidae; genus Staurois; species Staurois parvus. The sequence continues at coordinate 4,433,239 of NW_028318656.1, read as the reverse complement.
GCTTTCCTTTGGAGGATGCGGGCATTGATCCCGCTACCTCTCGCATGCTAAGCGAGCGCTCTACCACTTGAGCTAATCCCCCTTGGCTCTGGCATTGTTGCGCGCTCTAGTTGATCACTGCTCTCTGATGTGCTACGCGGAATAAACGCCACCATCTGTTTTGTGTAACTGTGTTTCATTCAGCACAGCACAATGCAGCATCCCACTACTATATACCACCTGCCAGCAATCAACTCCTTCACTGCCACCAACAGTTGCCTCTCTCACTGGCACTGTTGCCAGAGATGCAATCTTCAAGCGCAAAGGATTCAAGATCACCTTTTTACCCCGTACGCTGCCTATTGACATGACACATTAGGTCTAGATTCCACAGACTCAAAGCATAGATATATTTGCTCATTTTTTACTACTTGCAGCTTCACTTTTAAATGCTGTATATGTCTAAGATCACCCAGTTAAAAACACCCAGAATGCAATGTGGAAACCAACCATCAGATGGCAGCAGAACACCTACCACGTTAGACAGCTATAACTCCAGGCACCTCTCCGTGTCAGCATTGATGGGTTAGGCTCTGGCCGCTAGACACCAAGACAGCCTCCATTTTCCCAATTTCAAAGGTTTTCACTCTTCCTCCTCAGAGTTCCCTTTTGTCTTTCCTGAGACCTTGGACAGCAGAATCCCTTGGGAAGAAGCTCCTTCTCCAGCCAGTAGTGAGGGTTGTGGTGTTATCCATGGAACCCTTGGCGGCAGAGTCACACCTCCAAGCATGTCCGTGGGCGATTAACAAGCGTTTCCTTCGGTATGGCCCCATGGCTTTCCATGATGTCATTTGGAGGAGGTGGTTTCAAAAACGTTCACACCGACTAGCAGGTTCTAGACAATATACATGAGCCTTGACAAGGTACTCGATCTCGGGGGCGTCAGGGAACTGAGCTACCTGTGGGACGATAAATACAAAGCCACCCTAGTTGCATTGGCCGGGAATCAAACCCGGGCCTCCCGCGTGGTAGGCGAGAATTCTACCACTGAACCACCAATGCTCTTTGGCAGGAAACAGACGGCTTGCCTCGCCTGGCAGGTCTTAGAAAGTCCTGCTTTAGGCCTTGGTAGCCATCTCTGTGAATACATTCAGATGTGGGTCAAGTCCACCCAAAGACATGCTTTTCTTCAGCCGTACACACCACCACTGTGAAAATGTAGGACAGCCCATTGCATCTTTGAGGCTAGAAAGCCTTTCCATTGGAGAAGAAAAGCCAAGACTGGGCCAGAGCTTTTTCTAAGTACCTTTGACTTGGGGTTGACTTGTCTAACTCAATGGCACTGCCTATTAATCTACCTTGCGACTTAGTCAGATGGAGCCACTCCCCATTCACATCCGTAGGAGATCTTTGGAGGGGCTCTACATTGGCCTCATGTGAGACTCTACAAAGTCAATAGGAGCTGCCTGAAACAGAGAGGAACAGATCTTTTCCCATCAAAGCCTTCTATAAGCAGAATGTGGAAAGTGGCCGTCGAGCGCCAGGCCAGGTGGCTTCCCAGCCAAAGAATTTCCTGGAGTTTTTGTCCCATGGGACCGGTAGCATATTACATCCTCCTATTTTTGCTGTTTCTTCCCACCTGGAGCAGAGTGGCGCAGCGGAAGCGTGCTGGGCCCATAACCCAGAGGTCGATGGATCGAAACCATCCTCTGCTAACTTGGCTTTTTCCTCTGGCAAGCTCTGTTTCTTTGCTTAGGCAAAGGGCTTTGTTTCACCCACAAAATGCTTTGATTAATCAGGGAGCGCACCGCAGACAGCCCGGCAACAAACCCAGCCCTCGATACACCAAGTCCCTCACACATGCTGTCTTTCAGGTGTTTGCTTTCACTTGCATAATGTGTCCATCATAAGACAAAACTCATACGATATGCCAACAGTCTGAACTGTGCAATTCAATACATTGGCCTCATGTGAGACTCTACAAAAGTCAATAGGAGCTGCCTGAAACAGAGAGGAACAGATCTTTTCCCATCAAAGCCTTCTATAAGCAGAATGTGGAAAGTGGCCGTCGAGCGCCAGGCCAGGTGGCCTCCCAGCCAAAGAATTTCCTGGAGTTTTTGTCCCATGGGACCGGTAGCATATTACATCCTCCTATTTTTGCTGCTTCTTCCCACCTGGAGCAGAGTGGCGCAGCGGAAGCGTGCTGGGCCCATAACCCAGAGGTCGATGGATCGAAACCATCCTCTGCTAACTTGGCTTTTTCCTCTGGCAAGCTCTGTTTCTTTGCTTAGGCAAAGGGCTTTTTTTCACCCACAAAATGCTTTGATTAATCAGGGAGCGCACCGCAGACAGCCCGGCAACAAACCCAGCCCTCGATACACCAAGTCCCTCACACATGCTGTCTTTCAGGTGTTTGCTTTCACTTGCATAATGTGTCCATCATAAGACAAAACTCATACGATATGCCAACAGTCTGAACTGTGCAATTCATTTATATGTTCATAGATTTCTTAAGGGAGATTGTTGATAAATACTTCTGTGCCAAACAGAGGATCTTCTCCAACCCAGTCTGCATGAGGGCCACCATATTTCCTCTGACCGTTGACCTGTACAAGGTTAATATTACATCTTTCCATCCACTCCAGAAGGGAAGATTTATTGTCTTTATACAGAGTTGTAATCCAAGCCTCGCTCTCAGCGTTCATCACGTTGTTGTCCGTCATTGGAGAATGACCTGCTCTCTCCATGGGCCCTAATCAGTGGGCAGAAGGCTAGCCCCTAGTTCCCTCCAAAAGCCCTGTTCTGGTTGGGTCTGTCACACTTCTGTGTCAAGGAAGTGGGACGTGATTGTGGTGATAAAACGAGTGGAAACCTCTCAGCTTCTACATGGCACTTGCGCGTTTGGCACTAATGGACTATTGTCTCTTGGCCATGGAAGCCTGGCCGTGCTTTGGGTAATAGATTGCTTTGGTCCAACACTGCCTTGCGCCACTTCTGGCAGGCAAAGCAAGCAATTTATGCTTTGTGTTAGTCCTTCTGTGTCAAGGTATTGGCCGATGCCACATCTGCCCGAGAGGGTCAACGCCATGGCACATGTTACGAGGATGACTCCTGCTTGGCCTTTTGACTAGAGAGGGGAGGCTTTTCCCACAGCGCTCAGTGCCGAGCCTGAAGAAAAAAAATGAAAAGCAGGTCTCACCCTTGGGGAAGGCTTTCCTTTGGAGGATGCGGGCATTTATCCCGCTACCTCTCGCATGCTAAGCGAGCGCTCTACCACTTGAGCTAATCCCCCTTGGCTCTGGCACTGTTGCGCGCTCTAGTTGATCACTGCTCTCTGATGTGCTACGCGGAATAAAGGCCACCATCTGTTTTGTGTAACTGTGTTTCATTCAGCACAGCACAATGCAGCATCCCACTACTATATACCACCTGCCAGCAATCAACTCCTTCACTGCCACCAACAGTTGCCTCTCTCACTGGCACTGTTGCCAGAGATGCAATCTTCAAGCGCAAAGGATTCAAGATCACCTTTTTACCCCGTACGCTGCCTATTGACATGACACATTAGGTCTAGATTCCACAGACTCAAAGCATAGATATATTTGCTCATTTTTTACTACTTGCAGCTTCACATTTAAATGCTGTATTATTATTATTATTATTATTACTACGAGTTTATATAGCGCCAAAGGGTTTGCTCAGCGCTGTACAATAGGGGGGACAATACATGGCACAGTACAACAAAGACAGACAGCGTACGAGGGGTAAGAGGGCCCTACTCTTACGAGCTTACAATCTAGGAGGGAGGGGGTAAAGGTACAGTAGGAAGTGGCTGAGGGGGATGAAGTGGTAGGAGGAATGAGGGAGGATGGCCGTTAGGTGAGGGTGGGGTAGGCTTCCCTGAAGAGATGGGTTTTGAGGGAGCGCCTGAATGTGAATAGAGAAGGCGACAGTCTGATGGATTGGGGCAGTGAGTTCCAGAGGATGGGGGAGGACCTGGAGAAGTCCTGCAGTCGTGCATGGGAGGAGGAGACCAGGGAGCAGGATAGAAGGAGGTCCTGTGAGGAGCGAAGGGTACGGGTAGGGTGGTACCTGGTGATCAGGTTGGTGAGGTAGTCAGGGGCAGTGTTGTGAACGGCTTTGTAGGTCAGGGTAAGGAGTTTAAATTTGATGCGTTGGGCAATCGGGAGCCAGTGGAGGGAGAGGCAGAGGGGGGTGGCAGAGGTGGAGCGGGTGGTAAGGTGGATGAGTCTGGCAGCTGAGTTCAGGATGGTCTGGAGCGGGGAGAGCCTGCACTTGGGTAGGCCAGTGAGGAGGGAGTTGCAGTAGTCAAGGCGTGAGATGATGAGGGCGTGTACTAGAAGTTTGGTGGTGTCTGGGGTGAGGAAGGAGCGGATCTTGGCAATGTTGCGAAGATGGAGCCTGCATGTGTTTGTGAGTGATTTGACATGCGGTTGGAGGGAGAGGTTCGCGTCAAGAATGACGCCAAGGACTTTGGCTTGCGGGGCGGAAGTGATAGTGGAGTTGTTGGTGATGATGGATAGGATGGGGGGGGGGGGGGGTGTGGGCAGGGGAAAGACGAGAAGCTCGGTTTTGGAGAGGTTAATCTTGAGGAAATGTAGCGACATCCAGTCTGAGATGTCATTTAGGAGGTGAGTGATGCGAGCGGAGATAGTGGGGGTGAGGTGAGGGGTGGAGAGGTAGATTTGGGTGTCGTCAGCATAGAGGTGATAGTTGAAGCCGTGAGATTGTATGAGTTTGCCCAGGGAGGAGGTGTAGATGGAGAAGAGAAGGGGTCCAAGGACAGAGCCTTGGGGGACCCCAACAGAGAGGGGGAGGGAGGGGGAGGTGGCACCATTGTAGGTGACACTGAAGGAGCGTCGGGATAGGTAGGATGAGAACCAAGAGAGAGCAGCATCTCCGATGCCAAGGGAGAGTAGTTTATTAAGAAGGAGGGGGTGGTCAACTGTGTCGAAGGCCGCAGAGAGGTCCAGGAGAAGGAGGACAGAGTAGTCGCCCTTGGCTTTGGCGTTGAGTAGGTCGTTAGTGATTTTGAGGAGGGCAGTTTCAGTGGAGTGTAGGGGACGGAAGCCGGACTGTAGAGGGTCAAGAAGGTTATTGTCAGTAAGGTGGGAGCTTAGGCGATCGTAGACTAAGCGTTCAAGGAGCTTGGAGGTGAGTGGCAGCAGGGAGATGGGTCTGAGGTTGTTGGGGTCCGCGGGATCCAGGGAGGGCTTTTTGAGGATGGGGGTGATATGCGCGTGCTTTAGGGGGGAGGGGAATACGCCAGTAGAGAGGGAGAGATTGAAGATGTGGGTGAGGGAGCGGATGAGGGAAGAGGGGGGTGACCGGAGGAGTTGAGAGGGGATAGGGTCCAGGGGGCAGGTAGTGAGGCGGGCTTTTGAGAGGACTTTGGCGACTTCCTCAGTAGTGACAGGGCTGAGGGAGTGCAGTGCGGGGGGGGTTATGGTGGGCGGGGCATTGGGAGAGGAGGGGGGCAGTGCGGTTGTGAGGGCAGAGGAGGGGGGAGATGAAGGGGTGACGGGGGCGAGGAGGCTAGGTGGGGAGGTAGATTGCAAGTTGACGATGTCCTTACGGATAGCGTCAATCTTGTTGTGGAAATGGGTGGCAATTTCGTGGGCGGTGAGAGAGGTACTGAGTGGAGGAGGGGGGGGGGGGAGAGCAGGGAGTTGAAGGTGGAGAAGAGTCGGCGGGGGCAGGAGGAGAGGGTGTTTATTAGGTTAACAAAGTAGGCCTGCTTGGCGGCGTGGAGGGAGGAGGTGTAGATAAGAAATGCAGATTTGTAGAGGGAGAAAGTATGAGGGGACCTGGTTTTGCGCCACAGTCTCTCCAGTGCGCGACTGCGACGTTTGAGGCGTTTAGTGCTGTCGGTCTGCCACGGTTGAAGCGGTCTGGGTTTGATGATGCGTGTGGTAAGGGGTGCCAGAGAGTCTAGGGCAGCTGACAGTGAGACATTGTACAAGGTGGTGGCTATGTCAGGACATGACAGTGGGAGGATGCTGTCGTGTAGGCAGTCGGCGGCAGAGTGGAGGGGGGCCGGGTTCAGGTTGCGGAGGTTGCGGCTGGTGATGGTTTGGCGTTTTTGAGGGGGGGAGTTGGGGGAAGGGGAGATGGAGAAGGTGATGAGGTGGTGGTCGGAGAGAGGGAAGGGGGTGTTCGCGAACTGGTTGAGGGTACAGAGGTGGGAAAAGACGAGGTCCAGGGTGTTCCCTCAGAGGTGGGTGGAGGATTGAGTGTGCTGTGTGAGCGCGAAAGAGGAGGTTAGGTGGAGGAATTGGGAAGTAGCCGGGGTGTTGTCGTTGATGAGGATGTTGAAGTCCCCGAGGATGATGGTCGGTAGCTCAGAGGAGAGGAAGAAGGGAAGCCAGGCGGCGAAGTCATCTAGGAAGCGGGCTATGGGTCCGGGAGGCCTGTAGATCACTGCGATCCTTAGGGGGGTGGGTGAGAAGAGTCGGATGCAGTGCGCCTCAAAGGAGGGGAAGGAAAGAGAGGGTGGGTTAGGGAGGACCTGGAAGGTGCTAAGCGGTGACAGGAGCAAGCCGACACCACCACCTCTACGATCGCTCAGTCTTGGTGAATGGGTCCAGATGAGACCTCCATGAGTGAGTGCCGCAGGGGAGGTGGAGTCGGTGGCCTGTACCCAAGTTTCGGTGATTGCTAGGAGGTTGAGGGAGCGGGAGATGAAGAGGTCATGGATGGCGGTAAGCTTATTGCAAACCGAACGGGCATTCAGGAGTGCAACCGAGAGAGGGGGGATAGATATGGGGAGGAGGGGTACATGTATGAGGTTGAGGGGGTCGCGTCGGCTGGCGTGAGCAGGGGGGGCTCTAGGGGGGGTGTGAGGTGGTGAGGGGCCAGGGTTTGGGGAGATGTCCCCAGCTGATATGAGAAGGAGGAGGGTGAGGAAGGTGGCGTGGGAACGGGAGGTGTAGGAGCGCTTGGGTCTGAAAGTGGTGGCAAATGGGTCAGCGGGGAAGTGGAGTAGCAGGAGGAGGTGGTGGGTGCCGTAGTGGGGAGAGGGGAGAAGTGAGGGGGCGATATAGAGCTGCTTAGCGGGGGTGGGTGGGTAGAGGAAGGCGGTTTTAGGGATGGAGGAGAGGAGGACAAGGAGGAGGAGCGCGGGCGGCATGTTGGGGTGAGCGGGGTGCAGGAAGGGTCAGGGTGGGTGAGGGGGTGCTGGTCAGGGATGGCGAAGCAGTGTCCGAAACGCAGTGGGAGGTGGCTGGTAGTCCCAGGTGGGGTGGAGGGCAGGGGATCCCTGGTGGGATGGTGGCCGTGCTATCCCTGGTGGGTTAGTAGCGATCCCTGGAGGGATAGTGGTTAGGGGTCCCTGGTGGTTAGGGTTTCTGGTGGGTGGTGGGATCCCTGGTGGCTGGCGGTGGGATGGTGGTTGGGCTCCCTGATGGGTAGTGGGTGCCCCTGGTGGAGTACCTGATGTCCTGGAGCGTCGGGGTGGAGGTGGATCCCTCCTATGTTAGGAGGACCGTTGGTGCTGGTGGTGGTAGCTTCCCCGGAGGAGCGGAGGCGTCCCGCTGCGATTCCAGCCACGGCCGGCAGGAAACACCGCGGCTTCGGGTGCCGTGGTAGGCCTCAAGCCGCTTCGGACCGCCGGAGCTCCGCTGGAGGGACGGAGTGTCTGTGTCCCCTTCAGGGTGTTGGTGGGGACATCGGCAGCAGGCTCAGGGGCCCGGATGGCAGCGGATCGGGCGCGGGGGCGCCGGAGCTGACGAGCACGTGGCTGCTCCGGGCGAGCTGGTACCCGGTGGTCGGGATGGACCCAGGGCCAGTGAGGGGGGCCCTGGGGAGGCTGGCTGATCGGCGGGGACCGGGGAACAGAGCAGCGGCGGCCTGGGCTGATGCCCGGCGATCCGGGTCGGCCGCGCCAAAAATCGAGGCCGCGGCTTCGGGTGCCGGGTAGGCCGCAAGTCCCGGAGGGCCGGGGAAAAGGTGCAGTGGCCTTACCTGGCTGATGAGCAGGGACCGAAGGATCGTGGGGCCCCCGTTAGGGTCCGCTGCTGCCCAGATGGCAGCGGATTGGGGCCAGGGGAGCAGGAGCTCGCCGACGCACGTCCTTCTCGCCGGACGTCCGGACGCTGTATATGTCTAAGATCACCCAGTTAAAAACACCCAGAATGCAATGTGGAAACCAACCATCAGATGGCAGCAGAACACCTACCACGTTAGACAGCTATAACTCCAGGCACCTCTCCGTGTCAGCATTGATGGGTTAGGCTCTGGCCGCTAGACACCAAGACAGCCTCCATTTTCCCAATTTCAAAGGTTTTCACTCTTCCTCCTCAGAGTTCCCTTTTGTCTTTCCTGAGACCTTGGACAGCAGAATCCCTTGGGAAGAAGCTCCTTCTCCAGCCAATAGTGAGGGTTGTGGTGTTATCCATGGAACCCTTGGCGGCAAAGTCACACCTCCAAGCATGTCCGTGGGCGATTAACAAGCGTTTCCTTCGGTATGACCCCATGGCTTTCCATGATGTCATTTGGAGGAGGTGGTTTCAAAAACGTTCACACCGACTAGCAGGTTCTAGACAATATACATGAGCCTTGACAAGGTACTCGATCTCGGGGGCATCAGGGAACTGAGCTACCTGTGGGACGATAAATACAAAGCCGCCCTAGTTGCATTGGCCGGGAATCGAACCCGGGCCTCCCGCGTGGCAGGCAAGAATTCTACCACGGAACCACCAATGCTCTCTGGCAGGAAACAGACGGCTTGCCTCGCCTGGCAGGTCTTAGAAAGTCCTGCTTTAGGCCTTGGTAGCCATCTCTGTGAATACATTCAGATGTGGGTCAAGTCCACCCAAAGACATGCTTTTCTTCAGCCGTACACACCACCACTGTGAAAATGTAGGACAGCCCATTGCATCTTTGAGGCTAGAAAGCCTTTCCATTGGAGAAGAAAAGCCAAGACTGGGCCAGAGCTTTTTCTAAGTACCTTTGACTTGGGGTTGACTTGTCTAACTCAATGGCACTGCCTATTAATCTACCTTGCGACTTAGTCAGATGGAGCGACTCCCCATTCACATCCGTAGGAGATCTTTGGAGGGGCTCTACATTGGCCTCATGTGAGACTCTACAAAGTCAATAGGAGCTGCCTGAAACAGAGAGGAACAGATCTTTTCCCATCAAAGCCTTCTATAAGCAGAATGTGGAAAGTGGCCGTCGAGCGCCAGGCCAGGTGGCCTCCCAGCCAAAGAATTTCCTGGAGTTTTTGTCCCATGGGACCGGTAGCATATTACATCCTCCTATTTTTGCTGTTTCTTCCCACCTGGAGCAGAGTGGCGCAGCGGAAGCGTGCTGGGCCCATAACCCAGAGGTCGATGGATCGAAACCATCCTCTGCTAACTTGGCTTTTTCCTCTGGCAAGCTCTGTTTCTTTGCTTAGGCAAGGGGCTTTGTTTCACCCACAAAATGCTTTGATTAATCAGGGAGCGCACCGCAGACAGCCCGGCAACAAACCCAGCCCTCGATACACCAAGTCCCTCACACATGCTGTCTTTCAGGTGTTTGCTTTCACTTGCATAATGTGTCCATCATAAGACAAAACTCATACGATATGCCAACAGTCTGAACTGTGCAATTCAATACATTGGCCTCATGTGAGACTCTACAAAGTCAATAGGAGCTGCCTGAAACAGAGAGGAACAGATCTTTTCCCATCAAAGCCTTCTATAAGCAGAATGTGGAAAGTGGCCGTCGAGCGCCAGGCCAGGTGGCCTCCCAGCCAAAGAATTTCCTGGAGTTTTTGTCCCATGGGACCGGTAGCATATTACATCCTCCTATTTTTGCTGTTTCTTCCCACCTGGAGCAGAGTGGCGCAGCGGAAGCGTGCTGGGCCCATAACCCAGAGGTCGATGGATCGAAACCATCCTCTGCTAACTTGGCTTTTTCCTCTGGCAAGCTCTGTTTCTTTGCTTAGGCAAAGGGCTTTGTTTCACCCACAAAATGCTTTGATTAATCAGGGAGCGCACCGCAGACAGCCCGGCAACAAACCCAGCCCTCGATACACCAAGTCCCTCACACATGCTGTCTTTCAGGTGTTTGCTTTCACTTGCATAATGTGTCCATCATAAGACAAAACTCATACGATATGCCAACAGTCTGAACTGTGCAATTCATTTATATGTTCATAGATTTCTTAAGGGAGATTGTTGATAAATACTTCTGTCCCAAACAGAGGATCTTCTCCAACCCAGTCTGCATGAGGGCCACCATATTTCCTCTGACCGTTGACCTGTACAAGGTTAATATTACATCTTTCCATCCACTCCAGAAGGGAAGATTTATTGTCTTTATACAGAGTTGTAATCCAAGCCTCGCTCTCAGCGTTCATCACGTTGTTGTCCGTCATTGGAGAATGATCTGCTCTCTCCATGGGCCCTAATCAGTGGGCAGAAGGCTAGCCCCTAGTTCCCTCCAAAAGCCCTGTTCTGGTTGGGTCTGTCACACCTCTGTGTCAAGGAAGCGGGACCCGATTGTGGTGATAAAACGAGTGGAAACCTCTCAGCTTCTACATGGCACTTGCGCGTTTGGCACTAATGGACTATTGTCTCTTGGCCATGGAAGCCTGGCCGTGCTTTGGGTAATAGATTGCTTTGGTCCAACACTGCCTTGCGCCAATTCTGGCAGGCAAAGCAAGCAATTTATGCTTTGTGTTAGTCCTTCTGTGTCAAGGTATTGGCCGATGCCACATCTGCCCAAAAGGGTCAACGCCATGGCACATGTTACGAGGATGACTCCTGCTTGGCCTTTTGACTAGAGAGGGGAGGCTTTTCCCACAGCGCTCAGTGCCGAGCCTGAAGAAAAAAAATGAAAAACAGGTCTCACCCTTGGGGAAGGCTTTCCTTTGGAGGATGCGGGCATTGATCCCGCTACCTCTCGCATGCTAAGCGAGCACTCTACCACTTGAGCTAATCCCCCTTGGCTCTGGCACAGTTGCGCGCTCTAGTTGATCACTGCTCTCTGATGTGCTACGCGGAATAAAGGCCACCATCTGTTTTGTGTAACTGTGTTTCATTCAGCACAGCACAATGCAGCATCCCACTACTATATACCACCTGCCAGCAATCAACTACTTCACTGCCACCAACAGTTGCTTCTCTCACTGGCACTGTTGACAGAGATGCAATCTTCAAGCGCAAAGGATTCAAGATCACCTTTTTACCCCGTACGCTGCCTATTGACATGACACATTAGGTCTAGATTCCACAGACTCAAAGCATAGATATATTTGCTCATTTTTTACTACTTGCAGCTTCACATTTAAATGCTGTATATGTCTAAGATCACCCAGTTAAAAACACCCAGAATGCAATGTGGAAACCAACCATCAGATGGCAGCAGAACACCTACCACGTTAGACAGCTATAACTCCAGGCACCTCTCCGTGTCAGCATTGATGGGTTAGGCTCTGGCCGCTAGACACCAAGACAGCCTCCATTTTCCCAATTTCAAAGGTTTTCACTCTTCCTCCTCAGAGTTCCCTTTTGTCTTTCCTGAGACCTTGGACAGCAGAATCCCTTGGGAAGAAGCTCCTTCTCCAGCCAGTAGTGAGGGTTGTGGTGTTATCCATGGAACCCTTGGCGGCAGAGTCACACCTCCAAGCATGTCCGTGGGCGATTAACAAGCGTTTCCTTCGGTATGGCCCCATGGCTTTCCATGATGTCATTTGGAGGAGGTGGTTTCAAAAACGTTCACACCGACTAGCAGGTTCTAGACAATATACATGAGCCTTGACAAGGTACTCGATCTCGGGGGCGTCAGGGAACTGAGCTACCTGTGGGACGATAAATACAAAGCCACCCTAGTTGCATTGGTCGGGAATCAAACCCGGGCCTCCAGCGTGGCAGGCGAGAATTCTACCACTGAACCACCAATGCCCTTTGGCAGAAAACAGATGGCTTGCCTCGCCTGGCAGGTCTTAGAAAGTCCTGCTTTAGGCCTTGGTAGCCATCTCTGTGAATACATTCAGATGTGGGTCAAGTCCACCCAAAGACATGCTTTTCTTCAGCCGTACACACCACCACTGTGAAAATGTAGGACAGCCCATTGCATCTTTGAGGCTAGAAAGCCTTTCCATTGAAGAAGAAAAGCCAAGACTGGGCCAGAGCTTTTTCTAAGTACCTTTGACTTGGGGTTGACTTGTCTAACTCAATGGCACTGCCTATTAATCTACCTTGCGACTTAGTCAGATGGAGCCACTCCCCATTCACATCCGTAGGAGATCTTTGGAGGGGCTCTACATTGGCCTCATGTGAGACTCTACAAAGTCAATAGGAGCTGCCTGAAACAGAGAGGAACAGATCTTTTCCCATCAAAGCCTTCTATAAGCAGAATGTGGAAAGTGGCCGTCGAGCGCCAGGCCAGGTGGCCTCCCAGCCAAAGAATTTCCTGGAGTTTTTGTCCCATGGGACCGGTAGCATATTACATCCTCCTATTTTTGCTGTTTCTTCCCACCTGGAGCAGAGTGGCGCAGCGGAAGCGTGCTGGGCCCATAACCCAGAGGTCGATGGATCGAAACCATCCTCTGCTAACTTGGCTTTTTCCTCTGGCAAGCTCTGTTTCTTTGCTTAGGCAAAGGGCTTTGTTTCACCCACAAAATGCTTTGATTAATCAGGGAGCGCACCGCAGACAGCCCGGCAACAAACCCAGCCCTCGATACACCAAGTCCCTCACACATGCTGTCTTTCAGGTGTTTGCTTTCACTTGCATAATGTGTCCATCATAAGACAAAACTCATACGATATGCCAACAGTCTGAACTGTGCAATTCAATACATTGGCCTCATGTGAGACTCTACAAAGTCAATAGGAGCTGCCTGAAACAGAGAGGAACAGATCTTTTCCCATCAAAGCCTTCTATAAGCAGAATGTGGAAAGTGGCCGTCGAGCGCCAGGCCAGGTGGCCTCCCAGCCAAAGAATTTCCTGGAGTTTTTGTCCCATGGGACCGGTAGCATATTACATCCTCCTATTTTTGCTGTTTCTTCCCACCTGGAGCAGAGTGGCGCAGCGGAAGCGTGCTGGGCCCATAACCCAGAGGTCGATGGATCAAAACCATCCTCTGCTAACTTGGCTTTTTCCTCTGGCAAGCTCTGTTTCTTTGCTTAGGCAAAGGGCTTTGTTTCACCCACAAAATGCTTTGATTAATCAGGGAGCGCACCGCAGACAGCCCGGCAAAAAACCCAGCCCTCGATACACCAAGTCCCTCACACATGCTGTCTTTCAGGTGTTTGCTTTCACTTGCATAATGTGTCCATCATAAGACAAAACTCATACGATAGGCCAACAGTCTGAACTGTGCAATTCATTTATATGTTCACAGATTTCTTAAGGGAGATTGTTGATAAATACTTCTGTCCCAAACAGAGGATCTTCTCCAACCCAGTCTGCATGAGGGCCACCATATTTCCTCTGACCGTTGACCTGTACAAGGTTAATATTACATATTTCCATCCACTCCAGAAGGGAAGATTTATTGTCTTTATACAGAGTTGTAATCCAAGCCTCGCTCTCAGCGTTCATCACGTTGTTGTCCGTCATTGGAGAATGATCTGCTCTCTCCATGGGCCCTAATCAGTGGGCAGAAGGCTAGCCCCTAGTTCCCTCCAAAAGCCCTGTTCTGGTTGGGTCTGTCACACTTCTGTGTCAAGGAAGTGGGACGTGATTGTGGTGATAAAACGAGTGGAAACCTCTCAGTTTCTACATGGCACTTGCGCGTTTGGCACTAATGGACTATTGTCTCTTGGCCATGGAAGCCTGGCCGTGCTTTGGGTAATAGATTGCTTTGGTCCAACACTGCCTTGCGCCACTTCTGGCAGGCAAAGCAAGCAATTTATGCTTTGTGTTAGTCCTTCTGTGTCAAGGTATTGGCCGATGCCACATCTGCCCGAGAGGGTCAACGCCATGGCACATGTTATGAGGATGACTCCTGCTTGGCCTTTTGACTAGAGAGGGGAGCCTTTTCCCACAGCGCTCAGTGCCGAGCCTGAAGAAAAAAAATGAAAAGCAGGTCTCACCCTTGGGTAAGGCTTTCCTTTGGAGGATGCGGGCATTGATCCCACTACCTCTCGCATGCTAAGCGAGCGCTCTACCACTTGAGCTAATCCCCCTTGGCTCTGGCACTGTTGCGCGCTCTAGTTGATCACTGCTCTCTGATGTGCTACGCGGAATAAAGGCCACCATCTGTTTTGTGTAACTGTGTTTCATTCAGCACAGCACAATGCAGCATCCCACTACTATATACCACCTGCCAGCAATCAACTCCTTCACTGCCACCAACAGTTGCCTCTCTCACTGGCACTGTTGCCAGAGATGCAATCTTCAAGCGCAAAGGATTAAAAATCACCTTTTTACCCTGTACGCTGCCTATTGACATGACACATTAGGTCTAGATTCCACAGACTCAAAGCATAGATATATTTGCTCATTTTTTACTACTTGCAGCTTCACATTTAAATGCTGTATATGTCTAAGATCACCCAGTTAAAAACACCCAGAATGCAATGTGGAAACCAACCATCAGATGACAGCAGAACACCTACCACGTTAGACAGCTATAACTCCAGGCACCTCTCCGTGTCAGCATTGATGGGTTAGGCTCTGGCCGCTAGACACCAAGACAGCCTCCATTTTCCCAATTTCAAAGGTTTTCACTCTTCCTCCTCAGAGTTCCCTTTTGTCTTTCCTGAGACCTTGGACAGCAGAATCCCTTGGGAAGAAGCTCCTTCTCCAGCCAGTAGTGAGGGTTGTGGTGTTATCCATGGAACCCTTGGCGGCAGAGTCACACCTCCAAGCATGTCCGTGGGCGATTAACAAGCGTTTCCTTCGGTATGGCCCCATGGCTTTCCATGATGTCATTTGGAGGAGGTGGTTTCAAAAACGTTCACACCGACTAGCAGGTTCTAGACAATATACATGAGCCTTGACAAGGTACTCGATCTCAGGGGCGTCAGGGAACTGAGCTACCTGTGGGACGATAAATACAAAGCCACCCTAGTTGCATTGGCCGGGAATCGAACCCGGGCCTCCCGCGTGGCAGGCGAGAATTCTACCACTGAACCACCAATGCTCTTTGGCAGGAAACAGAGGGCTTGCCTCGCCTGGCAGGTCTTAGAAAGTCCTGCTTTAGGCCTTGGTAGCCATCTCTGTGAATACATTCAGATGTGGGTCAAGTCCACCCAAAGACATGCTTTTCTTCAGCCGTACACACCACCACTGTGAAAATGTAGGACAACCCATTGCATCTTTGAGGCTAGAAAGCCTTTCCATTGGAGAAGAAAAGCCAAGACTGGGCCAGAGCTTTTTCTAAGTACCTTTGACTTGGGGTTGACTTGTCTAACTCAATGGCACTGCCTATTAATCTACCTTGCGACTTAGTCAGATGGAGCCACTCCCCATTCACATCCGTAGGAGATCTTTGGAGGGGCTCTACATTGGCCTCATGTGAGACTCTACAAAGTCAATAGGAGCTGCCTGAAACAGAGAGGAACAGATCTTTTCCCATCAAAGCCTTCTATAAGCAGAATGTGGAAAGTGGCCGTCGAGCGCCAGGCCAGGTGGCCTCCCAGCCAAAGAATTTCCTGGAGTTTTTGTCTCATGGGACCGGTAGCATATTACATCCTCCTATTTTTGCTGTTTCTTCCCACCTGGAGCAGAGTGGCGCAGCGGAAGCGTGCTGGGCCCATAACCCAGAGGTCGATGGATCGAAACCATCCTCTGCTAACTTGGCTTTTTCCTCTGGCAAGCTCTGTTTCTTTGCTTAGGCAAAGGGCTTTGATTAATCAGGGAGCGCACCGCAGACAGCCCGGCAACAAACCCAGCCCTCGATACACCAAGTCCCTCACACATGCTGTCTTTCAGGTGTTTGCTTTCACTTGCATAATGTGTCCATCATAAGACAAAACTCATACGATATGCCAACAGTCTGAACTGTGCAATTCAATACATTGGCCTCATGTGAGACTCTACAAAAGTCAATAGGAGCTGCCTGAAACAGAGAGGAACAGATCTTTTCCCATCAAAGCCTTCTATAAGCAGAATGTGGAAAGTGGCCGTCGAGCGCCAGGCCAGGTGGCCTCCCAGCCAAAGAATTTCCTGGAGTTTTTGTCCCATGGGACCGGTAGCATATTACATCCTCCTATTTTTGCTGCTTCTTCCCACCTGGAGCAGAGTGGCGCAGCGGAAGCGTGCTGGGCCCATAACCCAGAGGTCGATGGATCGAAACCATCCTCTGCTAACTTGGCTTTTTCCTCTGGCAAGCTCTGTTTCTTTGCTTAGGCAAAGGGCTTTTTTTCACCCACAAAATGCTTTGATTAATCAGGGAGCGCACCGCAGACAGCCCGGCAACAAACCCAGCCCTCGATACACCAAGTCCCTCACACATGCTGTCTTTCAGGTGTTTGCTTTCACTTGCATAATGTGTCCATCATAAGACAAAACTCATACGATATGCCAACAGTCTGAACTGTGCAATTCATTTATATGTTCATAGATTTCTTAAGGGAGATTGTTGATAAATACTTCTGTGCCAAACAGAGGATCTTCTCCAACCCAGTCTGCATGAGGGCCACCATATTTCCTCTGACCGTTGACCTGTACAAGGTTAATATTACATCTTTCCATCCACTCCAGAAGGGAAGATTTATTGTCTTTATACAGAGTTGTAATCCAAGCCTCGCTCTCAGCGTTCATCACGTTGTTGTCCGTCATTGGAGAATGACCTGCTCTCTCCATGGGCCCTAATCAGTGGGCAGAAGGCTAGCCCCTAGTTCCCTCCAAAAGCCCTGTTCTGGTTGGGTCTGTCACACTTCTGTGTCAAGGAAGTGGGACGTGATTGTGGTGATAAAACGAGTGGAAACCTCTCAGCTTCTACATGGCACTTGCGCGTTTGGCACTAATGGACTATTGTCTCTTGGCCATGGAAGCCTGGCCGTGCTTTGGGTAATAGATTGCTTTGGTCCAACACTGCCTTGCGCCACTTCTGGCAGGCAAAGCAAGCAATTTATGCTTTGTGTTAGTCCTTCTGTGTCAAGGTATTGGCCGATGCCACATCTGCCCGAGAGGGTCAACGCCATGGCACATGTTACGAGGATGACTCCTGCTTGGCCTTTTGACTAGAGAGGGGAGGCTTTTCCCACAGCGCTCAGTGCCGAGCCTGAAGAAAAAAAATGAAAAGCAGGTCTCACCCTTGGGGAAGGCTTTCCTTTGGAGGATGCAGGCATTGATCCCGCTACCTCTCGCATGCTAAGCGAGCGCTCTACCACTTGAGCTAATCCCCCTTGGCTCTGACACTGTTGCACGCTCTAGTTGATCACTGCTCTCTGATGTGCTACGCGGAATAAACGCCACCATCTGTTTTGTGTAACTGTGTTTCATTCAGCACAGCACAATGCAGCATCCCACTACTATATACCACCTGCCAGCAATCAACTCCTTCACTGCCACCAACAGTTGCCTCTCTCACTGGCACTGTTGCCAGAGATGCAATCTTCAAGCGCAAAGGATTCAAGATCACCTTTTTACCCCGTACGCTGCCTATTGACATGACACATTAGGTCTAGATTCCACAGACTCAAAGCATAGATATATTTGCTCATTTTTTACTACTTGCAGCTTCACATTTAAATGCTGTATATGTCTAAGATCACCCAGTTAAAAACACCCAGAATGCAATGTGGAAACCAACCATCAGATGGCAGCAGAACACCTACCACGTTAGACAGCTATAACTCCAGGCACCTCTCCGTGTCAGCATTGATGGGTTAGGCTCTGGCCGCTAGACACCAAGACAGCCTCCATTTTCCCAATTTCAAAGGTTTTCACTCTTCCTCCTCAGAGTTCCCTTTTGTCTTTCCTGAGACCTTGGACAGCAGAATCCCTTGGGAAGAAGCTCCTTCTCCAGCCAGTAGTGAGGGTTGTGGTGTTATCCATGGAACCCTTGGCGGCAGAGTCACACCTCCAAGCATGTCCGTGGGCGATTAACAAGCGTTTCCTTCGGTATGGCCCCATGGCTTTCCATGATGTCATTTGGAGGAGGTGGTTTCAAAAACGTTCACACCGACTAGCAGGTTCTAGACAATATACATGAGCCTTGACAAGGTACTCGATCTCGGGGGCGTCAGGGAACTGAGCTACCTGTGGGACGATAAATACAAAGCCACCCTAGTTGCATTGGCCGGGAATCAAACCCGGGCCTCCCGCGTGGTAGGCGAGAATTCTACCACTGAACCACCAATGCTCTTTGGCAGGAAACAGACGGCTTGCCTCGCCTGGCAGGTCTTAGAAAGTCCTGCTTTAGGCCTTGGTAGCCATCTCTGTGAATACATTCAGATGTGGGTCAAGTCCACCCAAAGACATGCTTTTCTTCAGCCGTACACACCACCACTGTGAAAATGTAGGACAGCTCATTGCATCTTTGAGGCTAGAAAGCCTTTCCATTGGAGAAGAAAAGCCAAGACTGGGCCAGAGCTTTTTCTAAGTACCTTTGAGTTGGGGTTGACTTGTCTAACTCAATGGCACTGCCTATTAATCTACCTTGCGACTTAGTCAGATGGAGCCACTCCCCATTCACATCCGTAGGAGATCTTTGGAGGGGCTCTACATTGGCCTCATGTGAGACTCTACAAAGTCAATAGGAGCTGCCTGAAACAGAGAGGAACAGATCTTTTCCCATCAAAGCCTTCTATAAGCAGAATGTGGAAAGTGGCCGTCGAGCGCCAGGCCAGGTGGCTTCCCAGCCAAAGAATTTCCTGGAGTTTTTGTCCCATGGGACCGGTAGCATATTACATCCTCCTATTTTTGCTGTTTCTTCCCACCTGGAGCAGAGTGGCACAGCGGAAGCGTGCTGGGCCCATAACCCAGAGGTCGATGGATCTAAACCATCCTCTGCTAACTTGGCTTTTTCCTCTGGCAAGCTCTGTTTCTTTGCTTAGGCAAAGGGCTTTGTTTCACCCACAAAATACTTTGATTAATCAGTGAGCGCACCGCAGACAGCCCGGCAACAAACCCAGCCCTCGATACACCAAGTCCCTCACACATGCTGTCTTTCAGGTGTTTGCTTTCACTTGCATAATGTGTCCATCATAAGACAAAACTCATACGATATGCCAACAGTCTGAACTGTGCAATTCATTTGGTATGGTACATGCACTACCAGGGGATGAACTTTACCCCGAGGATCCAGACATCACAGGACAAAAAATGTATTCCACAAATAAAACCATCAAGGTCCTCGTCCAGGAAGGGGGGCGTCTTCACCGATTATTACACATTGATGGCGTTGCAACCTTCTTTATAAATCTGCCACCAAAATATAAACATGTCAATCCACTTCTAACAGATGTCAGTCGTGATCCAGAACCCAAGAGCAAAATTTAAATAGACTGTTTTATGCCATCTGTATTTTTATTAATAAATCAGGATGGACTGGATGTGTGTGGTGTAGATATTATTGCAATCCATGTGTAGTTCATGGCCTAGGGACCGCCATTATGTTGGCATTGTGGCTACGATGTAGAGCACAATATGTCTAGGTCTAAGGCAGGCCATAGGTTATGACCTTTTTTTTTTCTTCCACCATGGGCGCTCGATTCTGTGTTGATGGGGGAATCCCTCCTGCAGTACACAATGATTATTGTTTGAAGACAATATAGGCTCATTCCTATATGTGTGTTTTTGCCCATTACACAGGACTTCTCCAGAGCTTCCCCCATCCTCTGGAACTCTCTACCCCAATTTATCAGACTATCGCCTACTCTGCTTACTTTTAGGCGGTCTCTTCAGGGAAGCCTATCCTGCCCTCAGCTAATAATGGTATCTTCTACTCTTCCAACCAGTCCATCCCCCCCACAGTTACTACCTTTTGTACCACTAGCCCCTCCCTCCTAGATTGTAAGCTCCCAGGATCAGGGCCCTCCTAACCCTCTTGTATTGAACTGTATTGTTGCTGTATTGTCTCCCATTATATTGTAAGCGCTGAGCAAACTGTTGGCGCTATATAAATCCTGTATAATAATAATTTATATGTTCATAGATTTCTTAAGGGAGATTGTTGATAAATACTTCTGTGCCAAACAGAGGATCTTCTCCAACCCAGTCTGCATGAGGGCCACCATATTTCCTCTGACCGTTGACCTGTACAAGGTTAATATTACATCTTTCCATCCACTCCAGAAGGGAAGATTTATTGTCTTTATACAGAGTTGTAATCCAAGCCTCGCTCTCAGCGTTCATCACGTTGTTGTCCGTCATTGGAGAATGATCTGCTCTCTCCATGGGCCCTAATCAGTGGGCAGAAGGCTAGCCCCTAGTTCCCTCCAAAAGCCCTGTTCTGGTTGGGTCTGTCACACTTCTGTGTCAAGGAAGTGGGACGTGATTGTGGTGATAAAACGAGTGGAAACCTCTCAGCTTCTACATGGCACTTGCGCGTTTGGCACTAATGGACTATTGTCTCTTGGCCATGGAAGCCTGGCCATGCTTTGGGTCATAGATTGCTTTGGTCCAACACTGCCTTGCGCCACTTCTGGCAGGCAAAGCAAGCAATTTATGCTTTGTGTTAGTCCTTCTGTGTCAAGGTATTGGCCGATGCCACATCTGCCCGAGAGGGTCAACGCCATGGCACATGTTACGAGGATGACTCCTGCTTGGCCTTTTGACTAGAGAGGGGAGGCTTTTCTCACAGCACTCAGTGCCGAGCCTGAAGAAAAAAAATGAAAAGCAGGTCTCACCCTTGGGGAAGGCTTTCCTTTGGAGGATGCGGGCATTGATCCCACTACCTCTCGCATGCTAAGCGAGCGCTCTACCACTTGAGCTAATCCCCCTTGGCTCTGGCACTGTTGCGCGCTCTAGTTGATCACTGCTCTCTGATGTGCTACGCGGAATAAAGGCCACCATCTGTTTTGTGTAACTGTGTTTCATTCAGCACAGCACAATGCAGCATCCCACTACTATATACCACCTGCCAGCAATTAACTCCTTCACTGCCACCAACAGTTGCCTCTCTCACTGGCACTGTTGCCAGAGATGCAATCTTCAAGCGCAAAGGATTCAAGATCACCTTTTTACCCCGTACGCTGCCTATTGACATGACACATTAGGTCTAGATTCCACAGACTCAAAGCATAGATATATTTGCTCATTTTTTACTACTTGCAGCTTCACATTTAAATGCTGTATATGTCTAAGATCACCCAGTTAAAAACACCCAGAATGCAATGTGGAAACCAACCATCAGATGACAGCAGAACACCTACCACGTTAGACAGCTATAACTCCAGGCACCTCTCCGTGTCAGCATTGATGGGTTAGGCTCTGGCCGCTAGACACCAAGACAGCCTCCATTTTCCCAATTTCAAAGGTTTTCACTCTTCCTCCTCAGAGTTCCCTTTTGTCTTTCCTGAGACCTTGGACAGCAGAATCCCTTGGGAAGAAGCTCCTTCTCCAGCCAGTAGTGAGGGTTGTGGTGTTATCCATGGAACCCTTGGCGGCAGAGTCACACCTCCAAGCATGTCCGTGGGCGATTAACAAGCGTTTCCTTCGGTATGGCCCCATGGCTTTCCATGATGTCATTTGGAGGAGGTGGTTTCAAAAACGTTCACACCGACTAGCAGGTTCTAGACAATATACATGAGCCTTGACAAGGTACTCGGTACTCGATCTCGGGGGTGTCAGGGAACTGAGCTACCTGTGGGACGATAAATACAAAGCCACCCTAGTTGTATTGGCCGGGAATCGAACCCGCCAGGCCTCCCGCGTGGCAGGCGAGAATTCTACCACTGAACCACCAATGCTCTTTGGCAGGAAACTGACGGCTTGCCTCGCCTGGCAGGTCTTAGAAAGTCCTGCTTTAGGCCTTGGTAGCCATCTCTGTGAATACATTCAGATGTGGGTCAAGTCCACCCAAAGACATGCTTTTCTTCAGCCGTACACACCACCACTGTGAAAATATAGGACAGCCCATTGCATCTTTGAGGCTAGAAAGCCTTTCCATTGGAGAAGAAAAGCCAAGACTGGGCCAGAGCTTTTTCTAAGTACCTTTGACTTGGGGTTGACTTGTCTAACTCAATGGCACTGCCTATTAATCTACCTTGCGACTTAGTCAGATGGAGCCACTCCCCATTCACATCCGTAGGAGATCTTTGGAGGGGCTCTACATTGGCCTCATGTGAGACTCTACAAAGTCAATAGGAGCTGCCTGGAACAGATCTTTTCCCATCAAAGCCTTCTATAAGCAGAATGTGGAAAGTGGCCGTCGAGCGCCAGGCCAGGTGGCCTCCCAGCCAAAGAATTTCCTGGAGTTTTTGTCCCATGGGACCGGTAGCATATTACATCCTCCTATTTTTGCTGTTTCTTCCCACCTGGAGCAGAGTGGCGCAGCGGAAGCGTGCTGGGCCCATAACCCAGAGGTCGATGGATCGAAACCATCCTCTGCTAACTTGGCTTTTTCCTCTGGCAAGCTCTGTTTCTTTGCTTAGGCAAAGGGCTTTGTTTCACCCACAAAATGCTTTGATTAATCAGGGAGCGCACCGCAGACAGCCCGGCAACAAACCCAGCCCTCGATACACCAAGTCCCTCACACATGCTGTCTTTCAGGTGTTTGCTTTCACTTGCATAATGTATCCATCATAAGACAAAACTCATACGATATGCCAACAGTCTGAACTGTGCAATTCATTTATATGTTCATAGATTTCTTAAGGGAGATTGTTGATAAATACTTCTGTCCCAAACAGAGGATCTTCTCCAACCCAGTCTGCATGAGGGCCACCATATTTCCTCTGACCGTTGACCTGTACAAGGTTAATATTACATCTTTCCATCCACTCCAGAAGGGAAGATTTATTGTCTTTATACAGAGTTGTAATCCAAGCCTCGCTCTCAGCGTTCATCACGTTGTTGTCCGTCATTGGAGAATGATCTGCTCTCTCCATGGGCCCTAATCAGTGGGCAGAAGGCTAGCCCCTAGTTCCCTCCAAAAGCCCTGTTCTGGTTGGGTCTGTCACACTTCTGTGTCAAGGAAACGGGACCCGATTGTGGTGATAAAACGAGTGGAAAACTCTCAGCTTCTACATGGCACTTGCGCGTTTGGCACTAATGGACTATTGTCTCTTGGCCATGGAAGCCTGGCCGTGCTTTGGGTAATAGATTGCTTTGGTCCAACACTGCCTTGCGCCACTTCTGGCAGGCAAAGCAAGCAATTTATGCTTTGTGTTAGTCCTTCTGTGTCAAGGTATTGGCCGATGCCACATCTGCCCGAGAGGGTCAACGCCATGGCACATGTTACGAGGATGACTCCTGCTTGGCCTTTTGACTAGAGAGGGGAGCCTTTTCCCACAGCGCTCAGTGCCGAGCCTGAAGAAAAAAAATGAAAAGCAGGTCTCACCCTTGGGTAAGGCTTTCCTTTGGAGGATGCGGGCATTGATCCCACTACCTCTCGCATGCTAAGCGAGCGCTCTACCACTTGAGCTAATCCCCCTTGGCTCTGGCACTGTTGCGCGCTCTAGTTGATCACTGCTCTCTGATGTGCTACGCGGAATAAAGGCCACCATCTGTTTTGTGTAACTGTGTTTCATTCAGCACAGCACAATGCAGCATCCCACTACTATATACCACCTGCCAGCAATCAACTCCTTCACTGCCACCAACAGTTGCCTCTCTCACTGGCACTGTTGCCAGAGATGCAATCTTCAAGCGCAAAGGATTCAAGATCACCTTTTTACCCCGTACGCTGCCTATTGACATGACACATTAGTTCTAGATTCCACAGACTCAAAGCATAGATATATTTGCTCATTTTTTACTACTTGCAGCTTCACATTTAAATGCTGTATATGTCTAAGATCACCCAGTTAAAAACACCCAGAATGCAATGTTGAAACCAACCATCAGATGGCAGCAGAACACCTACCACGTTAGACAGCTATAACTCCAGGCACCTCTCCGTGTCAGCATTGATGGGTTAGGCTCTGGCCGCTAGACACCAAGACAGCCTCCATTTTCCCAATTTCAAAGGTTTTCACTCTTCCTCCTCAGAGTTCCCTTTTGTCTTTCCTGAGACCTTGGACAGCAGAATCCCTTGGGAAGAAGCTCCTTCTCCAGCCAGTAGTGAGGGTTGAGGTGTTATCCATGGAACCCTTGCCGGCAGAGTCACACCTCCAAGCATGTCCGTGGGCGATTAACAAGCGTTTCCTTCGGTATGGCCCCATGGCTTTCCATGATGTCATTTGGAGGAGGTGGTTTCAAAAACATTCACACCGACTAGCAGGTTCTAGACAATATACATGAGCCTTGACAAGGTACTCGATCTCGGGGGCGTCAGGGAACTGAGCTACCTGTGGGACGATAAATACAAAGCCACCCTAGTTGCATTGGCCGGGAATCGAACCCCGGGCCTCCCGCGTGGCAGGTGAGAATTCTACCACTGAACCACCAATGCTCTTTGGCATGAAACAGATGGCTTGCCTCGCCTGGCAGGTCTTAGAAAGTCCTGCTTTAGGCCTTGGTAGCCATCTCTGTGAATACATTCAGATGTGGGTCAAGTCCACCCAAAGACATGCTTTTCTTCAGCCGTACACACCACCACTGTGAAAATGTAGGACAGCCCATTGCATCTTTCAGGCTAGAAAGCCTTTCCATTGGAGAAGAAAAGCCAAGACTGGGCCAGAGCTTTTTCTAAGTACCTTTGACTTGGGGTTGACTTGTCTAACTCAATGGCACTGCCTATTAATCTACCTTGCGACTTAGTCAGATGGAGCCACTCCCCATTCACATCCGTAGGAGATCTTTGGAGGGGCTCTACATTGGCCTCATGTGAGACTCTACAAAGTCAATAGGAGCTGCCTGAAACAGAGAGGAACAGATCTTTTCCCATCAAAGCCTTCTATAAGCAGAATGTGGAAAGTGGCCGTCGAGCGCCAGGCCAGGTGGCCTCCCAGCCAAAGAATTTCCTGGAGTTTTTGTCCCATGGGACCGGTAGCATATTACATCCTCCTATTTTTGCTGTTTCTTACCACCTGGAGCAGAGTGGCGCAGCGGAAGCGTGCTGGGCCCATAACCCAGAGGTCGATGGATCGAAACCATCCTCTGCTAACTTGGCTTTTTCCTCTGGCAAGCTCTGTTTCTTTGCTTAGGCAAAGGGCTTTGTTTCACCCACAAAATACTTTGATTAATCAGGGAGCGCACCGCAGACAGCCCGGCAACAAACCCAGCCCTCGATACACCAAGTCCCTCACACATGCTGTCTTTCAGGTGTTTGCTTTCACTTGCATAATGTGTCCATCATAAGACAAAACTCATACGATATGCCAACAGTCTGAACTGTGCAATTCATTTATATGTTCATAGATTTCTTAAGGGAGATTGTTGATAAATACTTCTGTGCCAAACAGAGGATCTTCTCCAACCCAGTCTGCATGAGGGCCACCATATTTCCTCTGACCGTTGACCTGTACAAGGTTAATATTACATCTTTCCATCCACTCCAGAAGGGAAGATTTATTGTCTTTATACAGAGTTGTAATCCAAGCCTTGCTCTCAGCGTTCATCACGTTGTTGTCCGTCATTGGAGAATGATCTGCTCTCTCCATGGGCCCTAATCAGTGGGCAGAAGGCTAGCCCCTAGTTCCCTCCAAAAGCCCTGTTCTGGTTGGGTCTGTCACACTTCTGTGTCAAGGAAGTGGGACGTGATTGTGGTGATAAAACGAGTGGAAACCTCTCAGCTTCTACATGGCACTTGCGCGTTTGGCACTAATGGACTATTGTCTCTTGGCCATGGAAGCCTGGCCGTGCTTTGGGTAATAGATTGCTTTGGTCCAACACTGCCTTGCGCCACTTCTGGCAGGCAAAGCAAGCAATTTATGCTTTGTGTTAGTCCTTCTGTGTCAAGGTATTGGCCGATGCCACATCTGCCCGAGAGGGTCAACGCCATGGCACATGTTACGAGGATGACTCCTGCTTGGCCTTTTGACTAGAGAGGGGAGCCTTTTCCCACAGCGCTCAGTGCCGAGCCTGAAGAAAAAAAATGAAAAGCAGGTCTCACCCTTGGGTAAGGCTTTCCTTTGGAGGATGCGGGCATTGATCCCACTACCTCTCGCATGCTAAGCGAGCGCTCTACCACTTGAGCTAATCCCCCTTGGCTCTGGCACTGTTGCGCGCTCTAGTTGATCACTGCTCTCTGATGTGCTACGCGGAA
Organism: Staurois parvus; assembly: GCF_062004578.1. Classification (NCBI taxonomy): domain Eukaryota; kingdom Metazoa; phylum Chordata; class Amphibia; order Anura; family Ranidae; genus Staurois; species Staurois parvus. The sequence continues at coordinate 4,407,042 of NW_028318656.1, read as the reverse complement.
TAAAGGTCACCATCTGTTTTGTGTAACTGTGTTTCATTCAGCACAGCACAATGCAGCATCCCACTACTATATACCACCTGCCAGCAATCAACTCCTTCACTGCCACCAACAGTTGCCTCTCTCACTGGCACTGTTGCCAGAGATGCAATCTTCAAGCGCAAAGGATTAAAAATCACCTTTTTACCCTGTACGCTGCCTTTTGACATGACACATTAGGTCTAGATTCCACAGACTCAAAGCATAGATATATTTGCTCATTTTTTACTACTTGCAGCTTCACATTTAAATGCTGTATATGTCTAAGATCACCCAGTTAAAAACACCCAGAATGCAATGTGGAAACCAACCATCAGATGACAGCAGAACACCTACCACGTTAGACAGCTATAACTCCAGGCACCTCTCCGTGTCAGCATTGATGGGTTAGGCTCTGGCCGCTAGACACCAAGACAGCCTCCATTTTCCCAATTTCAAAGGTTTTCACTCTTCCTCCTCAGAGTTCCCTTTTGTCTTTCCTGAGACCTTGGACAGCAGAATCCCTTGGGAAGAAGCTCCTTCTCCAGCCAGTAGTGAGGGTTGTGGTGTTATCCATGGAACCCTTGGCGGCAGAGTCACACCTCCAAGCATGTCCGTGGGCGATTAACAAGCGTTTCCTTCGGTATGGCCCCATGGCTTTCCATGATGTCATTGGAGGAGGTGGTTTCAAAAACGTTCACACCGACTAGCAGGTTCTAGACAATATACATGAGCCTTGACAAGGTACTCGATCTCGGGGGCGTCAGGGAACTGAGCTACCTGTGGGACGATAAATACAAAGCCACCCTAGTTGCATTGGCCGGGAATCGAACCCGGGCCTCCCGCGTGGCAGGCGAGAATTCTACCACTGAACCACCAATGCTCTTTGGCAGGAAACAGAGGGCTTGCCTCGCCTGGCAGGTCTTAGAAAGTCCTGCTTTAGGCCTTGGTAGCCATCTCTGTGAATACATTCAGATGTGGGTCAAGTCCACCCAAAGACATGCTTTTCTTCAGCCGTACACACCACCACTGTGAAAATGTAGGACAGCCCATTGCATCTTTGAGGCTAGAAAGCCTTTCCATTGGAGAAGAAAAGCCAAGACTGGGCCAGAGCTTTTTCTAAGTACCTTTGACTTGGGGTTGACTTGTCTAACTCAATGGCACTGCCTATTAATCTACCTTGCGACTTAGTCAGATGGAGCCACTCCCCATTCACATCCGTAGGAGATCTTTGGAGGGGCTCTACATTGGCCTCATGTGAGACTCTACAAAGTCAATAGGAGCTGCCTGAAACAGAGAGGAACAGATCTTTTCCCATCAAAGCCTTCTATAAGCAGAATGTGGAAAGTGGCCGTCGAGCGCCAGGCCAGGTGGCCTCCCAGCCAAAGAATTTCCTGGAGTTTTTGTCCCATGGGACCGGTAGCATATTACATCCTCCTATTTTTGCTGTTTCTTCCCACCTGGAGCAGAGTGGCGCAGCGGAAGCGTGCTGGGCCCATAACCCAGAGGTCGATGGATCGAAACCATCCTCTGCTAATTTGGCTTTTTCCTCTGGCAAGCTCTGTTTCTTTGCTTAGGCAAAGGGCTTTGTTTCACCCACAAAATGCTTTGATTAATCAGGGAGCGCACCGCAGACAGCCCGGCAAAAAACCCAGCCCTCGATACACCAAGTCCCTCACACATGCTGTCTTTCAGGTGCTTGCTTTCACTTGCATAATGTGTCCATCATAAGACAAAACTCATACGATATGCCAACAGTCTGAACTGTGCAATTCAATACATTGGCCTCATGTGAGACTCTACAAAAGTCAATAGGAGCTGCCTGAAACAGAGAGGAACAGATCTTTTCCCATCAAAGCCTTCTATAAGCAGAATGTGGAAAGTGGCCGTCGAGCGCCAGGCCAGGTGGCCTCCCAGCCAAAGAATTTCCTGGAGTTTTTGTCCCATGGGACCGGTAGCATATTACATCCTCCTATTTTTGCTGTTTCTTCCCACCTGGAGCAGAGTGGTGCAGCGGAAGCTTGCTGGGCCCATAACCCAGAGGTCGATGGATCGAAACCATCCTCTGCTAACTTGGCTTTTTCCTCTGGCAAGCTCTGTTTCTTTGCTTAGGCAAAGGGCTTTGTTTCACCCACAAAATGCTTTGATTAATCAGGGAGCGCACCGCAGACAGCCCGGCAAAAAACCCAGCCCTCGATACACCAAGTCCCTCACACATGCTGTCTTTCAGGTGTTTGCTTTCACTTGCATAATGTGTCCATCATAAGACAAAACTCATACGATATGCCAACAGTCTGAACTGTGCAATTCATTTATATGTTCATAGATTTCTTAAGGGAGATTGTTGATAAATACTTCTGTGCCAAACAGAGGATCTTCTCCAACCCAGTCTGCATGAGGGCCACCATATTTCCTCTGACCGTTGACCTCTACAAGGTTAATATTACATCTTTCCATCCACTCCAGAAGGGAAGATTTATTGTCTTTATACAGAGTTGTAATCCAAGCCTCGCTCTCAGCGTTCATCACGTTGTTGTCCGTCATTGGAGAATGATCTGCTCTCTCCATGGGCCCTAATCAGTGGGCAGAAGGCTAGCCCCTAGTTCCCTCCAAAAGCCCTGTTCTGGTTGGGTCTGTCACACTTCTGTGTCAAGGAAGTGTGACGTGATTGTGGTGATAAAACGAGTGGAAACCTCTCAGCTTCTACATGGCACTTGCGCGTTTGGCACTAATGGACTATTGTCTCTTGGCCATGGAAGCCTGGCCGTGCTTTGGGTAATAGATTGCTTTGGTCCAACACTGCCTTGCGCCACTTCTGGCAGGCAAAGCAAGCAATTTATGCTTTGTGTTAGTCCTTCTGTGTCAATGTATTGGACGATGCCACATCTGCCCGAGAGGGTCAACGCCATGGCACATGTTACGAGGATGACTCCTGCTTGGCCTTTTGACTAGAGAGGGGAGGCTTTTCCCACAGCGCTCAGTGCCGAGCCTGAAGGAAAAAAATGAAAAGCAGGTCTCACCCTTGGGGAAGGCTTTCCTTTGGAGGATGCGGGCATTGATCCCGCTACCTCTCGCATGCTAAGCGAGCGCTCTACCACTTGAGCTAATCCCCCTTGGCTCTGGCACTGTTGCGCGCTCTAGTTGATCACTGCTCTCTGATGTGCTACGCGGAATAAAGGCCACCATCTGTTTTGTGTAACTGCGTTTCATTCAGCACAGCACAATGCAGCATCCCACTACTATATACCACCTGCCAGCAATCAACTCCTTCACTGCCACCAACAGTTGCCTCTCTCACTGGCACTGTTGCCAGAGATGCAATCTTCAAGCGCAAAGGATTCAAGATCACCTTTTTACCCCGTACGCTGCCTATTGACATGACACATTAGGTCTAGATTCCACAGACTCAAAGCATAGATATATTTGCTCATTTTTTACTACTTGCAGCTTCACATTTAAATGCTGTATATGTCTAAGATCACCCAGTTAAAAACACCTAGAATGCAATGTGGAAACCAACCATCAGATGGCAGCAGAACACCTACCACGTTAGACAGCTATAACTCCAGGCACCTCTCCGTGTCAGCATTGATGGGTTAGGCTCTGGCCGCTAGACACCAAGACAGCCTCCATTTTGCCAATTTCAAAGGTTTTCACTCTTCCTCCTCAGAGTTCCCTTTTGTCTTTCCTGAGACCTTGGACAGCAGAATCCCTTGGGAAGAAGCTCCTTCTCCAGCCAGTAGTGAGGGTTGTGGTGTTATCCATGGAACCCTTGGCGGCAGAGTCACACCTCCAAGCATGTCCGTGGGCGATTAACAAGCGTTTCCTTCGGTATGGCCCCATGGCTTTCCATGATGTCATTTGGAGGAGGTGGTTTCAAAAACGTTCACACCGACTAGCAGGTTCTAGACAATATACATGAGCCTTGACAAGGTACTTGATCTCGGGGGCGTCAGGGAACTGAGCTACCTGTGGGACGATAAATACAAAGCCACCCTAGTTGCATTGGCCGGGAATCGAACCCGGGCCTCCCACGTGGCAGGCGAGAATTCTACCACTGAACCACCAATGCCCTTTGGCAGAAAACAGATGGCTTGCCTCGCCTGGCAGGTCTTAGAAAGTCCTGCTTTAGGCCTTGGTAGCCATCTCTGTGAATACATTCAGATGTGGGTCAAGTCCACCCAAAGACATGCTTTTCTTCAGCCGTACACACCACCACTGTGAAAATGTAGGACAGCCCATTGCATCTTTGAGGCTAGAAAGCCTTTCCATTGGAGAAGAAAAGCCAAGACTGGGCCAGAGCTTTTTCTAAGTACCTTTGACTTGGGGTTGACTTGTCTAACTCAATGGCACTGCCTATTAATCTACCTTGCGACTTAGTCAGATGGAGCCACTCCCCATTCACATCCGTAGGAGATCTTTGGAGGGGCTCTACATTGGCCTCATGTGAGACTCTACAAAGTCAATAGGAGCTGCCTGAAACAGAGAGGAACAGATCTTTTCCCATCAAAGCCTTCTATAAGCAGAATGTGGAAAGTGGCCGTCGAGCGCCAGGCCAGGTGGCCTCCCAGCCAAAGAATTTCCTGGAGTTTTTGTCCCATGGGACCGGTAGCATATTACATCCTCCTATTTTTGCTGTTTCTTCCCACCTGGAGCAGAGTGGCGCAGCGGAAGCGTGCTGGGCCCATAACCCAGAGGTCGATGGATCGAAACCATCCTCTGCTAACTTGGCTTTTTCCTCTGGCAAGCTCTGTTTCTTTGCTTAGGCAAAGGGCTTTGTTTCACCCACAAAATGCTTTGATTAATCAGGGAGCGCACCGCAGACAGCCCGGCAACAAACCCAGCCCTCGATACACCAAGTCCCTCACACATGCTGTCTTTCAGGTGTTTGCTTTCACTTGCATAATGTGTCCATCATAAGACAAAACTCATACGATATGCCAACAGTCTGAACTGTGCAATTCATTTATATGTTCATAGATTTCTTAAGGGAGATTGTTGATAAATACTTCTGTGCCAAACAGAGGATCTTCTCCAACCCAGTCTGCATGAGGGCCACCATATTTCCTCTGACCGTTGACCTGTACAAGGTTAATATTACATCTTTCCATCCACTCCAGAAGGGAAGATTTATTGTCTTTATACAGAGTTGTAATCCAAGCCTCGCTCTCAGCGTTCATCACGTTGTTGTCCGTCATTGGAGAATGATCTGCTCTCTCCATGGGCCCTAATCAGTGGGCAGAAGGCTAGCCCCTAGTTCCCTCCAAAAGCCCTGTTCTGGTTGGGTCTGTCACACCTCTGTGTCAAGGAAGCGGGACCCGATTGTGGTGATAAAACGAGTGGAAACCTCTCAGCTTCTACATGGCACTTGCGCGTTTGGCACTAATGGACTATTGTCTCTTGGCCATGGAAGCCTGGCCGTGCTTTGGGTAATAGATTGCTTTGGTCCAACACTGCCTTGCGCCACTTCTGGCAGGCAAAGCAAGCAATTTATGCTTTGTGTTAGTCCTTCTGTGTCAAGGTATTGGCCGATGCCACATCTGCCTCGCCTGGCAGGTCTTAGAAAGTCCTGCTTTAGGCCTTGGTAGCCATCTCTGTGAATACATTAAGATGTGGGTCAAGTCCACCCAAAGACATGCTTTTCTTCAGCCGTACACACCACCACTGTGAAAATGTAGGACAGCCCATTGCATCTTTCAGGCTAGAAAGCCTTTCCATTGGAGAAGAAAAGCCAAGACTGGGCCAGAGCTTTTTCTAAGTACCTTTGACTTGGGGTTGACTTGTCTAACTCAATGGCACTGCCTATTAATCTACCTTGTGACTTAGTCAGATGGAGCCACTCCCCATTCACATCCGTAGGAGATCTTTGGAGGGGCTCTACATTGGCCTCATGTGAGACTCTACAAAGTCAATAGGAGCTGCCTGAAACAGAGAGGAACAGATCTTTTCCCATCAAAGCCTTCTATAAGCAGAATGTGGAAAGTGGCCGTCGAGCACCAGGCCAGGTGGCCTCCCAGCCAAAGAATTTCCTGGAGTTTTTGTCCCATGGGACCGGTAGCATATTACATCCTCCTATTTTTGCTGTTTCTTCCCACCTGGAGCAGAGTGGCGCAGCGGAAGCGTGCTGGGCCCTTAACCCAGAGGTCGATGGATCGAAACCATCCTCTGCTAACTTGGCTTTTTCCTCTGGCAAGCTCTGTTTCTTTGCTTAGGCAAAGGGCTTTGTTTCACCCACAAAATGCTTTGATTAATCAGGGAGCGCACCGCAGACAGCCCGGCAACAAACCCAGCCCTCGATACACCAAGTCCCTCACACATGCTGTCTTTCAGGTGTTTGCTTTCACTTGCATAATGTGTCCATCATAAGACAAAACTCATACGATATGCCAACAGTCTGAACTGTGCAATTCAATACATTGGCCTCATGTGAGACTCTACAAAGTCAATAGGAGCTGCCTGAAACAGAGAGGAACAGATCTTTTCCCATCAAAGCCTTCTATAAGCAGAATGTGGAAAGTGGCCGTCGAGCGCCAGGCCAGGTGGCCTCCCAGCCAAAGAATTTCCTGGAGTTTTTGTCCCATGGGACCGGTAGCATATTACATCCTCCTATTTTTGCTGCTTCTTCCCACCTGGAGCAGAGTGGCGCAGCGGAAGCGTGCTGGGCCCATAACCCAGAGGTCGATGGATCGAAACCATCCTCTGCTAACTTGGCTTTTTCCTCTGGCAAGCTCTGTTTCTTTGCTTAGGCAAAGGGCTTTGTTTCACCCACAAAATGCTTTGATTAATCAGGGAGCGCACCGCAGACAGCCCGGCAAAAAACCCAGCCCTCGATACACCAAGTCCCTCACACATGCTGTCTTTCAGGTGTTTGCTTTCACTTGCATAATGTGTCCATCATAAGACAAAACTCATACGATATGCCAACAGTCTGAACTGTGCAATTCATTTATATGTTCATAGATTTCTTAAGGGAGATTGTTGATAAATACTTCTGTGCCAAACAGAGGATCTTCTCCAACCCAGTCTGCATGAGGGCCACCATATTTCCTCTGACCGTTGACCTGTACAAGGTTAATATTACATCTTTCCATCCACTCCAGAAGGGAAGATTTATTGTCTTTATACAGAGTTGTAATCCAAGCCTCGCTCTCAGCGTTCATCACGTTGTTGTCCATCATTGGAGAATGATCTGCTCTCTCCATGGGCCCTAATCAGTGGGCAGAAGGCTAGCCCCTAGTTCCCTCCAAAAGCCCTGTTCTGGTTGGGTCTGTCACACCTCTGTGTCAAGGAAGCGGGACCCGATTGTGGTGATAAAACGAGTGGAAACCTCTCAGCTTCTACATGGCACTTGCGCGTTTGGCACTAATGGACTATTGTCTCTTGGCCATGGAAGCCTGGCCGTGCTTTGGGTAATAGATTGTTTTGGTCCAACACTGCCTTGCGCCACTTCTGGCAGGCAAAGCAAGCAATTTATGCTTTGTGTTAGTCCTTCTGTGTCAAGGTATTGGCCGATGCCACATCTGCCCGAGAGGGTCAACGCCATGGCACATGTTACGAGGATGACTCCTGCTTGGCCTTTTGACTAGAGAGGGGAGGCTTTTCCCACAGCGCTCAGTGCCGAGCCTGAAGAAAAAAAATGAAAAGCAGGTCTCACCCTTGGGGAAGGCTTTCCTTTGGAGGATGCGGGCATTGATCCCGCTACCTCTCGCATGCTAAGCGAGCGCTCTACCACTTGAGCTAATCCCCCTTGGCTCTGGCACTGTTGCGCGCTCTTGTTGATCACTGCTCTCTGATGTGCTACGCGGAATAAAGGCCACCATCTGTTTTGTGTAACTGTGTTTCATTCAGCACAGCACAATGCAGCATCCCACTACTATATACCACCTGCCAGCAATCAACTCCTTCACTGCCACCAACAGTTGCCTCTCTCACTGGCACTGTTGCCAGAGATGCAATCTTCAAGCGCAAAGGATTCAAGATCACCTTTTTACCCCGTACGCTGCCTATTGACATGACACATTAGGTCTAGATTCCACAGACTCAAAGCATAGATATATTTGCTCATTTTTTACTACTTGCAGCTTCACATTTAAATGCTGTATATGTCTAAGATCACCCAGTTAAAAACACCCAGAATGCAATGTGGAAACCAACCATCAGATGGCAGCAGAACACCTACCACGTTAGACAGCTATAACTCCAGGCACCTCTCCGTGTCAGCATTGATGGGTTAGGCTCTGGCCGCTAGACACCAAGACAGCCTCCATTTTCCCAATTTCAAAGGTTTTCACTCTTCCTCCTCAGAGTTCCCTTTTGTCTTTCCTGAGACCTTGGACAGCAGAATCCCTTGGGAAGAAGCTCCTTCTCCAGCCAGTAGTGAGGGTTGTGGTGTTATCCATGGAACCCTTGGCGGCAGAGTCACACCTCCAAGCATGTCCGTGGGCGATTAACAAGCGTTTCCTTCGGTATGACCCCATGGCTTTCCATGATGTCATTTGGAGGAGGTGGTTTCAAAAACGTTCACACCGACTAGCAGGTTCTAGACAATATACATGAGCCTTGACAAGGTACTCGATCTCGGGGGCGTCAGGGAACTGAGCTACCTGTGGGACGATAAATGCAAAGCCACCCTAGTTGCATTGGTCGGGAATCGAACCCGGGCCTCCCGCGTGGCAGGTGAGAATTCTACCACGGAACCACCAATGCTCTTTGGCAGGACACAGACGGCTTGCCTCGCCTGGCAGGTCTTAGAAAGTCCTGCTTTAGGCCTTGGTAGCCATCTCTGTGAATACATTCAGATGTGGGTCAAGTCCACCCAAAGACATGCTTTTCTTCAGCCGTACACACCACCACTGTGAAAATGTAGGACAGCCCATTGCATCTTTGAGGCTAGAAAGCCTTTCCATTGGAGAAGAAAAGCCAAGACTGGGCCAGAGCTTTTTCTAAGTACCTTTGACTTGGGGTTGACTTGTCTAACTCAATGGCACTGCCTATTAATCTACCTTGCGACTTAGTCAGATGGAGCCACTCCCCATTCACATCCGTAGGAGATCTTTGGAGGGGCTCTACATTGGCCTCATGTGAGACTCTACAAAGTCAATAGGAGCTGCCTGAAAAAGAGAGGAACAGATCTTTTCCCATCAAAGCCTTCTATAAGCAGAATGTGGAAAGTGGCCGTCGAGCGCCAGGCCAGGTGGCCTCCCAGCCAAAGAATTTCCTGGAGTTTTTGTCCCATGGGACCGGTAGCATATTACATCCTCCTATTTTTGCTGTTTCTTCCCACCTGGAGCAGAGTGGCGCAGCGGAAGCGTGCTGGGCCCATAACCCAGAGGTCGATGGATCGAAACCATCCTCTGCTAACTTGGCTTTTTCCTCTGGCAAGCTCTGTTTCTTTGCTTAGGCAAAGGGCTTTGTTTCACCCACAAAATGCTTTGATTAATCAGGGAGCGCACCGCAGACAGCCCGGCAACAAACCCAGCCCTCGATACACCAAGTCCCTCACACATGCTGTCTTTCAGGTGTTTGCTTTCACTTGCATAATGTGTCCATCATAAGACAAAACTCATACGATATGCCAACAGTCTGAACTGTGCAATTCAATACATTGGCCTCATGTGAGACTCTACAAAGTCAATAGGAGCTGCCTGAAACAGAGAGGAACAGATCTTTTCCCATCAAAGCCTTCTATAAGCAGAATGTGGAAAGTGGCCGTCGAGCGCCAGGCCAGGTGGCCTCCCAGCCAAAGAATTTCCTGGAGTTTTTGTCCCATGGGACCGGTAGCATATTACATCCTCCTATTTTTGCTGTTTCTTCCCACCTGGAGCAGAGTGGCGCAGCGGAAGCGTGCTGGGCCCATAACCCAGAGGTCGATGGATCGAAACCATCCTCTGCTAACTTGGCTTTTTCCTCTGGCAAGCTCTGTTTCTTTGCTTAGGCAAAGGGCTTTGTTTCACCCACAAAATGCTTTGATTAATCAGGGAGCGCACCGCAGACAGCCCGGCAACAAACCCAGCCCTCGATACACCAAGTCCTTCACACATGCTGTCTTTCAGGTGTTTGCTTTCACTTGCATAATGTGTCCATCATAAGACAAAACTCATACGATATGCCAACAGTCTGAACTGTGCAATTCAATACATTGGCCTCATGTGAGACTCTACAAAGTCAATAGGAGCTGCCTGAAACAGAGAGGAACAGATCTTTTCCCATCAAAGCCTTCTATAAGCAGAATGTGGAAAGTGGCCGTCGAGCGCGTTTTTGTCCCATGGGACCGGTAGCATATTACATCCTCCTATTTTTGCTGTTTCTTCCCACCTGGAGCAGAGTGGCGCAGCGGAAGCGTGCTGGGCCCATAACCCAGAGGTCGATGGATCGAAACCATCCTCTGCTAACTTGGCTTTTTCCTCTGGCAAGCTCTGTTTCTTTGCTTAGGCAAAGGGCTTTGTTTCACCCACAAAATGCTTTGATTAATCAGGGAGCGCACCGCAGACAGCCCGGCAACAAACCCAGCCCTCGATACACCAAGTCCCTCACACATGCTGTCTTTCAGGTGTTTGCTTTCACTTGCATAATGTATCCATCATAAGACAAAACTCATACGATATGCCAACAGTCTGAACTGTGCAATTCATTTATATGTTCATAGATTTCTTAAGGGAGATTGTTGATAAATACTTCTGTCCCAAACAGAGGATCTTCTCCAACCCAGTCTGCATGAGGGCCACCATATTTCCTCTGACCGTTGACCTGTACAAGGTTAATATTACATCTTTCCATCCACTCCAGAAGGGAAGATTTATTGTCTTTATACAGAGTTGTAATCCAAGCCTCGCTCTCAGCGTTCATCACGTTGTTGTCCGTCATTGGAGAATGATCTGCTCTCTCCATGGGCCCTAATCAGTGGGCAGAAGGCTAGCCCCTAGTTCCCTCCAAAAGCCCTGTTCTGGTTGGGTCTGTCACACTTCTGTGTCAAGGAAACGGGACCCGATTGTGGTGATAAAACGAGTGGAAAACTCTCAGCTTCTACATGGCACTTGCGCGTTTGGCACTAATGGACTATTGTCTCTTGGCCATGGAAGCCTGGCCGTGCTTTGGGTAATAGATTGTTTTGGTCCAACACTGCCTTGCGCCACTTCTGGCAGGCAAAGCAAGCAATTTATGCTTTGTGTTAGTCCTTCTGTGTCAAGGTATTGGCCGATGCCACATCTGCCCGAGAGGGTCAACGCCATGGCACATGTTACGAGGATGACTCCTGCTTGGCCTTTTGACTAGAGAGGGGAGGCTTTTCCCACAGCGCTCAGTGCCGAGCCTGAAGAAAAAAAATGAAAAGCAGGTCTCACCCTTGGGGAAGGCTTTCCTTTGGAGGATGCGGGCATTGATTCCGCTACCTCTCGCATGCTAAGCGAGCGCTCTACCACTTGAGCTAATCCCCCTTGGCTCTGGCACTGTTGCGCGCTCTAGTTGATCACTGCTCTCTGATGTGCTACGCGGAATAAAGGCCACCATCTGTTTTGTGTAACTGTGTTTCATTCAGCACAGCACAATGCAGCATCCCACTACTATATACCACCTGCCAGCAATCAACTCCTTCACTGCCACCAACAGTTGCCTCTCTCACTGGCACTGTTGCCAGAGATGCAATCTTCAAGCGCAAAGGATTCAAGATCACCTTTTTACCCCGTACGCTGCCTATTGACATGACACATTAGGTCTAGATTCCACAGACTCAAAGCATAGATATATTTGCTCATTTTTTACTACTTGCAGCTTCACATTTAAATGCTGTATATGTCTAAGATCACCCAGTTAAAAACACCCAGAATGCAATGTGGAAACCAACCATCAGATGGCAGCAGAACACCTACCACGTTAGACAGCTATAACTCCAGGCACCTCTCCGTGTCAGCATTGATGGGTTAGGCTCTGGCCGCTAGACACCAAGACAGCCTCCATTTTCCCAATTTCAAAGGTTTTCACTCTTCCTCCTCAGAGTTCCCTTTTGTCTTTCCTGAGACCTTGGACAGCAGAATCCCTTGGGAAGAAGCTCCTTCTCCAGCCAGTAGTGAGGGTTGTGGTGTTATCCATGGAACCCTTGGCGGCAGAGTCACACCTCCAAGCATGTCCGTGGGCGATTAACAAGCGTTTCCTTCGGTATGACCCCATGGCTTTCCATGATGTCATTTGGAGGAGGTGGTTTCAAAAACGTTCACACCGACTAGCAGGTTCTAGACAATATACATGAGCCTTGACAAGGTACTCGATCTCGGGGGCGTCAGGGAACTGAGCTACCTGTGGGACGATAAATACAAAGCCACCCTAGTTGCATTGGCCGGGAATCGAAACCGGGCCTCCCGCGTGGCAGGTGAGAATTCTACCACGGAACCACCAATGCTCTTTGGCAGGAAACTGACGGCTTGCCTCGCCTGGCAGGTCTTAGAAAGTTCTGCTTTAGGCCTTGGTAGCCATCTCTGTGAATACATTCAGATGTGGGTCAAGTCCACCCAAAGACATGCTTTTCTTCAGCCGTACACACCACCACTGTGAAAATGTAGGACAGCCCATTGCATCTTTGAGGCTAGAAAGCCTTTCCATTGGAGAAGAAAAGCCAAGACTGGGCCAGAGCTTTTTCTAAGTACCTTTGACTTGGGGTTGACTTGTCTAACTCAATGGCACTGCCTATTAATCTACCTTGCGACTTAGTCAGATGGAGCCACTCCCCATTCACATCCGTAGGAGATCTTTGGAGGGGCTCTACATTGGCCTCATGTGAGACTCTACAAAGTCAATAGGAGCTGCCTGAAACAGAGAGGAACAGATCTTTTCCCATCAAAGCCTTCTATAAGCAGAATGTGGAAAGTGGCCGTCGAGCGCCAGGCCAGGTGGCCTCCCAGCCAAAGAATTTCCTGGAGTTTTTGTCCCATGGGACCGGTAGCATATTACATCCTCCTATTTTTGCTGTTTCTTCCCACCTGGAGCAGAGTGGCGCAGCGGAAGCGTGCTGGGCCCATAACCCAGAGGTCGATGGATCGAAACCATCCTCTGCTAACTTGGCTTTTTCCTCTGGCAAGCTCTGTTTCTTTGCTTAGGCAAAGGGCTTTGTTTCACCCACAAAATGCTTTGATTAATCAGGGAGCGCACCGCAGACAGCCCGGCAACAAACCCAGCCCTCGATACACCAAGTCCCTCACACATGCTGTCTTTCAGGTGTTTGCTTTCACTTGCATAATGTGTCCATCATAAGACAAAACTCATACGATATGCCAACAGTCTGAACTGTGCAATTCAATACATTGGCCTCATGTGAGACTCTACAAAGTCAATAGGAGCTGCCTGAAACAGAGAGGAACAGATCTTTTCCCATCAAAGCCTTCTATAAGCAGAATGTGGAAAGTGGCCGTCGAGCGCCAGGCCAGGTGGCCTCCTAGCCAAAGAATTTCCTGGAGTTTTTGTCCCATGGGACCGGTAGCATATTACATCCTCCTATTTTTGCTGTTTCTTCCCACCTGGAGCAGAGTGGCGCAGCGGAAGCGTGCTGGGCCCATAACCCAGAGGTCGATGGATCGAAACCATCCTCTGCTAACTTGGCTTTTTCCTCTGGCAAGCTCTGTTTCTTTGCTTAGGCAAAGGGCTTTGTTTCACCCACAAAATGCTTTGATTAATCAGGGAGCGCACCGCAGACAGCCCGGCAACAAACCCAGCCCTCGATACACCAAGTCCTTCACACATGCTGTCTTTCAGGTGTTTGCTTTCACTTGCATAATGTGTCCATCATAAGACAAAACTCATACGATATGCCAACAGTCTGAACTGTGCAATTCAATACATTGGCCTCATGTGAGACTCTACAAAGTCAATAGGAGCTGCCTGAAACAGAGAGGAACAGATCTTTTCCCATCAAAGCCTTCTATAAGCAGAATGTGGAAAGTGGCCGTCGAGCGCGTTTTTGTCCCATGGGACCGGTAGCATATTACATCCTCCTATTTTTGCTGTTTCTTCCCACCTGGAGCAGAGTGGCGCAGCGGAAGCGTGCTGGGCCCATAACCCAGAGGTCGATGGATCGAAACCATCCTCTGCTAACTTGGCTTTTTCCTCTGGCAAGCTCTGTTTCTTTGCTTAGGCAAAGGGCTTTGTTTCACCCACAAAATGCTTTGATTAATCAGGGAGCGCACCGCAGACAGCCCGGCAACAAACCCAGCCCTCGATACACCAAGTCCCTCACACATGCTGTCTTTCAGGTGTTTGCTTTCACTTGCATAATGTGTCCATCATAAGACAAAACTCATACGATATGCCAACAGTCTGAACTGTGCAATTCATTTATATGTTCATAGATTTCTTAAGGGAGATTGTTGATAAATACTTCTGTCCCAAACAGAGGATCTTCTCCAACCAAGTCTGAATGAGGGCCACCATATTTCCTCTGACCGTTGACCTGTACAAGGTTAATATTACATCTTTCCATCCACTCCAGAAGGGAAGATTTATTGTCTTTATACAGAGTTGTAATCCAAGCCTCGCTCTCAGCGTTCATCACGTTGTTGTCCGTCATTGGAGAATGATCTGCTCTCTCCATGGGCCCTAATCAGTGGGCAGAAGGCTAGCCCCTAGTTCCCTCCAAAAGCCCTGTTCTGGTTGGGTCTGTCACACTTCTGTGTCAAGGAAGTGGGACGTGATTGTGGTGATAAAACGAGTGGAAACCTCTCAGCTTCTACATGGCACTTGCACGTTTGGCACTAATGGACTATTGTCTCTTGGCCATGGAAGCCTGGCCGTGCTTTGGGTAATAGATTGCTTTGGTCCAACACTGCCTTGCGCCACTTCTGGCAGGCAAAGCAAGCAATTTATGCTTTGTGTTAGTCCTTCTGTGTCAAGGTATTGGCCGATGCCACATCTGCCCGAGAGGGTCAACGCCATGGCACATGTTACGAGGATGACTCCTGCTTGGCGTTTTGACTAGAGAGGGGAGGCTTTTCCCACAGCGCTCAGTGCCGAGCCTGAAGAAAAAAAATGAAAAGCAGGTCTCACCCTTGGGGAAGGCTTTCCCTTTGGAGGATGCGGGCATTGTTCCCGCTACCTCTCACATGCTAAGCGAGCGCTCTACCACTTGAGCTAATCCCCCTTGGCTCTGGCACTGTTGCGCGCTCTAGTTGATCACTGCTCTCTGATGTGCTACGCGGAATAAAGGCCACCATCTGTTTTGTGTAACTGTGTTTCATTCAGCACAGCACAATGCAGCATCCCACTACTATATACCACCTGCCAGCAATCAACTCCTTCACTGCCACCAACAGTTGCCTCTCTCACTGGCACTGTTGCCAGAGATGCAATATTCAAGCGCAAAGGATTCAAGATCACCTTTTTACCCCGTACGCTGCCTATTGACATGACACATTAGGTCTAGATTCCACAGACTCAAAGCATAGATATATTTGCTCATTTTTTACTACTTGCAGCTTCACATTTAAATGCTGTATATGTCTAAGATCACCCAGTTAAAAACACCCAGAATGCAATGTGGAAACCAACCATCAGATGGCAGCAGAACACCTACCACGTTAGACAGCTATAACTCCAGGCACCTCTCCGTGTCAGCATTGATGGGTTAGGCTCTGGCCGCTAGACACCAAGACAGCCTCCATTTTCCCGATTTCAAAGGTTTTCACTCTTCCTCCTCAGAGTTCCCTTTTGTCTTTCCTGAGACCTTGGACAGCAGAATCCCTTGGGAAGAAGCTCCTTCTCCAGCCAGTAGTGAGGGTTGTGGTGTTATCCATGGAACCCTTGGCGGCAGAGTCACACCTCCAAGCATGTCCGTGGGCGATTAACAAGCGTTTCCTTCGGTATGGCCCCATGGCTTTCCATGATGTCATTTGGAGGAGGTGGTTTCAAAAACGTTCACACCGACTAGCAGGTTCTAGACAATATACATGAGCCTTGACAAGGTACTCGATCTCGGGGGCGTCAGGGAACTGAGCTACCTTTGGGACGATAAATACAAAGCCACCCTAGTTGCATTGGCCAGGAATCGAACCCGGGCCTCCCGCGTGGCAGGCGAGAATTCTGCCACTGAACCACCAATGCTCTTTGGCAGGAAACAGATGGCTTGCCTCGCCTGGCAGGTCTTAGAAAGTCCTGCTTTAGGCCTTGGTAGCCATCTCTGTGAATACATTCAGATGTGGGTCAAGTCCACCCAAAGACATGCTTTTCTTCAGCCGTACACACCACCACTGTGAAAATGTAGGACAGCCCATTGCATCTTTGAGGCTAGAAAGCCTTTCCATTGGAGAAGAAAAGCCAAGACTGGGCCAGAGCTTTTTCTAAGTACCTTTGACTTGGGGTTGACTTGTCTAACTCAATGGCACTTCCTATTAATCTACCTTGCGACTTAGTCAGATGGAGCCACTCCCCATTCACATCCGTAGGAGATCTTTGAGGGGCTCTACATTGGCCTCATGTGAGACTCTACAAAGTCAATAGGAGCTGCCTGAAACAGAGAGGAACAGATCTTTTCCCATCAAAGCCTTCTATAAGCAGAATGTGGAAAGTGGCCGTCGAGCGCCAGGCCAGGTGGCCTCCCAGCCAAAGAATTTCCTGGAGTTTTTGTCCCATGGGACCGGTAGCATATTACATCCTCCTATTTTTGCTGTTTCTTCCCACCTGGAGCAGAGTGGCGCAGCGGAAGCGTGCTGGGCCCATAACCCAGAGGTCGATGGATCGAAACCATCCTCTGCTAACTTGGCTTTTTCCTCTGGCAAGCTCTGTTTCTTTGCTTAGGCAAAGGGCTTTGTTTCACCCACAAAATGCTTTGATTAATCAGGGAGCGCACCGCAGACAGCCCGGCAACAAACCCAGCCCTCGATACACCAAGTCCCTCACACATGCTGTCTTTCAGGTGTTTGCTTTCACTTGCATAATGTGTCCATCATAAGACAAAACTCATACGATATGCCAACAGTCTGAACTGTGCAATTCATTTATATGTTCATAGATTTCTTAAGGGAGATTGTTGATAAATACTTCTGTCCCAAACAGAGGATCTTCTCCAACCCAGTCTGCATGAGGGCCACCATATTTCCTCTGACCGTTGACCTGTACAAGGTTAATATTACATCTTTCCATCCACTCCAGAAGGGAAGATTTATTGTCTTTATACAGAGTTGTAATCCAAGCCTCGCTCTCAGCGTTCATCACGTTGTTGTCCGTCATTGGAGAATGATCTGCTCTCTCCATGGGCCCTAATCAGTGGGCAGAAGGCTAGCCCCTAGTTCCCTCCAAAAGCCCTGTTCTGGTTGGGTCTGTCACACTTCTGTGTCAAGGAAGCGGGACCCGATTGTGGTGATAAAACGAGTGGAAAACTCTCAGCTTCTACATGGCACTTGCGCGTTTGGCACTAATGGACTATTGTCTCTTGGCCATGGAAGCCTGGCCGTGCTTTGGGTAATAGATTGCTTTGGTCCAACACTGCCTTGCGCCACTTCTGGCAGGCAAAGCAAGCAATTTATGCTTTGTGTTAGTCCTTCTGTGTCAAGGTATTGGCCGATGCCACATCTGCCCGAGAGGGTCAACGCCATGGCACATGTTACGAGGATGACTCCTGCTTGGCCTTTTGACTAGAGAGGGGAGGCTTTTCCCACAGCGCTCAGTGCCGAGCCTGAAGAAAAAAAATGAAAAGCAGGTCTCACCCTTGGGGAAGGCTTTCCTTTGGAGGATGCGGGCATTGATCCCGCTACCTCTCACATGCTAAGCGAGCGCTCTACCACTTGAGCTAATCCCCCTTGGCTGTGGCAGGGTTGCGCGCTCTAGTTGATCACTGCTCTCTGATGTGCTACGCGGAATAAAGGCCACCATCTGTTTTGTGTAACTGTGTTTCATTCAGCACAGCACAATGCAGCATCCCACTACTATATACCACCTGCCAGCAATCAACTCCTTCACTGCCACCAACAGTTGCCTCTCTCACTGGCACTGTTGCCAGAGATTCAATTTTCAAGCGCAAAGGATTCAAGATCACCATTTTACCCCGTACGCTGCCTATTGACATGACACATTAGGTCTAGATTCCACAGACTCAAAGCATAGATATATTTGCTCATTTTTTACTACTTGCAGCTTCACATTTAAATGCTGTATATGTCTAAGATCACCCAGTTAAAAACACCCAGAATGCAATGTGGAAACCAACCATCAGATGGCAGCAGAACACCTACCACGTTAGACAGCTATAACTCCAGGCACCTCTCCGTGTCAGCATTGATGGGTTAGGCTCTGGCCGCTAGACACCAAGACAGCCTCCATTTTCCCGATTTCAAAGGTTTTCACTCTTCCTCCTCAGAGTTCCCTTTTGTCTTTCCTGAGACCTTGGACAGCAGAATCCCTTGGGAAGAAGCTCCTTCTCCAGCCAGTAGTGAGGGTTGTGGTGTTATCCATGGAACCCTTGGCGGCAGAGTCACACCTCTAAGCATGTCCGTGGGCGATTAACAACCGTTTCCTTCGGTATGGCCCCATGGCTTTCCATGATGTCATTTGGAAGAGGTGGTTTCAAAAACATTCACACCGACTAGCAGGTTCTAGACAATATACATGAGCCTTGACAAGGTACTCGATCTCGGGGGCGTCAGGAAACTGAGCTACCTGTGGGACGATAAATACAAAGCCACCCTAGTTGCATTGGCCGGGAATCGAACCCGGGCCTCCCGCGTGGCAGGCGAGAATTCTACCACTGAACCACCAATGCTCTTTGGCAGGAAACAGATGGCTTGCCTCGCCTGGCAGGTCTTAGAAAGTCCTGCTTTAGGCCTTGGTAGCCATCTCTGTGAATACATTCAGATGTGGGTCAAGTCCACCCAAAGACATGCTTTTCTTCAGCCGTACACACCACCACTGTGAAAATGTAGGACAGCCCATTGCCTCTTTGAGGCTAGAAAGCCTTTCCATTGGAGAAGAAAAGCCAAGACTGGGCCAGAGCTTTTTCTAAGTACCTTTGACTTGGGGTTGACTTGTCTAACTCAATGGCACTGCCTATTAATCTACCTTGCGACTTAGTCAGATGGAGCCACTCCCCATTCACATCCGTAGGAGATCTTTGGAGGGGCTCTACATTGGCCTCATGTGAGACTCTACAAAGTCAATAGGAGCTGCCTGAAACAGAGAGGAACAGATCTTTTCCCATCAAAGCCTTCTATAAGCAGAATGTGGAAAGTGGCCGTCGAGCGCCAGGCCAGGTGGCCTCCCAGCCAAAGAATTTCCTGGAGTTTTTGTCCCATGGGACCGGTAGCATATTACATCCTCCTATTTTTGCGGTTTCTTCCCACCTGGAGCAGAGTGGCGCAGCGGAAGCGTGCTGGGCCCATAACCCACAGGTCGATGGATCGAAACCATCCTCTGCTAACTTGGCTTTTTCCTCTGGCAAGCTCTGTTTCTTTGCTTAGGCAAAGGGCTTTGTTTCACCCACAAAATGCTTTGATTAATCAGGGAGCGCACCGCAGACAGCCCGGCAACAAACCCAGCCCTCGATACACCAAGTCCCTCACACATGCTGTCTTTCAGGTGTTTGCTTTCACTTGCATAATGTGTCCATCATAAGACAAAACTCATACGATATGCCAACAGTCTGAACTGTGCAATTCATTTATATGTTCATAGATTTCTTAAGGGAGATTGTTGATAAATACTTCTGTCCCAAACAGAGGATCTTCTCCAACCCAGTCTGCATGAGGGCCACCATATTTCCTCTGACCGTTGACCTGTACAAGGTTAATATTACATCTTTCCATCCACTCCAGAAGGGAAGATTTATTGTCTTTATACAGAGTTGTAATCCAAGCCTCGCTCTCAGCGTTCATCACGTTGTTGTCCGTCATTGGAGAATGATCTGCTCTCTCCATGGGCCCTAATCAGTGGGCAGAAGGCTAGCCCCTAGTTCCCTCCAAAAGCCCTGTTCTGGTTGGGTCTGTCACACTTCTGTGTCAAGGAAGTGGGACGTGATTGTGGTGATAAAACGAGTGGAAACCTCTCAGCTTCTACATGGCACTTGCGCGTTTGGCACTAATGGACTATTGTCTCTTGGCCATGGAAGCCTGGCCGTGCTTTGGGTAATAGATTGCTTTGGTCCAACACTGCCTTGCGCCACTTCTGGCAGGCAAAGCAAGCAATTTATGCTTTGTGTTAGTCCTTCTGTGTCAAGGTATTGGCCGATGCCACATCTGCCCGAGAGGGTCAACGCCATGGCACATGTTACGAGGATGACTCCTGCTTGGCCTTTTGACTAGAGAGGGGAGGCTTTTCCCACAGCGCTCAGTGCCGAGCCTGAAGAAAAAAAATGAAAAGCAGGTCTCACCCTTGGTGAAGGCTTTCCTTTGGAGGATGCGGGCATTGATCCCGCTACTTCTCACATGCTAAGCGAGCGCTCTACCACTTGAGCTAATCCCCCTTGGCTGTGGCAGGGTTGCGCGCTCTAGTTGATCACTGCTCTCTGATGTGCTACGCGGAATAAAGGCCACCATCTGTTTTGTGTAACTGTGTTTCATTCAGCACAGCACAATGCAGCATCCCACTACTATATACCACCTGCCAGCAATCAACTCCTTCACTGCCACCAACAGTTGCCTCTCTCACTGGCACTGTTGCCAGAGATGCAATCTTCAAGCGCAAAGGATTCAAGATCACCATTTTACCCCGTACGCTGCCTATTGACATGACACATTAGGTCTAGATTCCACAGACTCAAAGCATAGATATATTTGCTCATTTTTTACTACTTGCAGCTTCACATTTAAATGCTGTATATGTCTAAGATCACCCAGTTAAAAACACCCAGAATGCAATGTGGAAAGCAACCATCAGATGGCAGCAGAACACCTACCACGTTAGACAGCTATAACTCCAGGCACCTCTCCGTGTCAGCATTGATGGGTTAGGCTCTGGCCGCTAGACACCAAGACAGCCTCCATTTTCCCGATTTTAAAGGTTTTCACTCTTCCTCCTCAGAGTTCCCTTTTGTCTTTCCTGAGACCTTGGACAGCAGAATCCCTTGGGAAGAAGCTCCTTCTCCAGCCAGTAGTGAGGGTTGTGGTGTTATCCATGGAACCCTTGGCGGCAGAGTCACACCTCCAAGCATGTCCGTGGGCGATTAACAAGCGTTTCCTTCGGTATGGCCCCATGGCTTTCCATGATGTCATTTGGAGGAGGTGGTTTCAAAAACGTTCACACCGACTAGCAGGTTCTAGACAATATACATGAGCCTTGACAAGGTACTCGATCTTGGGGGCGTCAGGGAACTGAGCTACCTGTGGGACGATAAATACAAAGCCACCCTAGTTGCATTGGCCGGGAATCGAACCCGGGCCTCCCGCGTGGCAGGCGAGAATTCTACCGCTGAACCACCAATGCTCTTGGGCAGGAAACAGACGGCTTGCCTCGCCTGGCAGGTCTTAGAAAGTCCTGCTTTAGGCCTTGGTAGCTATCTCTGTGAATACATTCAGATGTGGGTCAAGTCCACCCAAAGACATGCTTTTCTTCAGCCGTACACACCACCACTGTGAAAATGTAGGACAGCCCATTGCATCTTTGAGGCTAGAAAGCCTTTCCATTGGAGAAGAAAAGCCAAGACTGGGCCAGAGCTTTTTCTAAGTACCTTTGACTTGGGGTTGACTTGTCTAACTCAATGGCACTGCCTATTAATCTACCTTGCGACTTAGTCAGATGGAGCCACTCCCCATTCACATCCGTAGGAGATCTTTGGAGGGGCTCTACATTGGCCTCATGTGAGACTCTACAAAGTCAATAGGAGCTGCCTGAAACAGAGAGGAACAGATCTTTTCCCATCAAAGCCTTCTATAAGCAGAATGTGGAAAGTGGCCGTCGAGCGCCAGGCCAGGTGGCCTCCCAGCCAAAGAATTTCCTGGAGTTTTTGTCCCATGGGACCGGTAGCATATTACATCCTCCTATTTTTGCTGTTTCTTCCCACCTGGAGCAGAGTGGCGCAGCGGAAGCGTGCTGGGCCCAAAACCCAGAGGTCGATGGATCAAAACCATCCTCTGCTAACTTGGCTTTTTCCTCTGGCAAGCTCTGTTTCTTTGCTTAGGCAAAGGGCTTTGTTTCACCCACAAAATGCTTTGATTAATCAGGGAGCGCACCGCAGACAGCCCGGCAACAAACCCAGCCCTCGATACACCAAGTCCCTCACACATGCTGTCTTTCAGGTGTTTGCTTTCACTTGCATAATGTGTCCATCATAAGACAAAACTCATACGATATGCCAACAGTCTGAACTGTGCAATTCATTTATATGTTCATAGATTTCTTAAGGGAGATTGTTGATAAATACTTCTGTCCCAAACAGAGGATCTTCTCCAACCCAGTCTGCATGAGGGCCATCATATTTCCTCTGACCGTTGACCTGTACAAGGTTAATATTACATCTTTCCATCCACTCCAGAAGGGAAGATTTATTGTCTTTATACAGAGTTGTAATCCAAGCCTCGCTCTCAGCGTTCATCACGTTGTTGTCCGTCATTGGAGAATGATCTGCTCTCTCCATGGGCCCTAATCAGTGGGCAGAAGGCTAGCCCCTAGTTCCCTCCAAAAGCCCTGTTCTGGTTGGGTCTGTCACACTTCTGTGTCAAGGAAGCGGGACCCGATTGTGGTGATAAAACCAGTGGAAAACTCTCAGCTTCTACATGGCACTTGCGCGTTTGGCACTAATGGACTATTGTCTCTTGGCCATGGAAGCCTGGCCGTGCTTTGGGTAATAGATTGCTTTGGTCCAACACTGCCTTGCTCCACTTCTGACAGGCAAAGCAAGCAATTTATGCTTTGTGTTAGTCCTTCTGTGTCAAGGTATTGGCTGATGCCACATCTGCCCGAGAGGGTCAACGCCATGGCACATGTTACGAGGATGACTCCTGCTTGGCGTTTTGACTAGAGAGGGGAGGCTTTTCCCACAGCGCTCAGTGCCGAGCCTGAAGAAAAAAAATGAAAAGCAGGTCTCACCCTTGAGGAAGGCTTTCCTTTGGAGGATGCGGGCATTGATCCCGCTACCTCTCGCATGCTAAGCGAGCGCTCTACCACTTGAGCTAATCCCCCTTGGCTCTGGTACTTTTGCGCGCTCTAGTTGATCACTGCTCTCTGATGTGCTACGCGGAATAAAGTCCACCATCTGTTTTGTGTAACTGTGTTTCATTCAGCACAGCACAATGCAGCATCCCACTACTATATACCACCTGCCAGCAATCAACTCCTTCACTGCCACCAACAGTTGCCTCTCTCACTGGCACTGTTGCCAGAGATGCAATCTTCAAGCGCAAAGGATTCAAGATCACCTTTTTACCCCGTACGCTGCCTATTGACATGACACATTAGGTCTAGATTCCACAGACTCAAAGCATAGATATATTTGCTCATTTTTTACTACTTGCAGCTTCACATTTAAATGCTGTATATGTCTAAGATCACCCAGTTAAAAACACCCAGAATGCAATGTGGAAACCAACCATCAGATGGCAGCAGAACACCTACCACGTTAGACAGCTATAACTCCAGGCACCTCTCCGTGTCAGCTCTGGCCGCTAGACACCAAGACAGCCTCCATTTTCCCAATTTCAAAGGTTTTCACTCTTCCTCCTCAGAGTTCCCTTTTGTCTTTCCTGAGACCTTGGACAGCAGAATCCCTTGGGAAGAAGCTCCTTCTCCAGCCAGTAGTGAGGGTTGTGGTGTTATCCATGGAACCCTTGGCGGCAGAGTCACACCTCCAAGCATGTCCGTGGGCGATTAACAAGCGTTTCCTTCGGTATGGCCCCATGGCTTTCCATGATGTCATTTGGAGGAGGTGGTTTCAAAAACATTCACACCGACTAGCAGGTTCTAGACAATATACATGAGCCTTGACAAGGTACTCGATCTCGGGGGCGTCAGGAAACTGAGCTACCTGTGGGACGATAAATACAAAGCCACCCTAGTTGCATTGGCCGGGAATCGAACCCGGGCCTCCCGCGTGGCAGGCAAGAATTCTACCACTGAACCACCAATGCTCTTTGGCAGGAAACAGACGGCTTGCCTCGCCTGGCAGGTCTTAGAAAGTCCTGCTTCAGGCCTTGGTAGCCATCTCTGTGAATACATTCAGATGTGGGTCAAGTCCACCCAAAGACATGCTTTTCTTCAGCCGGACACACCACCACTGTGAAAATGTAGGACAGCCCATTGCATCTTTGAGGCTAGAAAGCCTTTCCATTGGAGAAGAAAAGCCAAGACTGGGCCAGAGCTTTGTCTAAGTACCTTTGACTTGGGGTTGACTTGTCTAACTCAATGGCACTGCCTAGTAATCTACCTTGCGACTTAGTCAGATGGAGCCACTCCCCATTCACATCCGTAGGAGATCTTTGGAGGGGCTCTACATTGGCCTCATGTGAGACTCTACAAAGTCAATAGGAGCTGCCTGAAACAGAGAGGAACAGATCTTTTCCCATCAAAGCCTTCTATAAGCAGAATGTGGAAAGTGGCCGTCGAGCGCCAGGCCAGGTGGCCTCCCAGCCAAAGAATTTCCTGGAGTTTTTGTCCCATGGGACCGGTAGCATATTACATCCTCCTATTTTTGCTATTTCTTCCCACCTGGAGCAGAGTGGCGCAGCGGAAGCGTGCTGGGCCCATAACCCAGAGGTAGATGGATCGAAACCATCCTCTGCTAACTTGGCTTTTTCCTCTGGCAAGCTCTGTTTCTTTGCTTAGGCAAAGGGCTTTGTTTCACCCACAAAATGCTTTGATTAATCAGGGAGCGCACCGCAGACAGCCCGGCAACAAACCCAGCCCTCGATACACCAAGTCCCTCACACATGCTGTCTTTCAGGTGTTTGCTTTCACTTGCATAATGTGTCCATCATAAGACAAAACTCATACGATATGCCAACAGTCTGAACTGTGCAATTCATTTATATGTTCATAGATTTCTTAAGGGAGATTGTTGATAAATACTTCTGTCCCAAACAGAGGATCTTCTCCAACCCAGTCTGCATGAGGGCCACCATATTTCCTCTGACCGTTGACCTGTACAAGGTTAATATTACATCTTTCCATCCACTCCAGAAGGGAAGATTTATTGTCTTTATACAGAGTTGTAATCCAAGCCTCGCTCTCAGCGTTCATCATGTTGTTGTCCGTCATTGGAGAATGATCTGCTCTCTCCATGGGCCCTAATCAGTGGGCAGAAGGCTAGCCCCTAGTTCCCTCCAAAAGCCCTGTTCTGGTTGGGTCTGTCACACTTCTGTGTCAAGGAAGCGGGACCCGATTGTGGTGATAAAACCAGTGGAAAACTCTCAGCTTCCACATGGCACTTGCGCGTTTGGCACTAATGGACTATTGTCTCTTGGCCATGGAAGCCTGGCCGTGCTTTGGGTAATAGATTGCTTTGGTCCAACACTGCCTTGCGCCACTTCTGACAGGCAAAGCAAGCAATTTATGCTTTGTGTTAGTCCTTCTGTGTCAAGGTATTGGCTGATGCCACATCTGCCCGAGAGGGTCAACGCCATGGCACATGTTACGAGGATGACTCCTGCTTGGCGTTTTGACTAGAGAGGGGAGGCTTTTCCCACAGCGCTCAGTGCCGAGCCTGAAGAAAAAAAATGAAAAGCAGGTCTCACCCTTGAGGAAGGCTTTCCTTTGGAGGATGCGGGCATTGATCCCGCTACCTCTCGCATGCTAAGCGAGCGCTCTACCACTTGAGCTAATCCCCCTTGGCTCTGGTACTTTTGCGCGCTCTAGTTGATCACTGCTCTCTGATGTGCTACGCGGAATAAAGTCCACCATCTGTTTTGTGTAACTGTGTTTCATTCAGCACAGCACAATGCAGCATCCCACTACTATATACCACCTGCCAGCAATCAACTCCTTCACTGCCACCAACAGTTGCCTCTCTCACTGGCACTGTTGCCAGAGATGCAATCTTCAAGCGCAAAGGATTCAAGATCACCTTTTTACCCCGTACGCTGCCTATTGACATGACACATTAGGTCTAGATTCCACAGACTCAAAGCATAGATATATTTGCTCATTTTTTACTACTTGCAGCTTCACATTTAAATGCTGTATATGTCTAAGATCACCCAGTTAAAAACATTCAGAATGCAATGTGGAAACCAACCATCAGATGGCAGCAGAACACCTACCACGTTAGACAGCTATAACTCCAGGCACCTCTCCGTGTCAGCATTGATGGGTTAGGCTCTGTCCGCTAGACACCAAGACAGCCTCCATTTTCCCAATTTCAAAGGTTTTCACTCTTCCTCCTCAGAGTTCCCTTTTGTCTTTCCTGAGACCTTGGACAGCAGAATCCCTTGGGAAGAAGCTCCTTCTCCAGCCAGTAGTGAGGGTTGTGGTGTTATCCATGGAACCCTTGGCGGCAGAGTCACACCTCCAAGCATGTCCGTGGGCGATTAACAACCGTTTCCTTCGGTATGGCCCCATGGCTTTCCATGATGTCATTTGGAGGAGGTGGTTTCAAAAACATTCACACCGACTAGCAGGTTCTAGACAATATACATGAGCCTTGACAAGGTACTCGATCTCGGGGGCGTCAGGGAACTGAGCTACCTGTGGGACGATAAATACAAAGCCACCATAGTTGCATTGGCCGGGAATCGAACCCGGGCCTCCCGCGTGGCAGGCGAGAATTCTACCACTGAACCACCAATGCTCTTTGGCAGGAAACAGACGGCTTGCCTCGCCTGGCAGGTCTTAGAAAGTCCTGCTTCAGGCCTTGGTAGCCATCTCTGTGAATACATTCAGATGTGGGTCAAGTCCACCCAAAGACATGCTTTTCTTCAGCCGTACACACCACCACTGTGAAAATGTAGGACAGCCCATTGCATCTTTGAGGCTAGAAAGCCTTTCCATTGGAGAAGAAAAGCCAAGACTGGGCCAGAGCTTTTTCTAAGTACCTTTGACTTGGGGTTGACTTGTCTAACTCAATGGCACTGCCTAGTAATCTACCTTGCGACTTAGTCAGATGGAGCCACTCCCCATTCACATCCGTAGGAGATCTTTGGAGGGGCTCTACATTGGCCTCATGTGAGACTCTACAAAGTCAATAGGAGCTGCCTGAAACAGAGAGGAACATATCTTTTCCCATCAAAGCCTTCTATAAGCAGAATGTGGAAAGTGGCCGTCGAGCGCCAGGCCAGGTGGCCTCCCAGCCAAAGAATTTCCTGGAGTTTTTGTCCCATGGGACCGGTAGCATATTACATCCTCCTATTTTTGCTGTTTCTTCCCACCTGGAGCAGAGTGGCGCAGCGGAAGCGTGCTGGGCCCATAACCCAGAGGTCGATGGATCGAAACCATCCTCTGCTAACTTGGCTTTTTCCTCTGGCAAGCTCTGTTTCTTTGCTTAGGCAAAGGGCTTTGTTTCACCCACAAAATGCTTTGATTAATCAGGGAGCGCACCGCAGACAGCCCGGCAACAAACCCAGCCCTCGATACACCAAGTCCCTCACACATGCTGTCTTTCAGGTGTTTGCTTTCACTTGCATAATGTGTCCATCATAAGACAAAACTCATACGATATGCCAACAGTCTGAACTGTGCAATTCATTTATATGTTCATAGATTTCTTAAGGGAGATTGTTGATAAATACTTCTGTCCCAAACAGAGGATCTTCTCCAACCCAGTCTGCATGAGGGCCACCATATTTCCTCTGACCGTTGACCTGTACAAGGTTAGTATTACATCTTTCCATCCACTCCAGAAGGGAAGATTTATTGTCTTTATACAGAGTTGTAATCCAAGCCTCGCTCTCAGCGTTCATCATGTTGTTGTCCGTCATTGGAGAATGATCTGCTCTCTCCATGGGCCCTAATCAGTGGGCAGAAGGCTAGCCCCTAGTTCCCTCCAAAAGCCCTGTTCTGGTTGGGTCTGTCACACTTCTGTGTCAAGGAAGCGGGACCCGATTGTGGTGATAAAACCAGTGGAAAACTCTCAGCTTCTATATGGCACTTGCGCATTTGGCACTAATGGACTATTGTCTCTTGGCCATGGAAGCCTGGCCGTGCTTTGGGTAATAGATTGCTTTGGTCCAACACTGCCTTGCGCCACTTCTGACAGGCAAAGCAAGCAATTTATGCTTTGTGTTAGTCCTTCTGTGTCAAGGTATTTACTGATGCCACATCTGCCCGAGAGGGTCAACGCCATGGCACATGTTACGAGGATGACTCCTGCTTGGCGTTTTGACTAGAGAGGGGAGGCTTTTCCCACAGCGCTCAGTGCCGAGCCTGAAGAAAAAAAATGAAAAGCAGGTCTCACCCTTGAGGAAGGCTTTCCTTTGGAGGATGCGGGCATTGATCCCGCTACCTCTCGCATGCTAAGCGAGCGCTCTACCACTTGAGCTAATCCCCCTTGGCTCTGGTACTTTTGCGCGCTCTAGTTGATCACTGCTCTCTGATGTGCTACGCGGAATAAAGTCCACCATCTGTTTTGTGTAACTGTGTTTCATTCAGCACAGCACAATGCAGCATCCCACTACTATATACCACCTGCCAGCAATCAACTCCTTCACTGCCACCAACAGTTGCCTCTCTCACTGGCACTGTTGCCAGAGATGCAATCTTCAAGCGCAAAGGATTCAAGATCACCTTTTTACCCCGTACGCTGCCTATTGACATGACACATTAGGTCTAGATTCCACAGACTCAAAGCATAGATATATTTGCTCATTTTTTACTACTTGCAGCTTCACATTTAAATGCTGTATATGTCTAAGATCACCCAGTTAAAAACACTCAGAATGCAATGTGGAAACCAACCATCAGATGGCAGCAGAACACCTACCACGTTAGACAGCTATAACTCCAGGCACCTCTCCGTGTCAGCATTGATGGGTTAGGCTCTGTCCGCTAGACACCAAGACAGCCTCCATTTTCCCAATTTCAAAGGTTTTCACTCTTCCTCCTCAGAGTTCCCTTTTGTCTTTCCTGAGACCTTGGACAGCAGAATCCCTTGGGAAGAAGCTCCTTCTCCAGCCAGTAGTGGGGGTTGTGGTGTTATCCATGGAACCCTTGGCGGCAGAGTCACACCTCCAAGCATGTCCGTGGGCGATTAACAAGCGTTTCCTTCGGTATGGCCCCATGGCTTTCCACGATGTCATTTGGAGGAGGTGGTTTCAAAAACATTCACACCGACTAGCAGGTTCTAGATAATATACATGAGCCTTGACAAGGTACTCGATCTCGGGGGCGTCAGGGAACTGAGCTACCTGTGGGACAATAAATACAAAGCCACCCTAGTTGCATTGGCCGGGAATCGAACCCGGGCCTCCCGCGTGGCAGGCAAGAATTCTACCACTGAACCACCAATGCTCTTTGGCAGGAAACAGATGGCTTGCCTCGCCTGGCAGGTCTTTGAAAGTCCTGCTTCAGGCCTTGGTAGCCATCTCTGTGAATACATTCAGATGTGGGTCAAGTCCACCCAAAGACATGCTTTTCTTCAGCCGTACACACCACCACTGTGAAAATGTAGGACAGCCCATTGCATCTTTGAGGCTAGAAAGCCTTTCCATTGGAGAAGAAAAGCCAAGACTGGGCCAGAGCTTTGTCTAAGTACCTTTGACTTGGGGTTGACTTGTCTAACTCAATGGCACTGCCTAGTAATCTACCTTGCGACTTAGTCAGATGGAGCCACTCCCCATTCACATCCGTAGGAGATCTTTGGAGGGGCTCTACATTGGCCTCATGTGAGACTCTACAAAGTCAATAGGAGCTGCCTGAAACAGAGAGGAACAGATCTTTTCCCATCAAAGCCTTCTATAAGCAGAATGTGGAAAGTGGCCGTCGAGCGCCAGGCCAGGTGGCCTCCCAGCCAAAGAATTTCCTGGAGTTTTTGTCCCATGGGACCGGTAGCATATTACATCCTCCTATTTTTGCTGTTTCTTCCCACCTGGAGCAGAGTGGCGCAGCGGAAGCGTGCTGGGCCCATAACCCAGAGGTCGATGGATCGAAACCATCCTCTGCTAACTTGGCTTTTTCCTCTGGCAAGCTCTGTTTCTTTGCTTAGGCAAAGGGCTTTGTTTCACCCACAAAATGCTTTGATTAATCAGGGAGCGCACCGCAGACAGCCCGGCAACAAACCCAGCCCTCGATACACCAAGTCCCTCACACATGCTGTCTTTCAGGTGTTTGCTTTCCTTGCATAATGTGTCCATCATAAGACAAAACTCATACGATATGCCAACAGTCTGAACTGTGCAATTCATTTATATGTTCATAGATTTCTTAAGGGAGATTGTTGATAAATACTTCTGTCCCAAACAGAGGATCTTCTCCAACCCAGTCTGCATGAGGGCCACCATATTTCCTCTGACCGTTGACCTGTACAAGGTTAATATTACATCTTTCCATCCACTCCAGAAGGGAAGATTTATTGTCTTTATACAGAGTTGTAATCCAAGCCTCGCTCTCAGCGTTCATCATGTTGTTGTCCGTCATTGGAGAATGATCTGCTCTCTCCATGGGCCCTAATCAGTGGGCAGAAGGCTAGCCCCTAGTTCCCTCCAAAAGCCCTGTTCTGGTTGGGTCTGTCACACTTCTGTGTCAAGGAAGCGGGACCCGATTGTGGTGATAAAACCAGTGGAAAACTCTCAGCTTCTACATGGCACTTGCGCGTTTGGCACTAATGGACTATTGTCTCTTGGCCATGGAAGCCTGGCCGTGCTTTGGGTAATAGATTGCTTTGGTCCAACACTGCCTTGCGCCACTTCTGACAGGCAAAGCAAGCAATTTATGCTTTGTGTTAGTCCTTCTGTGTCAAGGTATTGGCTGATGCCACATCTGCCCGAGAGGGTCAACGCCATGGCACATGTTACGAGGATGACTCCTGCTTGGCGTTTTGACTAGAGAGGGGAGGCTTTTCCCACAGCGCTCAGTGCCGAGCCTGAAGAAAAAATATGAAAAGCAGGTCTCACCCTTGAGGAAGGCTTTCCTTTGGAGGATGCGGGCATTGATCCCGCTACCTCTCGCATGCTAAGCGAGCGCTCTACCGCTTGAGCTAATACCCCTTGGCTCTGGTACTTTTGCGCGCTCTAGTTGATCACTGCTCTCTGATGTGCTACGTGGAATAAAGTCCACCATCTGTTTTGTGTAACTGTGTTTCATTCAGCACAGCACAATGCAGCATCCCACTACTATATACCACCTGCCAGCAATCAACTCCTTCACTGCCACCAACAGTTGCCTCTCTCACTGGCACTGTTGCCAGAGATGCAATCTTCAAGCGCAAAGGATTCAAGATCACCTTTTTACCCCGTACGCTGCCTATTGACATGACACATTAGGTCTAGATTCCACAGACTCAAAGCATAGATATATTTGCTCATTTTTTACTACTTGCAGCTTCACATTTAAATGCTGTATATGTCTAAGATCACCCAGTTAAAAACACCCAGAATGCAATGTGGAAACCAACCATCAGATGGCAGCAGAACACCTACCACGTTTGACAGCTATAACTCCAGGCACCTCTCCGTGTCAGCATTGATGGGTTAGGCTCTGGCCGCTAGACACCAAGACAGCCTCCATTTTCCCAATTTCAAAGGTTTTCACTCTTCCTCCTCAGAGTTCCCTTTTGTCTTTCCTGAGAAATTGGACAGCAGAATCCCTTGGGAAGAAGCTCCTTCTCCAGCCAGTAGTGAGGGTTGTGGTGTTATCCATGGAACCCTTGGCGGCAGAGTCACACTTCCAAGCATGTCCGTGGGCGATTAACAACCGTTTCCTTCGGTATGGCCCCATGGCTTTCCACGATGTCATTTGGAGGAGGTGGTTTCAAAAACATTCACACCGACTAGCAGGTTCTAGACAATATACATGAGCCTTGACAAGGTACTCGATCTCGGGGGCGTCAGGAAACTGAGCTACCTGTGGGACGATAAATACAAAGCCACCCTAGTTGCATTGGCCGGGAATCGAACCCGGGCCTCCCGCGTGGCAGGCAAGAATTCTACCACTGAACCACCAATGCTCTTTGGCAGGAAACAGACGGCTTGCCTCGCCTGGCAGGTCTTAGAAAGTCCTGCTTCAGGCCTTGGTAGCCATCTCTGTGAATACATTCAGATGTGGGTCAAGTCCACCCAAAGACATGCTTTTCTTCAGCCGTACACACCACCACTGTGAAAATGTAGGACAGCCCATTGCATCTTTGAGGCTAGAAAGCCTTTCCATTGGAGAAGAAAAGCCAAGACTGGGCCAGAGCTTTTTCTAAGTACCTTTGACTTGGGGTTGACTTGTCTAACTCAACGGCACTGCCTAGTAATCTACCTTGCGACTTAGTCAGATGGAGCCACTCCCCATTCACATCCGTAGGAGATCTTTGGAGGGGCTCTACATTGGCCTCATGTGAGACTCTACAAAGTCAATAGGAGCTGCCTGAAACAGAGAGGAACAGATCTTTTCCCATCAAAGCCTTCTATAAGCAGAATGTGGAAAGTGGCCGTCGAGCGCCAGGCCAGGTGGCCTCCCAGCCAAAGAATTTCCTGGAGTTTTTGTCCCATGGGACCGGTAGCATATTACATCCTCCTATTTTTGCTATTTCATCCCATCTGGAGCAGAGTGGCGCAGCGGAAGCGTGCTGGGCCCATAACCCAGAGGTCGATGGATCGAAACCATCCTCTGCTAACTTGGCTTTTTCCTCTGGCAAGCTCTGTTTCTTTGCTTAGGCAAAGGGCTTTGTTTCACCCACAAAATGCTTTGATTAATCAGGGAGCGCACCGCAGACAGCCCGGCAACAAACCCAGCCCTCAGATACACCAAGTCCCTCACACATGCTGTCTTTCAGGTGTTTGCTTTCACTTGCATAATGTGTCCATCATAAGACAAAACTCATACGATATGCCAACAGTCTGAACTGTGCAATTCATTTATATGTTCATAGATTTCTTAAGGGAGATTGTTGATAAATACTTCTGTCCCAAACAGAGGATCTTCTCCAACCCAGTCTGCATGAGGGCCACCATATTTCCTCTGACCGTTGACCTGTACAAGGTTAATATTACATCTTTCCATCCACTCCAGAAGGGAAGATTTATTGTCTTTATACAGAGTTGTAATCCAAGCCTCGCTCTCAGTGTTCATCATGTTGTTGTCCGTCATTGGAGAATGATCTGCTCTCTCCATGGGCCCTAATCAGTGGGCAGAAGGCTAGCCCCTAGTTCCCTCCAAAAGCCCTGTTCTGGTTGGGTCTGTCACACTTCTGTGTCAAGGAAGCGGATCCCGATTGTGGTGATAAAACCAGTGGAAAACTCTCAGCTTCTACATGGCACTTGCGCGTTTGGCACTAATGGACTATTGTCTCTTGGCCATGGAAGCCTGGCCGTGCTTTGGGTAATAGATTGCTTTGGTCCAACACTGCCTTGCGCCACTTCTGACAGGCAAAGCAA
Organism: Staurois parvus; assembly: GCF_062004578.1. Classification (NCBI taxonomy): domain Eukaryota; kingdom Metazoa; phylum Chordata; class Amphibia; order Anura; family Ranidae; genus Staurois; species Staurois parvus. The sequence goes on along the minus strand of NW_028318656.1, from coordinate 4,373,629 downwards.
GCAATTTATGCTTTGTGTTAGTCCTTCTGTGTCAAGGTATTGGCTGATGCCACATCTGCCCGAGAGGGTCAACGCCATGGCACATGTTACGAGGATGACTCCTGCTTGGCGTTTTGACTAGAGAGGGGAGGCTTTTCCCACAGCGCTCAGTGCCGAGCCTGAAGAAAAAAAATGAAAAGCAGGTCTCACCCTTGAGGAAGGCTTTCCTTTGGAGGATGCGGGCATTGATCCCGCTACCTCTCGCATGCTAAGCGAGCGCTCTACCACTTGAGCTAATCCCCCTTGGCTCTGGTACTTTTGCGCGCTCTAGTTGATCACTGCTCTCTGATGTGCTACGCGGAATAAAGTCCACCATCTGTTTTGTGTAACTGTGTTTCATTCAGCACAGCACAATGCAGCATCCCACTACTATATACCACCTGCCAGCAATCAACTCCTTCACTGCCACCAACAGTTGCCTCTCTCACTGGCACTGTTGCCAGAGATGCAATCTTCAAGCGCAAAGGATTCAAGATCACCTTTTTACCCCGTACGCTGCCTATTGACATGACACATTAGGTCTAGATTCCACAGACTCAAAGCATAGATATATTTGCTCATTTTTTACTACTTGCAGCTTCACATTTAAATGCTGTATATGTCTAAGATCACCCAGTTAAAAACACTCAGAATGCAATGTGGAAACCAACCATCAGATGGCAGCAGAACACCTACCACGTTAGACAGCTATAACTCCAGGCACCTCTCCGTGTCAGCATTGATGGGTTAGGCTCTGTCCGCTAGACACCAAGACAGCCTCCATTTTCCCAATTTCAAAGGTTTTCACTCTTCCTCCTCAGAGTTCCCTTTTGTCTTTCCTGAGACCTTGGACAGCAGAATCCCTTGGGAAGAAGCTCCTTCTCCAGCCAGTAGTGAGGGTTGTGGTGTTATCCATGGAACCCTTGGCGGCAGAGTCACACCTCCAAGCATGTCCGTGGGCGATTAACAACCGTTTCCTTCGGTATGGCCCCATGGCTTTCCATGATGTCATTTGGAGGAGGTGGTTTCAAAAACATTCACACCGACTAGCAGGTTCTAGACAATATACATGAGCCTTGACAAGGTACTCGATCTCGGGGGCGTCAGGGAACTGAGTTACCTGTGGGACGATAAATACAAAGCCACCCTAGTTGCATTGGCTGGGAATCGAACCCGGGCCTCCCGCGTGGCAGGCGAGAATTCTACCACTGAACCACCAATGCTCTTTGGCAGGAAACAGACGGCTTGTCTCGCCTGGCAGGTCTTAGAAAGTCCTGCTTCAGGCCTTGGTAGCCATCTCTGTGAATACATTCAGATGTGGGTCAAGTCCACCCAAAGACATGCTTTTCTTCAGCCGTACACACCACCACTGTGAAAATGTAGGACAGCCCATTGCATCTTTGAGGCTAGAAAGCCTTTCCATTGGAGAAGAAAAGCCAAGACTGGGCCAGAGCTTTTTCTAAGTACCTTTGACTTGGGGTTGACTTGTCTAACTCAATGGCACTGCCTAGTAATCTACCTTGCGACTTAGTCAGATGGAGCCACTCCCCATTCACATCCGTAGGAGATCTTTGGAGGGGCTCTACATTGGCCTCATGTGAGACTCTACAAAGTCAATAGGAGCTGCCTGAAACAGAGAGGAACAGATCTTTTCCCATCAAAGCCTTCTATAAGCAGAATGTGGAAAGTGGCCGTCGAGCGCCAGGCCAGGTGGCCTCCCAGCCAAAGAATTTCCTGGAGTTTTTGTCCCATGGGACCGGTAGCATATTACATCCTCCTATTTTTGCTATTTCTTCCCACCTGGAGCAGAGTGGCGCAGCGGAAGCGTGCTGGGCCCATAACCCACAGGTCGATGGATCGAAACCATCCTCTGCTAACTTGGCTTTTTCCTCTGGCAAGCTCTGTTTCTTTGCTTAGGCAAAGGGCTTTGTTTCACCCACAAAATGCTTTGATTAATCAGGGAGCGCACCGCAGACAGCCCGGCAACAAACCCAGCCCTCGATACACCAAGTCCCTCACACATGCTGTCTTTCAGGTGTTTGCTTTCACTTGCATAATGTGTCCATCATAAGACAAAACTCATACGATATGCCAACAGTCTGAACTGTGCAATTCATTTATATGTTCATAGATTTCTTAAGGGAGATTGTTGATAAATACTTCTGTCCCAAACAGAGGATCTTCTCCAACCCAGTCTGCATGAGGGCCACCATATTTCCTCTGACCGTTGACCTGTACAAGGTTAATATTACATCTTTCCATCCACTCCAGAAGGGAAGATTTATTGTCTTTATACAGAGTTGTAATCCAAGCCTCGCTCTCAGCGTTCATCATGTTGTTGTCCGTCATTGGAGAATGATCTGCTCTCTCCATGGGCCCTAATCAGTGGGCAGAAGGCTAGCCCCTAGTTCCCTCCAAAAGCCCTGTTCTGGTTGGGTCTGTCACACTTCTGTGTCAAGGAAGCGGGACCCGATTGTGGTGATAAAACCAGTGGAAAACTCTCAGCTTCTACATGGCACTTGCGCGTTTGGCACTAATGGACTATTGTCTCTTGGCCATGGAAGCCTGGCCGTGCTTTGGGTAATAGATTGCTTTGGTCCAACACTGCCTTGCGCCACTTCTGACAGGCAAAGCAAGCAATTTATGCTTTGTGTTAGTCCTTCTGTGTCAAGGTATTGGCTGATGCCACATCTGCCCGAGAGGGTCAACGCCATGGCACATGTTACGAGGATGACTCCTGCTTGGCGTTTTGACTAGAGAGGGGAGGCTTTTCCCACAGCGCTCAGTGCCGAGCCTGAAGAAAAAAAATGAAAAGCAGGTCTCACCCTTGAGGAAGGCTTTCCTTTGGAGGATGCGGGCATTGATCCCGCTACCTCTCGCATGCTAAGCGAGCGCTCTACCACTTGAGCTAATCCCCCTTGGCTCTGGTACTTTTGCACGCTCTAGTTGATCACTGCTCTCTGATGTGCTACGCGGAATAAAGTCCACCATCTGTTTTGTGTAACTGTGTTTCATTCAGCACAGCACAATGCAGCATCCCACTACTATATACCACCTGCCAGCAATCAACTCCTTCACTGCCACCAACAGTTGCCTCTCTCACTGGCACTGTTGCCAGAGATGCAATCTTCAAGCGCAAAGGATTCAAGATCACCTTTTTACCCCGTACGCTGCCTATTGACATGACACATTAGGTCTAGATTCCACAGACTCAAAGCATAGATATATTTGCTCATTTTTTACTACTTGCAGCTTCACATTTAAATGCTGTATATGTCTAAGATCACCCAGTTAAAAACACCCAGAATGCAATGTGGAAACCAACCATCAGATGGCAGCAGAACACCTACCACGTTAGACAGCTATAACTCCAGGCACCTCTCCGTGTCAGCATTGATGGGTTAGGCTCTGTCCGCTAGACACCAAGACAGCCTCCATTTTCCCAATTTCAAAGGTTTTCACTCTTCCTCCTCAGAGTTCCCTTTTGTCTTTCCTGAGACCTTGGACAGCAGAATCCCTTGGGAAGAAGCTCCTTCTCCAGCCAGTAGTGAGGGTTGTGGTGTTATCCATGGAACCCTTGGCGGCAGAGTCACACCTCCAAGCATGTCCGTGGGCGATTAACAACCGTTTCCTTCGGTATGGCCCCATGGCTTTCCATGATGTCATTTGGAGGAGGTGGTTTCAAAAACATTCACACCGACTAGCAGGTTCTAGACAATATACATGAGCCTTGACAAGGTACTCGATCTCGGGGGCGTCAGGGAACTGAGCTACCTGTGGGACGATAAATACAAAGCCACCCTAGTTGCATTGGCCGGGAATCGAACCCGGGCCTCCCGCGTGGCAGGCGAGAATTCTACCACTGAACCACCAATGCTCTTTGGCAGGAAACAGACGGCTTGCCTCGCCTGGCAGGTCTTAGAAAGTCCTGCTTCAGGCCTTGGTAGCCATCTCTGTGAATACATTCAGATGTGGGTCAAGTCCACCCAAAGACATGCTTTTCTTCAGCCGTACACACCACCACTGTGAAAATGTAGGACAGCCCATTGCATCTTTGAGGCTAGAAAGCCTTTCCATTGGAGAAGAAAAGCCAAGACTGGGCCAGAGCTTTTTCTAAGTACCTTTGACTTGGGGTTGTCTTGTCTAACTCAATGGCACTGCCTAGTAATCTACCTTGCGACTTAGTCAGATGGAGCCACTCCCCATTCACATCCGTAGGAGATCTTTGGAGGGGCTCTACATTGGCCTCATGTGAGACTCTACAAAGTCAATAGGAGCTGCCTGAAACAGAGAGGAACAGATCTTTTCCCATCAAAGCCTTCTATAAGCAGAATGTGGAAAGTGGCCGTCGAGCGCCAGGCCAGGTGGCCTCCCAGCCAAAGAATTTCCTGGAGTTTTTGTCCCATGGGACCGGTAGCATATTACATCCTCCTATTTTTGCTATTTCTTCCCACCTGGAGCAGAGTGGCGCAGCGGAAGCGTGCTGGGCCCATAACCCAGAGGTCGATGGATCGAAACCATCCTCTGCTAACTTGGCTTTTTCCTCTGGCAAGCTCTGTTTCTTTGCTTAGGCAAAGGGCTTTGTTTCACCCACAAAATGCTTTGATTAATCAGGGAGCGCACCGCAGACAGCCCGGCAACAAACCCAGCCCTCGATACACCAAGTCCCTCACACATGCTGTCTTTCAGGTGTTTGCTTTCACTTGCATAATGTGTCCATCATAAGACAAAACTCATACGATATGCCAACAGTCTGAACTGTGCAATTCATTTATATGTTCATAGATTTCTTAAGGGAGATTGTTGATAAATACTTCTGTCCCAAACAGAGGATCTTCTCCAACCCAGTCTGCATGAGGGCCACCATATTTCCTCTGACCGTTGACCTGTACAAGGTTAATATTACATCTTTCCATCCACTCCAGAAGGGAAGATTTATTGTCTTTATACAGAGTTGTAATCCAAGCCTCGCTCTCAGCGTTCATCATGTTGTTGTCCGTCATTGGAGAATGATCTGCTCTCTCCATGGGCCCTAATCAGTGGGCAGAAGGCTAGCCCCTAGTTCCCTCCAAAAGCCCTGTTCTGGTTGGGTCTGTCACACTTCTGTGTCAAGGAAGCGGGACCCGATTGTGGTGATAAAACCAGTGGAAAACTCTCAGCTTCTACATGGCACTTGCGCGTTTGGCACTAATGGACTATTGTCTCTTGGCCATGGAAGCCTGGCCGTGCTTTGGGTAATAGATTGCTTTGGTCCAACACTGCCTTGCGCCACTTCTGACAGGCAAAGCAAGCAATTTATGCTTTGTGTTAGTCCTTCTGTGTCAAGGTATTGGCTGATGCCACATCTGCCCGAGAGGGTCAACGCCATGGCACATGTTACGAGGATGACTCCTGCTTGGCGTTTTGACTAGAGAGGGGAGGCTTTTCCCACAGCGCTCAGTGCCGAGCCTGAAGAAAAAAAATGAAAAGCAGGTCTCACCCTTGAGGAAGGCTTTCCTTTGGAGGATGCGGGCAGAGCGCTCGCTTAGCATGCGAGAGGTAGCGGGATCAGCTACCTCTCGCATGCTAAGCGAGCGCTCTACCACTTGAGCTAATCCCCCTTGGCTCTGGTACTTTTGCGCGCTCTAGTTGATCACTGCTCTCTGATGTGCTACGCGGAATAAAGTCCACCATCTGTTTTGTGTAACTGTGTTTCATTCAGCACAGCACAATGCAGCATCCCACTACTATATACCACCTGCCAGCAATCAACTCCTTCACTGCCACCAACAGTTGCCTCTCTCACTGGCACTGTTGCCAGAGATGCAATCTTCAAGCGCAAAGGATTCAAGATCACCTTTTTACCCCGTACGCTGCCTATTGACATGACACATTAGGTCTAGATTCCACAGACTCAAAGCATAGATATATTTGCTCATTTTTTACTACTTGCAGCTTCACATTTAAATGCTGTATATGTCTAAGATCACCCAGTTAAAAACACTCAGAATGCAATGTGGAAACCAACCATCAGATGGCAGCAGAACACCTACCACGTTAGACAGCTATAACTCCAGGCACCTCTCCGTGTCAGCATTGATGGGTTAGGCTCTGTCCGCTAGACACCAAGACAGCCTCCATTTTCCCAATTTCAAAGGTTTTCACTCTTCCTCCTCAGAGTTCCCTTTTGTCTTTCCTGAGACCTTGGACAGCAGAATCCCTTGGGAAGAAGCTCCTTCTCCAGCCAGTAGTGAGGGTTGTGGTGTTATCCATGGAACCCTTGGCGGCAGAGTCACACCTCCAAGCATGTCCGTGGGCGATTAACAACCGTTTCCTTCGGTATGGCCCCATGGCTTTCCATGATGTCATTTGGAGGAGGTGGTTTCAAAAACATTCACACCGACTAGCAGGTTCTAGACAATATACATGAGCCTTGACAAGGTACTCGATCTCGGGGGCGTCAGGGAACTGAGCTACCTGTGGGACGATAAATACAAAGCCACCCTAGTTGCATTGGCCGGGAATCGAACCCGGGCCTCCCGCGTGGCAGGCGAGAATTCTACCACTGAACCACCAATGCTCTTTGGCAGGAAACAGACGGCTTGTCTCGCCTGGCAGGTCTTAGAAAGTCCTGCTTCAGGCCTTGGTAGCCATCTCTGTGAATACATTCAGATGTGGGTCAAGTCCACCCAAAGACATGCTTTTCTTCAGCCGTACACACCACCACTGTGAAAATGTAGGACAGCCCATTGCATCTTTGAGGCTAGAAAGCCTTTCCATTGGAGAAGAAAAGCCAAGACTGGGCCAGAGCTTTTTCTAAGTACCTTTGACTTGGGGTTGACTTGTCTAACTCAATGGCACTGCCTAGTAATCTACCTTGCGACTTAGTCAGATGGAGCCACTCCCCATTCACATCCGTAGGAGATCTTTGGAGGGGCTCTACATTGGCCTCATGTGAGACTCTACAAAGTCAATAGGAGCTGCCTGAAACAGAGAGGAACAGATCTTTTCCCATCAAAGCCTTCTATAAGCAGAATGTGGAAAGTGGCCGTCGAGCGCCAGGCCAGGTGGCCTCCCAGCCAAAGAATTTCCTGGAGTTTTTGTCCCATGGGACCGGTAGCATATTACATCCTCCTATTTTTGCTATTTCTTCCCACCTGGAGCAGAGTGGCGCAGCGGAAGCGTGCTGGGCCCATAACCCAGAGGTCGATGGATCGAAACCATCCTCTGCTAACTTGGCTTTTTCCTCTGGCAAGCTCTGTTTCTTTGCTTAGGCAAAGGGCTTTGTTTCACCCACAAAATGCTTTGATTAATCAGGGAGCGCACCGCAGACAGCCCGGCAACAAACCCAGCCCTCGATACACCAAGTCCCTCACACATGCTGTCTTTCAGGTGTTTGCTTTCACTTGCATAATGTGTCCATCATAAGACAAAACTCATACGATATGCCAACAGTCTGAACTGTGCAATTCATTTATATGTTCATAGATTTCTTAAGGGAGATTGTTGATAAATACTTCTGTCCCAAACAGAGGATCTTCTCCAACCCAGTCTGCATGAGGGCCACCATATTTCCTCTGACCGTTGACCTGTACAAGGTTAATATTACATCTTTCCATCCACTCCAGAAGGGAAGATTTATTGTCTTTATACAGAGTTGTAATCCAAGCCTCGCTCTCAGCGTTCATCATGTTGTTGTCCGTCATTGGAGAATGATCTGCTCTCTCCATGGGCCCTAATCAGTGGGCAGAAGGCTAGCCCCTAGTTCCCTCCAAAAGCCCTGTTCTGGTTGGGTCTGTCACACTTCTGTGTCAAGGAAGCGGGACCCGATTGTGGTGATAAAACCAGTGGAAAACTCTCAGCTTCTACATGGCACTTGCGCGTTTGGCACTAATGGACTATTGTCTCTTGGCCATGGAAGCCTGGCCGTGCTTTGGGTAATAGATTGCTTTGGTCCAACACTGCCTTGCGCCACTTCTGACAGGCAAAGCAAGCAATTTATGCTTTGTGTTAGTCCTTCTGTGTCAAGGTATTGGCTGATGCCACATCTGCCCGAGAGGGTCAACGCCATGGCACATGTTACGAGGATGACTCCTGCTTGGCGTTTTGACTAGAGAGGGGAGGCTTTTCCCACAGCGCTCAGTGCCGAGCCTGAAGAAAAAAAATGAAAAGCAGGTCTCACCCTTGAGGAAGGCTTTCCTTTGGAGGATGCGGGCATTGATCCCGCTACCTCTCGCATGCTAAGCGAGCGCTCTACCACTTGAGCTAATCCCCCTTGGCTTTGGTACTTTTGCGCGCTCTAGTTGATCACTGCTCTCTGATGTGCTACGCGGAATAAAGTCCACCATCTGTTTTGTGTAACTGTGTTTCATTCAGCACAGCACAATGCAGCATCCCACTACTATATACCACCTGCCAGCAATCAACTCCTTCACTGCCACCAACAGTTGCCTCTCTCACTGGCACTGTTGCCAGAGATGCAATCTTCAAGCGCAAAGGATTCAAGATCACCTTTTTACCCCGTACGCTGCCTATTGACATGACACATTAGGTCTAGATTCCACAGACTCAAAGCATAGATATATTTGCTCATTTTTTACTACTTGCAGCTTCACATTTAAATGCTGTATATGTCTAAGATCACCCAGTTAAAAACACTCAGAATGCAATGTGGAAACCAACCATCAGATGGCAGCAGAACACCTACCACGTTAGACAGCTATAACTCCAGGCACCTCTCCGTGTCAGCATTGATGGGTTAGGCTCTGTCCGCTAGACACCAAGACAGCCTCCATTTTCCCAATTTCAAAGGTTTTCACTCTTCCTCCTCAGAGTTCCCTTTTGTCTTTCCTGAGACCTTGGACAGCAGAATCCCTTGGGAAGAAGCTCCTTCTCCAGCCAGTAGTGAGGGTTGTGGTGTTATCCATGGAACCCTTGGCGGCAGAGTCACACCTCCAAGCATGTCCGTGGGCGATTAACAACCGTTTCCTTCGGTATGGCCCCATGGCTTTCCATGATGTCATTTGGAGGAGGTGGTTTCAAAAACATTCACACCGACTAGCAGGTTCTAGACAATATACATGAGCCTTGACAAGGTACTCGATCTCGGGGGCGTCAGGGAACTGAGCTACCTGTGGGACGATAAATACAAAGCCACCATAGTTGCATTGGCCGGGAATCGAACCCGGGCCTCCCGCGTGGCAGGCGAGAATTCTACCACTGAACCACCAATGCTCTTTGGCAGGAAACAGACGGCTTGCCTCGCCTGGCAGGTCTTAGAAAGTCCTGCTTCAGGCCTTGGTAGCCATCTCTGTGAATACATTCAGATGTGGGTCAAGTCCACCCAAAGACATGCTTTTCTTCAGCCGTACACACCACCACTGTGAAAATGTAGGACAGCCCATTGCATCTTTGAGGCTAGAAAGCCTTTCCATTGGAGAAGAAAAGCCAAGACTGGGCCAGAGCTTTTTCTAAGTACCTTTGACTTGGGGTTGACTTGTCTAACTCAATGGCACTGCCTAGTAATCTACCTTGCGACTTAGTCAGATGGAGCCACTCCCCATTCACATCCGTAGGAGATCTTTGGAGGGGCTCTACATTGGCCTCATGTGAGACTCTACAAAGTCAATAGGAGCTGCCTGAAACAGAGAGGAACATATCTTTTCCCATCAAAGCCTTCTATAAGCAGAATGTGGAAAGTGGCCGTCGAGCGCCAGGCCAGGTGGCCTCCCAGCCAAAGAATTTCCTGGAGTTTTTGTCCCATGGGACCGGTAGCATATTACATCCTCCTATTTTTGCTGTTTCTTCCCACCTGGAGCAGAGTGGCGCAGCGGAAGCGTGCTGGGCCCATAACCCAGAGGTCGATGGATCGAAACCATCCTCTGCTAACTTGGCTTTTTCCTCTGGCAAGCTCTGTTTCTTTGCTTAGGCAAAGGGCTTTGTTTCACCCACAAAATGCTTTGATTAATCAGGGAGCGCACCGCAGACAGCCCGGCAACAAACCCAGCCCTCGATACACCAAGTCCCTCACACATGCTGTCTTTCAGGTGTTTGCTTTCACTTGCATAATGTGTCCATCATAAGACAAAACTCATACGATATGCCAACAGTCTGAACTGTGCAATTCATTTATATGTTCATAGATTTCTTAAGGGAGATTGTTGATAAATACTTCTGTCCCAAACAGAGGATCTTCTCCAACCCAGTCTGCATGAGGGCCACCATATTTCCTCTGACCGTTGACCTGTACAAGGTTAGTATTACATCTTTCCATCCACTCCAGAAGGGAAGATTTATTGTCTTTATACAGAGTTGTAATCCAAGCCTCGCTCTCAGCGTTCATCATGTTGTTGTCCGTCATTGGAGAATGATCTGCTCTCTCCATGGGCCCTAATCAGTGGGCAGAAGGCTAGCCCCTAGTTCCCTCCAAAAGCCCTGTTCTGGTTGGGTCTGTCACACTTCTGTGTCAAGGAAGCGGGACCCGATTGTGGTGATAAAACCAGTGGAAAACTCTCAGCTTCTATATGGCACTTGCGCATTTGGCACTAATGGACTATTGTCTCTTGGCCATGGAAGCCTGGCCGTGCTTTGGGTAATAGATTGCTTTGGTCCAACACTGCCTTGCGCCACTTCTGACAGGCAAAGCAAGCAATTTATGCTTTGTGTTAGTCCTTCTGTGTCAAGGTATTTACTGATGCCACATCTGCCCGAGAGGGTCAACGCCATGGCACATGTTACGAGGATGACTCCTGCTTGGCGTTTTGACTAGAGAGGGGAGGCTTTTCCCACAGCGCTCAGTGCCGAGCCTGAAGAAAAAAAATGAAAAGCAGGTCTCACCCTTGAGGAAGGCTTTCCTTTGGAGGATGCGGGCATTGATCCCGCTACCTCTCGCATGCTAAGCGAGCGCTCTACCACTTGAGCTAATCCCCCTTGGCTCTGGTACTTTTGCGCGCTCTAGTTGATCACTGCTCTCTGATGTGCTACGCGGAATAAAGTCCACCATCTGTTTTGTGTAACTGTGTTTCATTCAGCACAGCACAATGCAGCATCCCACTACTATATACCACCTGCCAGCAATCAACTCCTTCACTGCCACCAACAGTTGCCTCTCTCACTGGCACTGTTGCCAGAGATGCAATCTTCAAGCGCAAAGGATTCAAGATCACCTTTTTACCCCGTACGCTGCCTATTGACATGACACATTAGGTCTAGATTCCACAGACTCAAAGCATAGATATATTTGCTCATTTTTTACTACTTGCAGCTTCACATTTAAATGCTGTATATGTCTAAGATCACCCAGTTAAAAACACTCAGAATGCAATGTGGAAACCAACCATCAGATGGCAGCAGAACACCTACCACGTTAGACAGCTATAACTCCAGGCACCTCTCCGTGTCAGCATTGATGGGTTAGGCTCTGTCCGCTAGACACCAAGACAGCCTCCATTTTCCCAATTTCAAAGGTTTTCACTCTTCCTCCTCAGAGTTCCCTTTTGTCTTTCCTGAGACCTTGGACAGCAGAATCCCTTGGGAAGAAGCTCCTTCTCCAGCCAGTAGTGGGGGTTATGGTGTTATCCATGGAACCCTTGGCGGCAGAGTCACACCTCCAAGCATGTCCGTGGGCGATTAACAAGCGTTTCCTTCGGTATGGCCCCATGGCTTTCCACGATGTCATTTGGAGGAGGTGGTTTCAAAAACATTCACACCGACTAGCAGGTTCTAGATAATATACATGAGCCTTGACAAGGTACTCGATCTCGGGGGCGTCAGGGAACTGAGCTACCTGTGGGACAATAAATACAAAGCCACCCTAGTTGCATTGGCCGGGAATCGAACCCGGGCCTCCCGCGTGGCAGGCAAGAATTCTACCACTGAACCACCAATGCTCTTTGGCAGGAAACAGATGGCTTGCCTCGCCTGGCAGGTCTTTGAAAGTCCTGCTTCAGGCCTTGGTAGCCATCTCTGTGAATACATTCAGATGTGGGTCAAGTCCACCCAAAGACATGCTTTTCTTCAGCCGTACACACCACCACTGTGAAAATGTAGGACAGCCCATTGCATCTTTGAGGCTAGAAAGCCTTTCCATTGGAGAAGAAAAGCCAAGACTGGGCCAGAGCTTTGTCTAAGTACCTTTGACTTGGGGTTGACTTGTCTAACTCAATGGCACTGCCTAGTAATCTACCTTGCGACTTAGTCAGATGGAGCCACTCCCCATTCACATCCGTAGGAGATCTTTGGAGGGGCTCTACATTGGCCTCATGTGAGACTCTACAAAGTCAATAGGAGCTGCCTGAAACAGAGAGGAACAGATCTTTTCCCATCAAAGCCTTCTATAAGCAGAATGTGGAAAGTGGCCGTCGAGCGCCATGCAGGTGGCCTCCCAGCCAAAGAATTTCCTGGAGTTTTTGTCCCATGGGACCGGTAGCATATTACATCCTCCTATTTTTGCTGTTTCTTCCCACCTGGAGCAGAGTGGCGCAGCGGAAGCGTGCTGGGCCCATAACCCAGAGGTCGATGGATCGAAACCATCCTCTGCTAACTTGGCTTTTTCCTCTGGCAAGCTCTGTTTCTTTGCTTAGGCAAAGGGCTTTGTTTCACCCACAAAATGCTTTGATTAATCAGGGAGCGCACCGCAGACAGCCCGGCAACAAACCCAGCCCTCGATACACCAAGTCCCTCACACATGCTGTCTTTCAGGTGTTTGCTTTCCTTGCATAATGTGTCCATCATAAGACAAAACTCATACGATATGCCAACAGTCTGAACTGTGCAATTCATTTATATGTTCATAGATTTCTTAAGGGAGATTGTTGATAAATACTTCTGTCCCAAACAGAGGATCTTCTCCAACCCAGTCTGCATGAGGGCCACCATATTTCCTCTGACCGTTGACCTGTACAAGGTTAATATTACATCTTTCCATCCACTCCAGAAGGGAAGATTTATTGTCTTTATACAGAGTTGTAATCCAAGCCTCGCTCTCAGCGTTCATCATGTTGTTGTCCGTCATTGGAGAATGATCTGCTCTCTCCATGGGCCCTAATCAGTGGGCAGAAGGCTAGCCCCTAGTTCCCTCCAAAAGCCCTGTTCTGGTTGGGTCTGTCACACTTCTGTGTCAAGGGAGCGGGACCCGATTGTGGTGATAAAACCAGTGGAAAACTCTCAGCTTCTACATGGCACTTGCGCGTTTGGCACTAATGGACTATTGTCTCTTGGCCATGGAAGCCTGGCCGTGCTTTGGGTAATAGATTGCTTTGGTCCAACACTGCCTTGCGCCACTTCTGACAGGCAAAGCAAGCAATTTATGCTTTGTGTTAGTCCTTCTGTGTCAAGGTATTGGCTGATGCCACATCTGCCCGAGAGGGTCAACGCCATGGCACATGTTACGAGGATGACTCCTGCTTGGCGTTTTGACTAGAGAGGGGAGGCTTTTCCCACAGCGCTCAGTGCCGAGCCTGAAGAAAAAATATGAAAAGCAGGTCTCACCCTTGAGGAAGGCTTTCCTTTGGAGGATGCGGGCATTGATCCCGCTACCTCTCGCATGCTAAGCGAGCGCTCTACCGCTTGAGCTAATACCCCTTGGCTCTGGTACTTTTGCGCGCTCTAGTTGATCACTGCTCTCTGATGTGCTACGTGGAATAAAGTCCACCATCTGTTTTGTGTAACTGTGTTTCATTCAGCACAGCACAATGCAGCATCCCACTACTATATACCACCTGCCAGCAATCAACTCCTTCACTGCCACCAACAGTTGCCTCTCTCACTGGCACTGTTGCCAGAGATGCAATCTTCAAGCGCAAAGGATTCAAGATCACCTTTTTACCCCGTACGCTGCCTATTGACATGACACATTAGGTCTAGATTCCACAGACTCAAAGCATAGATATATTTGCTCATTTTTTACTACTTGCAGCTTCACATTTAAATGCTGTATATGTCTAAGATCACCCAGTTAAAAACACCCAGAATGCAATGTGGAAACCAACCATCAGATGGCAGCAGAACACCTACCACGTTTGACAGCTATAACTCCAGGCACCTCTCCGTGTCAGCATTGATGGGTTAGGCTCTGGCCGCTAGACACCAAGACAGCCTCCATTTTCCCAATTTCAAAGGTTTTCACTCTTCCTCCTCAGAGTTCCCTTTTGTCTTTCCTGAGAAATTGGACAGCAGAATCCCTTGGGAAGAAGCTCCTTCTCCAGCCAGTAGTGAGGGTTGTGGTGTTATCCATGGAACCCTTGGCGGCAGAGTCACACTTCCAAGCATGTCCGTGGGCGATTAACAACCGTTTCCTTCGGTATGGCCCCATGGCTTTCCACGATGTCATTTGGAGGAGGTGGTTTCAAAAACATTCACACCGACTAGCAGGTTCTAGACAATATACATGAGCCTTGACAAGGTACTCGATCTCGGGGGCGTCAGGAAACTGAGCTACCTGTGGGACGATAAATACAAAGCCACCCTAGTTGCATTGGCCGGGAATCGAACCCGGGCCTCCCGCGTGGCAGGCAAGAATTCTACCACTGAACCACCAATGCTCTTTGGCAGGAAACAGACGGCTTGCCTCGCCTGGCAGGTCTTAGAAAGTCCTGCTTCAGGCCTTGGTAGCCATCTCTGTGAATACATTCAGATGTGGGTCAAGTCCACCCAAAGACATGCTTTTCTTCAGCCGTACACACCACCACTGTGAAAATGTAGGACAGCCCATTGCATCTTTGAGGCTAGAAAGCCTTTCCATTGGAGAAGAAAAGCCAAGACTGGGCCAGAGCTTTTTCTAAGTACCTTTGACTTGGGGTTGACTTGTCTAACTCAACGGCACTGCCTAGTAATCTACCTTGCGACTTAGTCAGATGGAGCCACTCCCCATTCACATCCGTAGGAGATCTTTGGAGGGGCTCTACATTGGCCTCATGTGAGACTCTACAAAGTCAATAGGAGCTGCCTGAAACAGAGAGGAACAGATCTTTTCCCATCAAAGCCTTCTATAAGCAGAATGTGGAAAGTGGCCGTCGAGCGCCAGGCCAGGTGGCCTCCCAGCCAAAGAATTTCCTGGAGTTTTTGTCCCATGGGACCGGTAGCATATTACATCCTCCTATTTTTGCTATTTCATCCCATCTGGAGCAGAGTGGCGCAGCGGAAGCGTGCTGGGCCCATAACCCAGAGGTCGATGGATCGAAACCATCCTCTGCTAACTTGGCTTTTTCCTCTGGCAAGCTCTGTTTCTTTGCTTAGGCAAAGGGCTTTGTTTCACCCACAAAATGCTTTGATTAATCAGGGAGCGCACCGCAGACAGCCCGGCAACAAACCCAGCCCTCAGATACACCAAGTCCCTCACACATGCTGTCTTTCAGGTGTTTGCTTTCACTTGCATAATGTGTCCATCATAAGACAAAACTCATACGATATGCCAACAGTCTGAACTGTGCAATTCATTTATATGTTCATAGATTTCTTAAGGGAGATTGTTGATAAATACTTCTGTCCCAAACAGAGGATCTTCTCCAACCCAGTCTGCATGAGGGCCACCATATTTCCTCTGACCGTTGACCTGTACAAGGTTAATATTACATCTTTCCATCCACTCCAGAAGGGAAGATTTATTGTCTTTATACAGAGTTGTAATCCAAGCCTCGCTCTCAGTGTTCATCATGTTGTTGTCCGTCATTGGAGAATGATCTGCTCTCTCCATGGGCCCTAATCAGTGGGCAGAAGGCTAGCCCCTAGTTCCCTCCAAAAGCCCTGTTCTGGTTGGGTCTGTCACACTTCTGTGTCAAGGAAGCGGGACCCGATTGTGGTGATAAAACCAGTGGAAAACTCTCAGCTTCTACATGGCACTTGCGCGTTTGGCACTAATGGACTATTGTCTCTTGGCCATGGAAGCCTGGCCGTGCTTTGGGTAATAGATTGCTTTGGTCCAACACTGCCTTGCGCCACTTCTGACAGGCAAAGCAAGCAATTTATGCTTTGTGTTAGTCCTTCTGTGTCAAGGTATTGGCTGATGCCACATCTGCCCGAGAGGGTCAACGCCATGGCACATGTTACGAGGATGACTCCTGCTTGGCGTTTTGACTAGAGAGGGGAGGCTTTTCCCACAGCGCTCAGTGCCGAGCCTGAAGAAAAAAAATGAAAAGCAGGTCTCACCCTTGAGGAAGGCTTTCCTTTGGAGGATGCGGGCATTGATCCCGCTACCTCTCGCATGCTAAGCGAGCGCTCTACCACTTGAGCTAATCCCCCTTGGCTCCGGTGCTTTCTTTGCGCTCTCGTTGATCACTGCTCTCTGATGTGCTACGCGGAATAAAGTCCACCATCTGTTTTGTGTAACTGTGTTTCATTCAGCACAGCACTATGCAGCATCCCTCTACTATATACCACCTGCCAGCAATCAACTCCTTCACTGCCACCAACAGTTGCCTCTCTCACTGGCACTGTTGCCAGAGATGCAATCTTCAAGCGCAAAGGATTCAAGATCACCTTTTTACCCCGTACGCTGCCTATTGACATGACACATTAGGTCTAGATTCTACAGACTCAAAGCATAGATATATTTGCTCATTTTTTACTACTTGCAGCTTCACATTTAAATGCTGTATATGTCTAAGATCACCCAGTTAAAAACACCCAGAATGCAATGTGGAAACCAACCATCAGATGGCAGCAGAACACCTACCACGTTAGACAGCTATAACTCCAGGCACCTCTCCGTGTCAGCATTGATGGGTTAGGCTCTGTCCGCTAGACACCAAGACAGCCTCCATTTTCCCAATTTCAAAGGTTTTCACTCTTCCTCCTCAGAGTTCCCTTTTGTCTTTCCTGAGACCTTGGACAGCATAATCCCTTGGGAAGAAGCTCCTTCTCCAGCCAGTAGTGAGGGTTGTGGTGTTATCCATGGAACCCTTGGCGGCAGAGTCACACCTCCAAGCATGTCCGTGGGCGATTAACAACCGTTTCCTTCGGTATGGCCCCATGGCTTTCCATGATGTCATTTGGAGGAGGTGGTTTCAAAAACATTCACACCGACTAGCAGGTTCTAGACAATATACATGAGCCTTGACAAGGTACTCGATCTCGGGGGCGTCAGGGAACTGAGCTACCTGTGGGACGATAAATACAAAGCCACCCTAGTTGCATTGGCCGGGAATCGAACCCGGGCCTCCCGCGTGGCAGGCGAGAGTTCTACCACTGAACCACCAATGCTCTTTGGCAGGAAACAGACGGCTTGCCTCGCCTGGCAGGTCTTAGAAAGTCCTGCTTCAGGCCTTGGTAGCCATCTCTGTGAATACATTCAGATGTGGGTCAAGTCCACCCAAAGACATGCTTTTCTTCAGCCGTACACACCACCACTGTGAAAATGTAGGACAGCCCATTGCATCTTTGAGGCTAGAAAGCCTTTCCATTGGAGAAGAAAAGCCAAGACTGGGCCAGAGCTTTTTCTAAGTACCTTTGACTTGGGGTTGTCTTGTCTAACTCAACGGCACTGCCTAGTAATCTACCTTGCGACTTAGTCAGATGGAGCCACTCCCCATTCACATCCGTAGGAGATCTTTGGAGGGGCTCTACATTGGCCTCATGTGAGACTCTACAAAGTCAATAGGAGCTGCCTGAAACAGAGAGGAACAGATCTTTTCCCATCAAAGCCTTCTATAAGCAGAATGTGGAAAGTGGCCGTCGAGCGCCAGGCCAGGTGGCCTCCCAGCCAAAGAATTTCCTGGAGTTTTTGTCCCATGGGACCGGTAGCATATTACATCCTCCTATTTTTGCTATTTCTTCCCACCTGGAGCAGAGTGGCGCAGCGGAAGCGTGCTGGGCCCATAACCCAGAGGTCGATGGATCGAAACCATCCTCTGCTAACTTGGCTTTTTCCTCTGGCAAGCTCTGTTTCTTTGCTTAGGCAAAGGGCTTTGTTTCACCCACAAAATGCTTTGATTAATCAGGGAGCGCACCGCAGACAGCCCGGCAACAAACCCAGCCCTCGATACACCAAGTCCCTCACACATGCTGTCTTTCAGGTGTTTGCTTTCACTTGCATAATGTGTCCATCATAAGACAAAACTCATACGATATGCCAACAGTCTGAACTGTGCAATTCATTTATATGTTCATAGATTTCTTAAGGGAGATTGTTGATAAATACTTCTGTCCCAAACAGAGGATCTTCTCCAACCCAGTCTGCATGAGGGCCACCATATTTCCTCTGACCGTTGACCTGTACAAGGTTAATATTACATCTTTCCATCCACTCCAGAAGGGAAGATTTATTGTCTTTATACAGAGTTGTAATCCAAGCCTCGCTCTCAGCGTTCATCATGTTGTTGTCCGTCATTGGAGAATGATCTGCTCTCTCCATGGGCCCTAATCAGTGGGCAGAAGGCTAGCCCCTAGTTCCCTCCAAAAGCCCTGTTCTGGTTGGGTCTGTCACACTTCTGTGTCAAGGAAGCGGGACCCGATTGTGGTGATAAAACCAGTGGAAAACTCTCAGCTTCTACATGGCACTTGCGCGTTTGGCACTAATGGACTATTGTCTCTTGGCCATGGAAGCCTGGCCGTGCTTTGGGTAATAGATTGCTTTGGTCCAACACTGCCTTGCGCCACTTCTGACAGGCAAAGCAAGCAATTTATGCTTTGTGTTAGTCCTTCTGTGTCAAGGTATTGGCTGATGCCACATCTGCCCGAGAGGGTCAACGCCATGGCACATGTTACGAGGATGACTCCTGCTTGGCGTTTTGACTAGAGAGGGGAGGCTTTTCCCACAGCGCTCAGTGCCGAGCCTGAAGAAAAAAAATGAAAAGCAGGTCTCACCCTTGAGGAAGGCTTTCCTTTGGAGGATGCGGGCATTGATCCCGCTACCTCTCGCATGCTAAGCGAGCGCTCTACCACTTGAGCTAATCCCCCTTGGCTCTGGTACTTTTGCGCGCTCTAGTTGATCACTGCTCTCTGATGTGCTACGCGGAATAAAGTCCACCATCTGTTTTGTGTAACTGTGTTTCATTCAGCACAGCACAATGCAGCATCCCACTACTATATACCACCTGCCAGCAATCAACTCCTTCACTGCCACCAACAGTTGCCTCTCTCACTGGCACTGTTGCCAGAGATGCAATCTTCAAGCGCAAAGGATTCAAGATCACCTTTTTACCCCGTACGCTGCCTATTGACATGACACATTAGGTCTAGATTCCACAGACTCAAAGCATAGATATATTTGCTCATTTTTTACTACTTGCAGCTTCACATTTAAATGCTGTATATGTCTAAGATCACCCAGTTAAAAACACTCAGAATGCAATGTGGAAACCAACCATCAGATGGCAGCAGAACACCTACCACGTTAGACAGCTATAACTCCAGGCACCTCTCCGTGTCAGCATTGATGGGTTAGGCTCTGTCCGCTAGACACCAAGACAGCCTCCATTTTCCCAATTTCAAAGGTTTTCACTCTTCCTCCTCAGAGTTCCCTTTTGTCTTTCCTGAGACCTTGGACAGCAGAATCCCTTGGGAAGAAGCTCCTTCTCCAGCCAGTAGTGAGGGTTGTGGTGTTATCCATGGAACCCTTGGCGGCAGAGTCACACCTCCAAGCATGTCCGTGGGCGATTAACAACCGTTTCCTTCGGTATGGCCCCATGGCTTTCCATGATGTCATTTGGAGGAGGTGGTTTCAAAAACATTCACACCGACTAGCAGGTTCTAGACAATATACATGAGCCTTGACAAGGTACTCGATCTCGGGGGCGTCAGGGAACTGAGTTACCTGTGGGACGATAAATACAAAGCCACCCTAGTTGCATTGGCTGGGAATCGAACCCGGGCCTCCCGCGTGGCAGGCGAGAATTCTACCACTGAACCACCAATGCTCTTTGGCAGGAAACAGACGGCTTGTCTCGCCTGGCAGGTCTTAGAAAGTCCTGCTTCAGGCCTTGGTAGCCATCTCTGTGAATACATTCAGATGTGGGTCAAGTCCACCCAAAGACATGCTTTTCTTCAGCCGTACACACCACCACTGTGAAAATGTAGGACAGCCCATTGCATCTTTGAGGCTAGAAAGCCTTTCCATTGGAGAAGAAAAGCCAAGACTGGGCCAGAGCTTTTTCTAAGTACCTTTGACTTGGGGTTGACTTGTCTAACTCAATGGCACTGCCTAGTAATCTACCTTGCGACTTAGTCAGATGGAGCCACTCCCCATTCACATCCGTAGGAGATCTTTGGAGGGGCTCTACATTGGCCTCATGTGAGACTCTACAAAGTCAATAGGAGCTGCCTGAAACAGAGAGGAACAGATCTTTTCCCATCAAAGCCTTCTATAAGCAGAATGTGGAAAGTGGCCGTCGAGCGCCAGGCCAGGTGGCCTCCCAGCCAAAGAATTTCCTGGAGTTTTTGTCCCATGGGACCGGTAGCATATTACATCCTCCTATTTTTGCTATTTCTTCCCACCTGGAGCAGAGTGGCGCAGCGGAAGCGTGCTGGGCCCATAACCCACAGGTCGATGGATCGAAACCATCCTCTGCTAACTTGGCTTTTTCCTCTGGCAAGCTCTGTTTCTTTGCTTAGGCAAAGGGCTTTGTTTCACCCACAAAATGCTTTGATTAATCAGGGAGCGCACCGCAGACAGCCCGGCAACAAACCCAGCCCTCGATACACCAAGTCCCTCACACATGCTGTCTTTCAGGTGTTTGCTTTCACTTGCATAATGTGTCCATCATAAGACAAAACTCATACGATATGCCAACAGTCTGAACTGTGCAATTCATTTATATGTTCATAGATTTCTTAAGGGAGATTGTTGATAAATACTTCTGTCCCAAACAGAGGATCTTCTCCAACCCAGTCTGCATGAGGGCCACCATATTTCCTCTGACCGTTGACCTGTACAAGGTTAATATTACATCTTTCCATCCACTCCAGAAGGGAAGATTTATTGTCTTTATACAGAGTTGTAATCCAAGCCTCGCTCTCAGCGTTCATCATGTTGTTGTCCGTCATTGGAGAATGATCTGCTCTCTCCATGGGCCCTAATCAGTGGGCAGAAGGCTAGCCCCTAGTTCCCTCCAAAAGCCCTGTTCTGGTTGGGTCTGTCACACTTCTGTGTCAAGGAAGCGGGACCCGATTGTGGTGATAAAACCAGTGGAAAACTCTCAGCTTCTACATGGCACTTGCGCGTTTGGCACTAATGGACTATTGTCTCTTGGCCATGGAAGCCTGGCCGTGCTTTGGGTAATAGATTGCTTTGGTCCAACACTGCCTTGCGCCACTTCTGACAGGCAAAGCAAGCAATTTATGCTTTGTGTTAGTCCTTCTGTGTCAAGGTATTGGCTGATGCCACATCTGCCCGAGAGGGTCAACGCCATGGCACATGTTACGAGGATGACTCCTGCTTGGCGTTTTGACTAGAGAGGGGAGGCTTTTCCCACAGCGCTCAGTGCCGA
This sequence comes from Staurois parvus, assembly GCF_062004578.1. NCBI lineage: Eukaryota > Metazoa > Chordata > Amphibia > Anura > Ranidae > Staurois > Staurois parvus. The sequence goes on along the minus strand of NW_028318656.1, from coordinate 4,352,213 downwards.
GCCTGAAGAAAAAAAATGAAAAGCAGGTCTCACCCTTGAGGAAGGCTTTCCTTTGGAGGATGCGGGCATTGATCCCGCTACCTCTCGCATGCTAAGCGAGCGCTCTACCACTTGAGCTAATCCCCCTTGGCTCTGGTACTTTTGCACGCTCTAGTTGATCACTGCTCTCTGATGTGCTACGCGGAATAAAGTCCACCATCTGTTTTGTGTAACTGTGTTTCATTCAGCACAGCACAATGCAGCATCCCACTACTATATACCACCTGCCAGCAATCAACTCCTTCACTGCCACCAACAGTTGCCTCTCTCACTGGCACTGTTGCCAGAGATGCAATCTTCAAGCGCAAAGGATTCAAGATCACCTTTTTACCCCGTACGCTGCCTATTGACATGACACATTAGGTCTAGATTCCACAGACTCAAAGCATAGATATATTTGCTCATTTTTTACTACTTGCAGCTTCACATTTAAATGCTGTATATGTCTAAGATCACCCAGTTAAAAACACCCAGAATGCAATGTGGAAACCAACCATCAGATGGCAGCAGAACACCTACCACGTTAGACAGCTATAACTCCAGGCACCTCTCCGTGTCAGCATTGATGGGTTAGGCTCTGTCCGCTAGACACCAAGACAGCCTCCATTTTCCCAATTTCAAAGGTTTTCACTCTTCCTCCTCAGAGTTCCCTTTTGTCTTTCCTGAGACCTTGGACAGCAGAATCCCTTGGGAAGAAGCTCCTTCTCCAGCCAGTAGTGAGGGTTGTGGTGTTATCCATGGAACCCTTGGCGGCAGAGTCACACCTCCAAGCATGTCCGTGGGCGATTAACAACCGTTTCCTTCGGTATGGCCCCATGGCTTTCCATGATGTCATTTGGAGGAGGTGGTTTCAAAAACATTCACACCGACTAGCAGGTTCTAGACAATATACATGAGCCTTGACAAGGTACTCGATCTCGGGGGCGTCAGGGAACTGAGCTACCTGTGGGACGATAAATACAAAGCCACCCTAGTTGCATTGGCCGGGAATCGAACCCGGGCCTCCCGCGTGGCAGGCGAGAATTCTACCACTGAACCACCAATGCTCTTTGGCAGGAAACAGACGGCTTGCCTCGCCTGGCAGGTCTTAGAAAGTCCTGCTTCAGGCCTTGGTAGCCATCTCTGTGAATACATTCAGATGTGGGTCAAGTCCACCCAAAGACATGCTTTTCTTCAGCCGTACACACCACCACTGTGAAAATGTAGGACAGCCCATTGCATCTTTGAGGCTAGAAAGCCTTTCCATTGGAGAAGAAAAGCCAAGACTGGGCCAGAGCTTTTTCTAAGTACCTTTGACTTGGGGTTGTCTTGTCTAACTCAATGGCACTGCCTAGTAATCTACCTTGCGACTTAGTCAGATGGAGCCACTCCCCATTCACATCCGTAGGAGATCTTTGGAGGGGCTCTACATTGGCCTCATGTGAGACTCTACAAAGTCAATAGGAGCTGCCTGAAACAGAGAGGAACAGATCTTTTCCCATCAAAGCCTTCTATAAGCAGAATGTGGAAAGTGGCCGTCGAGCGCCAGGCCAGGTGGCCTCCCAGCCAAAGAATTTCCTGGAGTTTTTGTCCCATGGGACCGGTAGCATATTACATCCTCCTATTTTTGCTATTTCTTCCCACCTGGAGCAGAGTGGCGCAGCGGAAGCGTGCTGGGCCCATAACCCACAGGTCGATGGATCGAAACCATCCTCTGCTAACTTGGCTTTTTCCTCTGGCAAGCTCTGTTTCTTTGCTTAGGCAAAGGGCTTTGTTTCACCCACAAAATGCTTTGATTAATCAGGGAGCGCACCGCAGACAGCCCGGCAACAAACCCAGCCCTCGATACACCAAGTCCCTCACACATGCTGTCTTTCAGGTGTTTGCATTCACTTGCATAATGTGTCCATCATAAGACAAAACTCATACGATATGCCAACAGTCTGAACTGTGCAATTCATTTATATGTTCATAGATTTCTTAAGGGAGATTGTTGATAAATACTTCTGTCCCAAACAGAGGATCTTCTCCAACCCAGTCTGCATGAGGGCCACCATATTTCCTCTGACCGTTGACCTGTACAAGGTTAATATTACATCTTTCCATCCACTCCAGAAGGGAAGATTTATTGTCTTTATACAGAGTTGTAATCCAAGCCTCGCTCTCAGCGTTCATCATGTTGTTGTCCGTCATTGGAGAATGATCTGCTCTCTCCATGGGCCCTAATCAGTGGGCAGAAGGCTAGCCCCTAGTTCCCTCCAAAAGCCCTGTTCTGGTTGGGTCTGTCACACTTCTGTGTCAAGGAAGCGGGACCCGATTGTGGTGATAAAACCAGTGGAAAACTCTCAGCTTCTACATGGCACTTGCGCGTTTGGCACTAATGGACTATTGTCTCTTGGCCATGGAAGCCTGGCCGTGCTTTGGGTAATAGATTGCTTTGGTCCAACACTGCCTTGCGCCACTTCTGACAGGCAAAGAAAGCAATTTATGCTTTGTGTTAGTCCTTCTGTGTCAAGGTATTGGCTGATGCCACATCTGCCCGAGAGGGTCAACGCCATGGCACATGTTACGAGGATGACTCCTGCTTGGCGTTTTGACTAGAGAGGGGAGGCTTTTCCCACAGCGCTCAGTGCCGAGCCTGAAGAAAAAAAATGAAAAGCAGGTCTCACCCTTGAGGAAGGCTTTCCTTTGGAGGATGCGGGCAGAGCGCTCGCTTAGCATGCGAGAGGTAGCGGGATCAGCTACCTCTCGCATGCTAAGCGAGCGCTCTACCACTTGAGCTAATCCCCCTTGGCTCTGGTACTTTTGCGCGCTCTAGTTGATCACTGCTCTCTGATGTGCTACGCGGAATAAAGTCCACCATCTGTTTTGTGTAACTGTGTTTCATTCAGCACAGCACAATGCAGCATCCCACTACTATATACCACCTGCCAGCAATCAACTCCTTCACTGCCACCAACAGTTGCCTCTCTCACTGGCACTGTTGCCAGAGATGCAATCTTCAAGCGCAAAGGATTCAAGATCACCTTTTTACCCCGTACGCTGCCTATTGACATGACACATTAGGTCTAGATTCCACAGACTCAAAGCATAGATATATTTGCTCATTTTTTACTACTTGCAGCTTCACATTTAAATGCTGTATATGTCTAAGATCACCCAGTTAAAAACACTCAGAATGCAATGTGGAAACCAACCATCAGATGGCAGCAGAACACCTACCACGTTAGACAGCTATAACTCCAGGCACCTCTCCGTGTCAGCATTGATGGGTTAGGCTCTGTCCGCTAGACACCAAGACAGCCTCCATTTTCCCAATTTCAAAGGTTTTCACTCTTCCTCCTCAGAGTTCCCTTTTGTCTTTCCTGAGACCTTGGACAGCAGAATCCCTTGGGAAGAAGCTCCTTCTCCAGCCAGTAGTGAGGGTTGTGGTGTTATCCATGGAACCCTTGGCGGCAGAGTCACACCTCCAAGCATGTCCGTGGGCGATTAACAACCGTTTCCTTCGGTATGGCCCCATGGCTTTCCATGATGTCATTTGGAGGAGGTGGTTTCAAAAACATTCACACCGACTAGCAGGTTCTAGACAATATACATGAGCCTTGACAAGGTACTCGATCTCGGGGGCGTCAGGGAACTGAGCTACCTGTGGGACGATAAATACAAAGCCACCCTAGTTGCATTGGCCGGGAATCGAACCCGGGCCTCCCGCGTGGCAGGCGAGAATTCTACCACTGAACCACCAATGCTCTTTGGCAGGAAACAGACGGCTTGTCTCGCCTGGCAGGTCTTAGAAAGTCCTGCTTCAGGCCTTGGTAGCCATCTCTGTGAATACATTCAGATGTGGGTCAAGTCCACCCAAAGACATGCTTTTCTTCAGCCGTACACACCACCACTGTGAAAATGTAGGACAGCCCATTGCATCTTTGAGGCTAGAAAGCCTTTCCATTGGAGAAGAAAAGCCAAGACTGGGCCAGAGCTTTTTCTAAGTACCTTTGACTTGGGGTTGACTTGTCTAACTCAATGGCACTGCCTAGTAATCTACCTTGCGACTTAGTCAGATGGAGCCACTCCCCATTCACATCCGTAGGAGATCTTTGGAGGGGCTCTACATTGGCCTCATGTGAGACTCTACAAAGTCAATAGGAGCTGCCTGAAACAGAGAGGAACAGATCTTTTCCCATCAAAGCCTTCTATAAGCAGAATGTGGAAAGTGGCCGTCGAGCGCCAGGCCAGGTGGCCTCCCAGCCAAAGAATTTCCTGGAGTTTTTGTCCCATGGGACCGGTAGCATATTACATCCTCCTATTTTTGCTGTTTCTTCCCATCTGGAGCAGAGTGGCGCAGCGGAAGCGTGCTGGGCCCATAACCCAGAGGTCGATGGATCGAAACCATCCTCTGCTAACTTGGCTTTTTCCTCTGGCAAGCTCTGTTTCTTTGCTTAGGCAAAGGGCTTTGTTTCACCCACAAAATGCTTTGATTAATCAGGGAGCGCACCGCAGACAGCCCGGCAACAAACCCAGCCCTCGATACACCAAGTCCCTCACACATGCTGTCTTTCAGGTGTTTGCTTTCACTTGCATAATGTGTCCATCATAAGACAAAACTCATACGATATGCCAACAGTCTGAACTGTGCAATTCATTTATATGTTCATAGATTTCTTAAGGGAGATTGTTGATAAATACTTCTGTCCCAAACAGAGGATCTTCTCCAACCCAGTCTGCATGAGGGCCACCATATTTCCTCTGACCGTTGACCTGTACAAGGTTAATATTACATCTTTCCATCCACTCCAGAAGGGAAGATTTATTGTCTTTATACAGAGTTGTAATCCAAGCCTCGCTCTCAGCGTTCATCATGTTGTTGTCCGTCATTGGAGAATGATCTGCTCTCTCCATGGGCCCTAATCAGTGGGCAGAAGGCTAGCCCCTAGTTCCCTCCAAAAGCCATGTTCTGGTTGGGTATGTCACACTTCTGTGTCAAGGAAGCGGGACCCGATTGTGGTGATAAAACCAGTGGAAAACTCTCAGCTTCTACATGGCACTTGCGCGTTTGGCACTAATGGACTATTGTCTCTTGGCCATGGAAGCCTGGCCGTGCTTTGGGTAATAGATTGCTTTGGTCCAACACTGCCTTGCGCCACTTCTGACAGGCAAAGCAAGCAATTTATGCTTTGTGTTAGTCCTTCTGTGTCAAGGTATTGGCTGATGCCACATCTGCCCGAGAGGGTCAACGCCATGGCACATGTTACGAGGATGACTCCTGCTTGGCGTTTTGACTAGAGAGGGGAGGCTTTTCCCACAGCGCTCAGTGCCGAGCCTGAAGAAAAAAAATGAAAAGCAGGTCTCACTCTTGAGGAAGGCTTTCCTTTGGAGGATGCGGGCATTGATCCCGCTACCTCTCGCATGCTAAGCGAGCACTCTACCACTTGAGCTAATCCCCCTTGGCTCTAGTACTTTTGCGCGTCTCTAGTTGATCACTGCTCTCTGATGTGCTACGCGGAATATAGTCCACCATCTGTTTTGTGTAACTGTGTTTCATTCAGCACAGCACAATGCAGCATCCCACTACTATATACCACCAGCCAGCAATCAACTCCTTCACTGCCACCAACAGTTGCCTCTCTCACTGGCACTGTTGCCAGAGATGCAATCTTCAAGCGCAAAGGATTCAAGATCACCTTTTTACCCCGTACGCTGCCTATTGACATGACACATTAGGTCTAGATTCCACAGACTCAAAGCATAGATATATTTGCTCATTTTTTACTACTTGCAGCTTCACATTTAAATGCTGTAGATGTCTAAGATCACCCAGTTAAAAACACCCAGAATGCAATGTGGAAACCAACCATCAGATGGCAGCAGAACACCTACCACGTTAGACAGCTATAACTCCAGGCACCTCTCCGTGTCAGCATTGATGGGTTAGGCTCTGTCCGCTAGACACCAAGACAGCCTCCATTTTCCCAATTTCAAAGGTTTTCACTCTTCCTCCTCAGAGTTCCCTTTTGTCTTTCCTGAGACCTTGGACAGCAGAATCCCTTGGGAAGAAGCTCCTTCTCCAGACAGTAGTGAGGGTTGTGGTGTTATCCATGGAACCCTTGGCGGCAGAGTCACACCTCCAAGCATGTCCGTGGGCGATTAACAACCGTTTCCTTCGGTATGGCCCCATGGCTTTCCATGATGTCATTTGGAGGAGGTGGTTTCAAAAACATTCACACCGACTAGCAGGTTCTAGACAATATACATGAGCCTTGACAAGGTACTCGATCTCGGGGGCGTCAGGGAACTGAGCTACCTGTGGGACGATAAATACAAAGCCACCCTAGTTGCATTGGCCGGGAATCGAACCCAGGCCTCGCGCGTGGCAGGCAAGAATTCTACCACTGAACCACCAATGCTCTTTGGCAGGAAACAGACGGCTTGCCTCGCCTGGCAGGTCTTAGAAAGTCCTGCTTCAGGCCTTGGTAGCCATCTCTGTGAATACATTCAGATGTGGGTCAAGTCCACCCAAAGACATGCTTTTCTTCAGCCGTACACACCACCACTGTGAAAATGTAGGACAGCCCATTGCATCTTTGAGGCTAGAAAGCCTTTCCATTGGAGAAGAAAAGCCAAGACTGGGCCAGAGCTTTTTCTAAGTACCTTTGACTTGGGGTTGACTTGTCTAACTCAACGGCACTGCCTAGTAATCTACCTTGCGACTTAGTCAGATGGAGCCACTCCCCATTCACATCCGTAGGAGATCTTTGGAGGGGCTCTACATTGGCCTCATGTGAGACTCTACAAAGTCAATAGGAGCTGCCTGAAACAGAGAGGAACAGATCTTTTCCCATCAAAGCCTTCTATAAGCAGAATGTGGAAAGTGGCCGTCGAGCGCCAGGCCAGGTGGCCTCCCAGCCAAAGAATTTCCTGGAGTTTTTGTCCCATGGGACCGGTAGCATATTACATCCTCCTATTTTTGCTATTTCTTCCCACCTGGAGCAGAGTGGCGCAGCGGAAGCGTGCTGGGCCCATAACCCAGAGGTCGATGGATCGAAACCATCCTCTGCTAACTTGGCTTTTTCCTCTGGCAAGCTCTGTTTCTTTGCTTAGGCAAAGGGCTTTGTTTCACCCACAAAATGCTTTGATTAATCAGGGAGCGCACCGCAGACAGCCCGGCAACAAACCCAGCCCTCGATACACCAAGTCCCTCACACATGCTGTCTTTCAGGTGTTTGCTTTCACTTGCATAATGTGTCCATCATAAGACAAAACTCATACGATATGCCAACAGTCTGAACTGTGCAATTCATTTATATGTTCATAGATTTCTTAAGGGAGATTGTTGATAAATACTTCTGTCCCAAACAGAGGATCTTCTCCAACCCAGTCTGCATGAGGGCCACCATATTTCCTCTGACCGTTGACCTGTACAAGGTTAATATTACATCTTTCCATCCACTCCAGAAGGGAAGATTTATTGTCTTTATACAGAGTTGTAATCCAAGCCTCGCTCTCAGCGTTCATCATGTTGTTGTCCGTCATTGGAGAATGATCTGCTCTCTCCATGGGCCCTAATCAGTGGGCAGAAGGCTAGCCCCTAGTTCCCTCCAAAAGCCCTGTTCTGGTTGGGTCTGTCACACTTCTGTGTCAAGGAAGCGGGACCCGATTGTGGTGATAAAACCAGTGGAAAACTCTCAGCTTCTACATGGCACTTGCGCGTTTGGCACTAATGGACTATTGTCTCTTGGCCATGGAAGCCTGGCCGTGCTTTGGGTAATAGATTGCTTTGGTCCAACACTGCCTTGCGCCACTTCTGACAGGCAAAGCAAGCAATTTATGCTTTGTGTTAGTCCTTCTGTGTCAAGGTATTGGCTGATGCCACATCTGCCCGAGAGGGTCAACGCCATGGCACATGTTACGAGGATGACTCCTGCTTGGCGTTTTGACTAGAGAGGGGAGGCTTTTCCCACAGCGCTCAGTGCCGAGCCTGAAGAAAAAAAATGAAAAGCAGGTCTCACCCTTGAGGAAGGCTTTCCTTTGGAGGATGCAGGCATTGATCCCGCTACCTCTCGCATGCTAAGCGAGCGCTCTACCACTTGAGCTAATCCCCCTTGGCTCTGGTACTTTTGCGCGCTCTAGTTGATCACTGCTCTCTGATGTGCTACGCGGAATAAAGTCCACCATCTGTTTTGTGTAACTGTGTTTCATTCAGCACAGCACAATGCAGCATCCCACTACTATATACCACCTGCCAGCAATCAACTCCTTCACTGCCACCAACAGTTGCCTCTCTCACTGGCACTGTTGCCAGAGATGCAATCTTCAAGCGCAAAGGATTCAAGATCACCTTTTTACCCCGTACGCTGCCTATTGACATGACACATTAGGTCTAGATTCCACAGACTCAAAGCATAGATATATTTGCTCATTTTTTACTACTTGCAGCTTCACATTTAAATGCTGTATATGTCTAAGATCACCCAGTTAAAAACACTCAGAATGCAATGTGGAAACCAACCATCAGATGGCAGCAGAACACCTACCACGTTAGACAGCTATAACTCCAGGCACCTCTCCGTGTCAGCATTGATGGGTTAGGCTCTGTCCGCTAGACACCAAGACAGCCTCCATTTTCCCAATTTCAAAGGTTTTCACTCTTCCTCCTCAGAGTTCCCTTTTGTCTTTCCTGAGACCTTGGACAGCAGAATCCCTTGGGAAGAAGCTCCTTCTCCAGCCAGTAGTGAGGGTTGTGGTGTTATCCATGGAACCCTTGGCGGCAGAGTCACACCTCCAAGCATGTCCGTGGGCGATTAACAACCGTTTCCTTCGGTATGGCCCCATGGCTTTCCATGATGTCATTTGGAGGAGGTGGTTTCAAAAACATTCACACCGACTAGCAGGTTCTAGATAATATACATGAGCCTTGACAAGGTACTCGATCTCGGGGGCGTCAGGGAACTGAGCTACCTGTGGGATGATAAATACAAAGCCACCCTAGTTGCATTGGCCGGGAATCGAACCCGGGCCTCCCTCGTGGCAGGCGAGAATTCTAACACTGAACCACCAATGCTTTTTGGCAGGAAACAGATGGCTTGCCTCACCTGGCAGGTCTTAGAAAGTCCTGCTTCAGGCCTTGGTAGCCATCTCTGTGAATACATTCAGATGTGGGTCAAGTCCACCCAAAGACATGCTTTTCTTCAGCCGTACACACCACCACTGTGAAAATGTAGGACAGCCCATTGCATCTTTGAGGCTAGAAAGCCTTTCCATTGGAGAAGAAAAGCCAAGACTGGGCCAGAGCTTTTTCTAAGTACCTTTGACTTGGGGTTGACTTGTCTAACTCAACGGCACTGCCTAGTAATCTACCTTGCGACTTAGTCAGATGGAGCCACTCCCCATTCACATCCGTAGGAGATCTTTGGAGGGGCTCTACATTGGCCTCATGTGAGACTCTACAAAGTCAATAGGAGCTGCCTGAAACAGAGAGGAACAGATCTTTTCCCATCAAAGCCTTCTATAAGCAGAATGTGGAAAGTGGCCGTCGAGCGCCAGGCCAGGTGGCCTCCCAGCCAAAGAATTTCCTGGAGTTTTTGTCCCATGGGACCGGTAGCATATTACATCCTCCTATTTTTGCTGTTTCTTCCCATCTGGAGCAGAGTGGCGCAGCGGAAGCGTGCTGGGCCCATAACCCAGAGGTCGATGGATCGAAACCATCCTCTGCTAACTTGGCTTTTTCCTCTGGCAAGCTCTGTTTCTTTGCTTAGGCAAAGGGCTTTGTTTCACCCACAAAATGCTTTGATTAATCAGGGAGCGCACCGCAGACAGCCCGGCAACAAACCCAGCCCTCGATACACCAAGTCCCTCACACATGCTGTCTTTCAGGTGTTTGCTTTCACTTGCATAATGTGTCCATCATAAGACAAAACTCATACGATATGCCAACAGTCTGAACTGTGCAATTCATTTATATGTTCATAGATTTCTTAAGGGAGATTGTTGATAAATACTTCTGTCCCAAACAGAGGATCTTCTCCAACCCAGTCTGCATGAGGGCCACCATATTTCCTCTGACCGTTGACCTGTACAAGGTTAATATTACATCTTTCCATCCACTCCAGAAGGGAAGATTTATTGTCTTTATACAGAGTTGTAATCCAAGCCTCGCTCTCAGCGTTCATCATGTTGTTGTCCGTCATTGGAGAATGATCTGCTCTCTCCATGGGCCCTAATCAGTGGGCAGAAGGCTAGCCCCTAGTTCCCTCCAAAAGCCCTGTTCTGGTTGGGTATGTCACACTTCTGTGTCAAGGAAGCGGGACCCGATTGTGGTGATAAAACCAGTGGAAAACTCTCAGCTTCTACATGGCACTTGCGCGTTTGGCACTAATGGACTATTGTCTCTTGGCCATGGAAGCCTGGCCGTGCTTTGGGTAATAGATTGCTTTGGTCCAACACTGCCTTGCGCCACTTCTGACAGGCAAAGCAAGCAATTTATGCTTTGTGTTAGTCCTTCTGTGTCAAGGTATTGGCTGATGCCACATCTGCCCGAGAGGGTCAACGCCATGGCACATGTTACGAGGATGACTCCTGCTTGGCGTTTTGACTAGAGAGGGGAGGCTTTTCCCACAGCGCTCAGTGCCGAGCCTGAAGAAAAAAAATGAAAAGCAGGTCTCACTCTTGAGGAAGGCTTTCCTTTGGAGGATGCGGGCATTGATCCCGCTACCTCTCGCATGCTAAGCGAGCGCTCTACCACTTGAGCTAATCCCCCTTGGCTCTAGTACTTTTGCGCGTCTCTAGTTGATCACTGCTCTCTGATGTGCTACGCGGAATAAAGTCCACCATCTGTTTTGTGTAACTGTGTTTCACTCAGCACAGCACAATGCAGCATCCCACTACTATATACCACCAGCCAGCAATCAACTCCTTCACTGCCACCAACAGTTGCCTCTCTCACTGGCACTGTTGCCAGAGATGCAATCTTCAAGCGCAAAGGATTCAAGATCACCTTTTTACCCCGTACGCTGCCTATTGACATGACACATTAGGTCTAGATTCCACAGACTCAAAGCATAGATATATTTGCTCATTTTTTACTACTTGCAGCTTCACATTTAAATGCTGTATATGTCTAAGATCACCCAGTTAAAAACACCCAGAATGCAATGTGGAAACCAACCATCAGATGGCAGCAGAACACCTACCACGTTAGACAGCTATAACTCCAGGCACCTCTCCGTGTCAGCATTGATGGGTTAGGCTCTGTCCGCTAGACACCAAGACAGCCTCCATTTTCCCAATTTCAAAGGTTTTCACTCTTCCTCCTCAGAGTTCCCTTTTGTCTTTCCTGAGACCTTGGACAGCAGAATCCCTTGGGAAGAAGCTCCTTCTCCAGACAGTAGTGAGGGTTGTGGTGTTATCCATGGAACCCTTGGCGGCAGAGTCACACCTCCAAGCATGTCCGTGGGCGATTAACAACCGTTTCCTTCGGTATGGCCCCATGGCTTTCCATGATGTCATTTGGAGGAGGTGGTTTCAAAAACATTCACACCGACTAGCAGGTTCTAGACAATATACATGATCCTTGACAAGGTACTCGATCTCGGGGGCGTCAGGGAACTGAGCTACCTGTGGGACGATAAATACAAAGCCACCCTAGTTGCATTGGCCGGGAATCGAACCCGGGCCTCCCGCGTGGCAGGCGAGAATTCTAACACTGAACCACCAATGCTCTTTGGCAGGAAACAGATGGCTTGCCTCACCTGGCAGGTCTTAGAAAGTCCTGCTTCAGGCCTTGGTAGCCATCTCTGTGAATACATTCAGATGTGGGTCAAGTCCACCCAAAGACATGCTTTTCTTCAGCCGTACACACCACCACTGTGAAAATGTAGGACAGCCCATTGCATCTTTGAGGCTAGAAAGCCTTTCCATTGGAGAAGAAAAGCCAAGACTGGGCCAGAGCTTTTTCTAAGTACCTTTGACTTGGGGTTGACTTGTCTAACTCAATGGCACTGCCTAGTAATCTACCTTGCGACTTAGTCAGATGGAGCCACTCCCCATTCACATCCGTAGGAGATCTTTGGAGGGGCTCTACATTGGCCTCATGTGAGACTCTACAAAGTCAATAGGAGCTGCCTGAAACAGAGAGGAACAGATCTTTTCCCATCAAAGCCTTCTATAAGCAGAATGTGGAAAGTGGCCATCGAGCGCCAGGCCAGGTGGCCTCCCAGCCAATGAATTTCCTGGAGTTTTTGTCCCATGGGACCGGTAGCATATTACATCCTCCTATTTTTGCTATTTCTTCCCACCTGGAGCAGAGTGGCGCAGCGGAAGCGTGCTGGGCCCATAACCCAGAGGTCGATGGATCGAAACCATCCTCTGCTAACTTGGCTTTTTCCTCTGGCAAGCTCTGTTTCTTTGCTTAGGCAAAGGGCTTTGTTTCACCCACAAAATGCTTTGATTAATCAGGGAGCGCACCGCAGACAGCCCGGCAACAAACCCAGCCCTCGATACACCAAGTCCCTCACACATGCTGTCTTTCAGGTGTTTGCTTTCACTTGCATAATGTGTCCATCATAAGACAAAACTCATACGATATGCCAACAGTCTGAACTGTGCAATTCATTTATATGTTCATAGATTTCTTAAGGGAGATTGTTGATAAATACTTCTGTCCCAAACAGAGGATCTTCTCCAACCCAGTCTGCATGAGGGCCACCATATTTCCTCTGACCGTTGACCTGTACAAGGTTAATATTACATCTTTCCATCCACTCCAGAAGGGAAGATTTATTGTCTTTATACAGAGTTGTAATCCAAGCCTCGCTCTCAGCGTTCATCATGTTGTTGTCCGTCATTGGAGAATGATCTGCTCTCTCCATGGGCCCTAATCAGTGGGCAGAAGGCTAGCCCCTAGTTCCCTCCAAAAGCCCTGTTCTGGTTGGGTCTGTCACACTTCTGTGTCAAGGAAGCGGGACCCGATTGTGGTGATAAAACCAGTGGAAAACTCTCAGCTTCTACATGGCACTTGCGCGTTTGGCACTAATGGACTATTGTCTCTTGGCCATGGAAGCCTGGCCGTGCTTTGGGTAATAGATTGCTTTGGTCCAACACTGCCTTGCGCCACTTCTGACAGGCAAAGCAAGCAATTTATGCTTTGTGTTAGTCCTTCTGTGTCAAGGTATTGGCTGATGCCACATCTGCCCGAGAGGGTCAACGCCATGGCACATGTTACGAGGATGACTCCTGCTTGGCGTTTTGACTAGAGAGGGGAGGCTTTTCCCACAGCGCTCAGTGCCGAGCCTGAAGAAAAAAAATGAAAAGCAGGTCTCACCCTTGAGGAAGGCTTTCCTTTGGAGGATGCGGGCATTGATCCCGCTACCTCTCGCATGCTAAGCGAGCGCTCTACCACTTGAGCTAATCGCCCTTGGCTCTGGTACTTTTGCGCGTCTCTAGTTGATCACTGCTCTCTGATGTGCTACGCGGAATAAAGTCCACCATCTGTTTTGTGTAACTGTGTTTCATTCAGCACAGCACAATGCAGCATCCCACTACTATATACCACCTGCCAGCAATCAACTCCTTCACTGCCACCAACAGTTGCCTCTCTCACTGGCACTGTTGCCAGAGATGCAATCTTCAAGCGCAAAGGATTCAAGATCACCTTTTTACCCCGTACGCTGCCTATTGACATGACACATTAGGTCTAGATTCCACAGACTCAAAGCATAGATATATTTGCTCATTTTTTACTACTTGCAGCTTCACATTTAAATGCTGTATATGTCTAAGATCACCCAGTTAAAAACACCCAGAATGCAATGTGGAAACCAACCATCAGATGGCAGCAGAACACCTACCACGTTAGACAGCTATAACTCCAGGCACCTCTCCGTGTCAGCATTGATGGGTTAGGCTCTGTCCGCTAGACACCAAGACAGCCTCCATTTTCCCAATTTCAAAGGTTTTCACTCTTCCTCCTCAGAGTTCCCTTTTGTCTTTCCTGAGACCTTGGACAGCAGAATCCCTTGGGAAGAAGCTCCTTCTCCAGCCAGTAGTGAGGGTTGTGGTGTTATCCATGGAACCCTTGGCGGCAGAGTCACACCTCCAAGCATGTCCGTGGGCGATTAACAACCGTTTCCTTCGGTATGGCCCCATGGCTTTCCATGATGTCATTTGGAGGAGGTGGTTTCAAAAACATTCACACCGACTAGCAGGTTCTAGACAATATACATGAGCCTTGACAAGGTACTCGATCTCGGGGGCGTCAGGGAACTGAGCTACCTGTGGGACGATAAATACAAAGCCACCCTAGTTGCATTGGCCGGGAATCGAACCCGGGCCTCCCGCGTGGCAGGCGAGAATTCTACCACTGAACCACCAATGCTCTTTGGCAGGAAACAGATGGCTTGCCTTGCCTGGCAGGTCTTAGAAAGTCCGGCTTCAGGCCTTGGTAGCCATCTCTGTGAATACATTCAGATGTGGGTCAAGTCCACCCAAAGACATGCTTTTCTTCAGCCGTACACACCACCACTGTGAAAATGTAGGACAGCCCATTGCATCTTTGAGGCTAGAAAGCCTTTCCATTGGAGAAGAAAAGCCAAGACTGGGCCAGAGCTTTTTCTAAGTACCTTTGACTTGGGGTTGACTTGTCTAACTCAATGGCACTGCCTAGTAATCTACCTTGCGACTTAGTCAGATGGAGCCACTCCCCATTCACATCCGTAGGAGATCTTTGGAGGGGCTCTACATTGGCCTCATGTGAGACTCTACAAAGTCAATAGGAGCTGCCTGAAACAGAGAGGAACAGATCTTTTCCCATCAAAGCCTTCTATAAGCAGAATGTGGAAAGTGGCCATCGAGCGCCAGGCCAGGTGGCCTCCCAGCCAAAGAATTTCCTGGAGTTTTTGTCCCATGGGACCGGTAGCATATTACATCCTCCTATTTTTGCTATTTCTTCCCACCTGGAGCAGAGTGGCGCAGCGGAAGCGTGCTGGGCCCATAACCCAGAGGTCGATGGATCGAAACCATCCTCTGCTAACTTGGCTTTTTCCTCTGGCAAGCTCTGTTTCTTTGCTTAGGCAAAGGGCTTTGTTTCACCCACAAAATGCTTTGATTAATCAGGGAGCGCACCGCAGACAGCCCGGCAACAAACCCAGCCCTCGATACACCAAGTCCCTCACACATGCTGTCTTTCAGGTGTTTGCTTTCACTTGCATAATGTGTCCATCATAAGACAAAACTCATACGATATGCCAACAGTCTGAACTGTGCAATTCATTTATATGTTCATAGATTTCTTAAGGGAGATTGTTGATAAATACTTCTGTCCCAAACAGAGGATCTTCTCCAACCCAGTCTGCATGAGGGCCACCATATTTCCTCTGACCGTTGACCTGTACAAGGTTAATATTACATCTTTCCATCCACTCCAGAAGGGAAGATTTATTGTCTTTATACAGAGTTGTAATCCAAGCCTCGCTCTCAGCGTTCATCATGTTGTTGTCCGTCATTGGAGAATGATCTGCTCTCTCCATGGGCCCTAATCAGTGGGCAGAAGGCAAGCCCCTAGTTCCCTCCAAAAGCCCTGTTCTGGTTGGGTCTGTCACACTTCTGTGTCAAGGAAGCGGGACCCGATTGTGGTGATAAAACCAGTGGAAAACTCTCAGCTTCTACATGGCACTTGCGCGTTTGGCACTAATGGACTATTGTCTCTTGGCCATGGAAGCCTGGCCGTGCTTTGGGTAATAGATTGCTTTGGTCCAACACTGCCTTGCGCCACTTCTGACAGGCAAAGCAAGCAATTTATGCTTTGTGTTAGTCCTTCTGTGTCAAGGTATTGGCTGATGCCACATCTGCCCGAGAGGGTCAACGCCATGGCACATGTTACGAGGATGACTCCTGCTTGGCGTTTTGACTAGAGAGGGGAGGCTTTTCCCACAGCGCTCAGTGCCGAGCCTGAAGAAAAAAAATGAAAAGCAGGTCTCACCCTTGAGGAAGGCTTTCCTTTGGAGGATGCGGGCATTGATCCCGCTACCTCTCGCATGCTAAGCGAGTGCTCTACCACTTGAGCTAATCCCCCTTGGCCCTGGTACTTTTGCGCGCTCTAGTTGATCACTGCTCTCTGATGTGCTACGCGGAATAAAGTCCACCATCTGTTTTGTGTAACTGTGTTTCATTCAGCACAGCACAATGCAGCATCCCACTACTATATACCACCTGCCAGCAATCAACTCCTTCACTGCCACCAACAGTTGCCTCTCTCACTGGCACTGTTGCCAGAGATGCAATCTTCAAGCGCAAAGGATTCAAGATCACCTTTTTACCCCGTACGCTGCCTATTGACATGACACATTAGGTCTAGATTCCACAGACTCAAAGCATAGATATATTTGCTCATTTTTTACTACTTGCAGCTTCACATTTAAATGCTGTATATGTCTAAGATCACCCAGTTAAAAACACTCAGAATGCAATGTGGAAACCAACCATCAGATGGCAGCAGAACACCTACCACGTTAGACAGCTATAACTCCAGGCACCTCTCCGTGTCAGCATTGATGGGTTAGGCTCTGTCCGCTAGACACCAAGACAGCCTCCATTTTCCCAATTTCAAAGGTTTTCACTCTTCCTCCTCAGAGTTCCCTTTTGTCTTTCCTGAGACCTTGGACAGCAGAATCCCTTGGGAAGAAGCTCCTTCTCCAGCCAGTAGTGAGGGTTGTGGTGTTATCCATGGAACCCTTGGCGGCAGAGTCACACCTCCAAGCATGTCCGTGGGCGATTAACAACCGTTTCCTTCGGTATGGCCCCACGGCTTTCCATGATGTCATTTGGAGGAGGTGGTTTCAAAAACATTCACACCGACTAGCAGGTTCTAGATAATATACATGAGCCTTGACAAGGTACTCGATCTCGGGGGCGTCAGGGAACTGAGCTACCTGTGGGATGATAAATACAAAACCACCCTAGTTGCATTGGCCGGGAATCGAACCCGGGCCTCCCGCGTGGCAGGCGAGAATTCTAACACTGAACCACCAATGCTCTTTGGCAGGAAACAGATGGCTTGCCTCACCTGGCAGGTCTTAGAAAGTCCTGCTTCAGGCCTTGGTAGCCATCTCTGTGAATACATTCAGATGTGGGTCAAGTCCACCCAAAGACATGCTTTTCTTCAGCCGTACACACCACCACTGTGAAAATGTAGGACAGCCCATTGCATCTTTGAGGCTAGAAAGCCTTTCCATTGGAGAAGAAAAGCCAAGACTGGGCCAGAGCTTTTTCTAAGTACCTTTGACTTGGGGTTGACTTGTCTAACTCAACGGCACTGCCTAGTAATCTACCTTGCGACTTAGTCAGATGGAGCCACTCCCCATTCACATCCGTAGGAGATCTTTGGAGGGGCTCTACATTGGCCTCATGTGAGACTCTACAAAGTCAATAGGAGCTGCCTGAAACAGAGAGGAACAGATCTTTTCCCATCAAAGCCTTCTATAAGCAGAATGTGGAAAGTGGCCATCGAGCGCCAGGCCAGGTGGCCTCCCAGCCAAAGAATTTCCTGGAGTTTTTGTCCCATGGGACCGGTAGCATATTACATCCTCCTATTTTTGCTGTTTCTTCCCACCTGGAGCAGAGTGGCGCAGCGGAAGCGTGCTGGGCCCATAACCCAGAGGTCGATGGATCGAAACCATCCTCTGCTAACTTGGCTTTTTCCTCTGGCAAGCTCTGTTTCTTTGCTTAGGCAAAGGGCTTTGTTTCACCCACAAAATGCTTTGATTAATCAGGGAGCGCACCGCAGACAGCCCGGCAACAAACCCAGCCCTCGATACACCAAGTCCCTCACACATGCTGTCTTTCAGGTGTTTGCTTTCACTTGCATAATGTGTCCATCATAAGACAAAACTCATACGATATGCCAACAGTCTGAACTGTGCAATTCATTTATATGTTCATAGATTTCTTAAGGGAGATTGTTGATAAATACTTCTGTCCCAAACAGGATCTTCTCCAACCCAGTCTGCATCAGGGCCACCATATTTCCTCTGACCGTTGACCTGTACAAGGTTAATATTACATCTTTCCATCCACTCCAGAAGGGAAGATTTATTGTCTTTATACAGAGTTGTAATCCAAGCCTCGCTCTCAGCGTTCATCATGTTGTTGTCCGTCATTGGAGAATGATCTGCTCTCTCCATGGGCCCTAATCAGTGGGCAGAAGGCTAACCCCTAGTTCCCTCCAAAAGCCCTGTTCTGGTTGGGTCTTTCACACTTCTGTGTCAAGGAAGCGGGACCCGATTGTGGTGATAAAACCAGTGGAAAACTCTCAGCTTCTACATGGCACTTGCGCGTTTGGCACTAATGGACTATTGTCTCTTGGCCATGGAAGCCTGGCCGTGCTTTGGGTAATAGATTGCTTTGGTCCAACACTGCCTTGCACCACTTCTGACAGGCAAAGCAAGCAATTTATGCTTTGTGTTAGTCCTTCTGTGTCAAGGTATTGGCTGATGCCACATCTGCCCGAGAGGGTCATCGCCATGGCACATGTTACGAGGATGACTCCTGCTTGGCGTTTTGACTAGAGAGGGGAGGCTTTTCCCACAGCGCTCAGTGCCGAGCCTGAAGAAAAAAAATGAAAAGCAGGTCTCACCCTTGAGGAAGGCTTTCCTTTGGAGGATGCGGGCATTGATCCCGCTACCTCTCGCATGCTAAGCGAGCGCTCTACCACTTGAGCTAATCCCCCTTGGCTCTGGTACTTTTGCGCGCTCTAGTTGATCACTGCTCTCTGATGTGCTACGCGGAATAAAGTCCACCATCTGTTTTGTGTAACTGTGTTTCATTCAGCACAGCACAATGCAGCATCCCACTACTATATACCACCTGCCAGCAATCAACTCCTTCACTGCCACCAACAGTTGCCTCTCTCACTGGCACTGTTGCCAGAGATGCAATCTTCAAGCGCAAAGGATTCAAGATCACCTTTTTACCCCGTACGCTGCCTATTGACATGACACATTAGGTCTAGATTCCACAGACTCAAAGCATAGATATATTTGCTCATTTTTTACTACTTGCAGCTTCACATTTAAATGCTGTATATGTCTAAGATCACCCAGTTAAAAACATTCAGAATGCAATGTGGAAACCAACCATCAGATGGCAGCAGAACACCTACCACGTTAGACAGCTATAACTCCAGGCACCTCTCCGTGTCAGCATTGATGGGTTAGGCTCTGTCCGCTAGACACCAAGACAGCCTCCATTTTCCCAATTTCAAAGGTTTTCACTCTTCCTCCTCAGAGTTCCCTTTTGTCTTTCCTGAGACCTTGGACAGCAGAATCCCTTGGGAAGAAGCTCCTTCTCCAGCCAGTAGTGAGGGTTGTGGTGTTATCCATGGAACCCTTGGCGGCAGAGTCACACCTCCAAGCATGTCCGTGGGCGATTAACAACCGTTTCCTTCGGTATGGCCCCATGGCTTTCCATGATGTCATTTGGAGGAGGTGGTTTCAAAAACATTCACACCGACTAGCAGGTTCTAGACAATATACATGAGCCTTGACAAGGTACTCGATCTCGGGGGCGTCAGGGAACTGAGCTACCTGTGGGACGATAAATACAAAGCCACCCTAGTTGCATTGGCCGGGAATCGAACCCGGGCCTCCCGCGTGGCAGGCGAGAATTCTACCACTGAACCACCAATGCTCCTTGGCATGAAACAGACGGCTTGCCTCGCCTGGCAGGTCTTAGAAAGTCCTGCTTCAGGCCTTGGTAGCCATCTCTGTGAATACATTCAGATGTGGGTCAAGTCCACCCAAAGACATGCTTTTCTTCAGCCGTACACACCACCACTGTGAAAATGTAGGACAGCCCATTGCATCTTTGAGGCTAGAAAGCCTTTCCATTGGAGAAGAAAAGCCAAGACTGGGCCAGAGCTTTTTCTAAGTACCTTTGACTTGGGGTTGACTTGTCTAACTCAACGGCACTGCCTAGTAATCTACCTTGCGACTTAGTCAGATGGAGCCACTCCCCATTCACATCCGTAGGAGATCTTTGGAGGGGCTCTACATTGGCCTCATGTGAGACTCTACAAAGTCAATAGGAGCTGCCTGAAACAGAGAGGAACAGATCTTTTCCCATCAAAGCCTTCTATAAGCAGAATGTGGAAAGTGGCCGTCGAGCGCCAGGCCAGGTGGCCTCCCAGCCAAAGAATTTCCTGGAGTTTTTGTCCCATGGGACCGGTAGCATATTACATCCTCCTATTTTTGCTACTTCTTCCCACCTGGAGCAGAGTGGCGCAGCGGAAGCGTGCTGGGCCCATAACCCAGAGGTCGATGGATCGAAACCATCCTCTGCTAACTTGGCTTTTTCCTCTGGCAAGCTCTGTTTCTTTGCTTAGGCAAAGGGCTTTGTTTCACCCACAAAATGCTTTGATTAATCAGGGAGCGCACCGCAGACAGCCCGGCAACAAACCCAGCCCTCGATACACCAAGTCCCTCACCCATGCTGTCTTTCAGGTGTTTGCTTTCACTTGCATAATGTGTCCATCATAAGACAAAACTCATACGATATGCCAACAGTCTGAACTGTGCAATTCATTTATATGTTCATAGATTTCTTAAGGGAGATTGTTGATAAATACTTCTGTCCCAAACAGAGGATCTTCTCCAACCCAGTCTGCATGAGGGCCACCATATTTCCTCTGACCGTTGACCTGTACAAGGTTAATATTACATCTTTCCATCCACTCCAGAAGGGAAGATTTATTGTCTTTATACAGAGTTGTAATCCAAGCCTCGCTCTCAGCGTTCATCATGTTGTTGTCCGTCATTGGAGAATGATCTGCTCTCTCCATGGGCCCTAATCAGTGGGCAGAAGGCTAGCCCCTAGTTCCCTCCAAAAGCCCTGTTCTGGTTGGGTCTGTCACACTTCTGTGTCAAGGAAGCGGGACCCGATTGTGGTGATAAAACCAGTGGAAAACTCTCAGCTTCTATATGGCACTTGCGCGTTTGGCACTAATGGACTATTGTCTCTTGGCCATGGAAGCCTGGCCGTGCTTTGGGTAATAGATTGCTTTGGTCCAACACTGCCTTGCGCCACTTCTGACAGGCAAAGGAAGCAATTTATGCTTTGTGTTAGTCCTTCTGTGTCAAGGTATTGGCTGATGCCACATCTGCCCGAGAGGGTCAACGCCATGGCACATGTTACGAGGATGACTCCTGCTTGGCGTTTTGACTAGAGAGGGGAGGCTTTTCCCACAGCGCTCAGTGCCGAGCCTGAAGAAAAAAAATGAAAAGCAGGTCTCACCCTTGAGGAAGGCTTTCCTTTGGAGGATGCGGGCATTGATCCCGCTACCTCTCGCATGCTAAGCGAGCACTCTACCACTTGAGCTAATCCCCGTTAGCTCTGGTACTTTTGCGCGCTCTAGTTGATCACTGCTCTCTGATGTGCTACGCGGAATAAAGTCCACCATCTGTTTTGTGTAACTGTGTTTCATTCAGCACAGCACAATGCAGCATCCCACTACTATATACCACCTGCCAGCAATCAACTCCTTCACTGCCACCAACAGTTGCCTCTCTCACTGGCACTGTTGCCAGAGATGCAATCTTCAAGCGCAAAGGATTCAAGATCACCTTTTTACCCCGTACGCTGCCTATTGACATGACACATTAGCTCTAGATTCCACAGACTCAAAGCATAGATATATTTGCTCATTTTTTACTACTTGCAGCTTCACATTTAAATGCTGTATATGTCTAAGATCACCCAGTTAAAAACACCCAGAATGCAATGTGGAAACCAACCATCAGATGGCAGCAGAACACCTACCACGTTAGACAGCTATAACTCCAGGCACCTCTCCGTGTCAGCATTGATGGGTTAGGCTCTGGCCGCTAGACACCAAGACAGCCTCCATTTTCCCAATTTCAAAGGTTTTCACTCTTCCTCCTCAGAGTTCCCTTTTGTCTTTCCTGAGACCTTGGACAGCAGAATCCCTTGGGAAGAAGCTCCTTCTCCAGCCAGTAGTGAGGGTTGTGGTGTTATCCATGGAACCCTTGGCGGCAGAGTCACACCTCCAAGCATGTCCGTGGGCGATTAACAACCGTTTCCTTCGGTATGGCCCCATGGCTTTCCATGATGTCATTTGGAGGAGGTGGTTTCAAAAACATTCACACCGACTAGCAGGTTCTAGACAATATACATGAGCCTTGACAAGGTACTCGATCTCGGGGGCGTCAGGGAACTGAGCTACCTGTGGGACGATAAATACAAAGCCACCCTAGTTGCATTGGCCGGGAATCGAACCCGGGCCTCCCGCGTGGCAGGCGAGAATTCTACCACTGAACCACCAATGCTCTTTGGCAGGAAACAGATTGCTTGCCTCGCCTGGCAGGTCTTAGAAAGTCCTGCTTCAGGCCTTGGTAGCCATCTCTGTGAATACATTCAGATGTGGGTCAAGTCCACCCAAAGACATGCTTTTCTTCAGCCGTACACACCACCACTGTGAAAATGTAGGACAGCCCATTGCATCTTTGAGGCTAGAAAGCCTTTCCATTGGAGAAGAAAAGCCAAGACTGGGCCAGAGCTTTTTCTAAGTACCTTTGACTTGGGGTTGACTTGTCTAACTCAATGGCACTGCCTAGTAATCTACCTTGCGACTTAGTCAGATGGAGCCACTCCCCATTCACATCCGTAGGAGATCTTTGGAGGGGCTCTACATTGGCCTCATGTGAGACTCTACAAAGTCAATAGGAGCTGCCTGAAACAGAGAGGAACAGATCTTTTCCCATCAAAGCCTTCTATAAGCAGAATGTGGAAAGTGGCCGTCGAGCGCCAGGCCAGGTGGCCTCCCAGCCAAAGAATTTCCTGGAGTTTTTGTCCCATGGGACCGGTAGCATATTATATCCTCCTATTTTTGCTGTTTCTTCCCACCTGGAGCAGAGTGGCGCAGCGGAAGCGTGCTGGGCCCATAACCCAGAGGTCGATGGATCGAAACCATCCTCTGCTAACTTGGCTTTTTCCTCTGGCAAGCTCTGTTTCTTTGCTTAGGCAAAGGGCTTTGTTTCACCCACAAAATGCTTTGATTAATCAGGGAGCGCACCGCAGACAGCCCGGCAACAAACCCAGCCCTCGATACACCAAGTCCCTCACACATGCTGTCTTTCAGGTGTTTGCTTTCACTTGCATAATGTGTCCATCATAAGACAAAACTCATACGATATGCCAACAGTCTGAACTGTGCAATTCATTTATATGTTCATAGATTTCTTAAGGGAGATTGTTGATAAATACTTCTGTCCCAAACAGAGGATCTTCTCCAACCCAGTCTGCATGAGGGCCACCATATTTCCTCTGACCGTTGACCTGTACAAGGTTAATATTACATCTTTCCATCCACTCCAGAAGGGAAGATTTATTGTCTTTATACAGAGTTGTAATCCAAGCCTCGCTCTCAGCGTTCATCATGTTGTTGTCCGTCATTGGAGAATGATCTGCTCTCTCCATGGGCCCTAATCAGTGGGCAGAAGGCTAGCCCCTAGTTCCCTCCAAAAGCCCTGTTCTGGTTGGGTCTGTCACACTTCTGTGTCAAGGAAGCGGGACCCGATTGTGGTGATAAAACCAGTGGAAAACTCTCAGCTTCCACATGGCACTTGCGCGTTTGGCACTAATGGACTATTGTCTCTTGGCCATGGAAGCCTGGCCGTGCTTTGGGTAATAGATTGCTTTGGTCCAACACTGCCTTGCGCCACTTCTGACAGGCAAAGCAAGCAATTTATGCTTTGTGTTAGTCCTTCTGTGTCAAGGTATTGGCTGATGCCACATCTGCCCGAGAGGGTCAACGCCATGGCACATGTTACGAGGATGACTCCTGCTTGGCGTTTTGACTAGAGAGGGGAGGCTTTTCCCACAGCGCTCAGTGCCGAGCCTGAAGAAAAAAAATGAAAAGCAGGTCTCACCCTTGAGGAAGGCTTTCCTTTGGAGGATGCGGGCATTGATCCCGCTACCTCTCGCATGCTAAGCGAGCGCTCTACCACTTGAGCTAATCCCCCTTGGCTCTGGATCTTTTGCGCGCTCTAGTTGATCACTGCTCTCTGATGTGCTACGCGGAATAAAGTCCACCATCTGTTTTGTGTAACTGTGTTTCATTCAGCACAGCACAATGCAGCATCCCACTACTATATACCACCTGCCAGCAATCAACTCCTTCACTGCCACCAACAGTTGCCTCTCTCACTGGCACTGTTGCCAGAGATGCAATCTTCAAGCGCAAAGGATTCAAGATCACCTTTTTACCCCGTACGCTGCCTATTGACATGACACATTAGGTCTAGATTCCACAGACTCAAAGCATAGATATATTTGCTCATTTTTTACTACTTGCAGCTTCACATTTAAATGCTGTATATGTCTAAGATCACCCAGTTAAAAACACTCAGAATGCAATGTGGAAACCAACCATCAGATGGCAGCAGAACACCTACCACGTTAGACAGCTATAACTCCAGGCACCTCTCCGTGTCAGCATTGATGGGTTAGGCTCTGTCCGCTAGACACCAAGACAGCCTCCATTTTCCCAATTTCAAAGGTTTTCACTCTTCCTCCTCAGAGTTCCCTTTTGTCTTTCCTGAGACCTTGGACAGCAGAATCCCTTGGGAAGAAGCTCCTTCTCCAGCCAGTAGTGAGGGTTGTGGTGTTATCCATGGAACCCTTGGCGGCAGAGTCACACCTCCAAGCATGTCCGTGGGCGATTAACAACCGTTTCCTTCGGTATGGCCCCATGGCTTTCCATGATGTCATTTGGAGGAGGTGGTTTCAAAAACATTCACACCGACTAGCAGGTTCTAGACAATATACATGAGCCTTGACAAGGTACTCGATCTCGGGGGCGTCAGGGAACTGAGCTACCTGTGGGACGATAAATACAAAGCCACCCTAGTTGCATTGGCCGGGAATCGAACCCGGGCCTCCCGCGTGGCAGGCGAGAATTCTACCACTGAACCACCAATGCTCTTTGGCAGGAAACAGACGGCTTGTCTCGCCTGGCAGGTCTTAGAAAGTCCTGCTTCAGGCCTTGGTAGCCATCTCTGTGAATACATTCAGATGTGGGTCAAGTCCACCCAAAGACATGCTTTTCTTCAGCCGTACACACCACCACTGTGAAAATGTAGGACAGCCCATTGCATCTTTGAGGCTAGAAAGCCTTTCCATTGGAGAAGAAAAGCCAAGACTGGGCCAGAGCTTTTTCTAAGTACCTTTGACTTGGGGTTGACTTGTCTAACTCAATGGCACTGCCTAGTAATCTACCTTGCGACTTAGTCAGATGGAGCCACTCCCCATTCACATCCGTAGGAGATCTTTGGAGGGGCTCTACATTGGCCTCATGTGAGACTCTACAAAGTCAATAGGAGCTGCCTGAAACAGAGAGGAACAGATCTTTTCCCATCAAAGCCTTCTATAAGCAGAATGTGGAAAGTGGCCGTCGAGCGCCAGGCCAGGTGGCCTCCCAGCCAAAGAATTTCCTGGAGTTTTTGTCCCATGGGACCGGTAGCATATTACATCCTCCTATTTTTGCTATTTCTTCCCACCTGGAGCAGAGTGGCGCAGCGGAAGCGTGCTGGGCCCATAACCCAGAGGTCGATGGATCGAAACCATCCTCTGCTAACTTGGCTTTTTCCTCTGGCAAGCTCTGTTTCTTTGCTTAGGCAAAGGGCTTTGTTTCACCCACAAAATGCTTTGATTAATCAGGGAGCGCACCGCAGACAGCCCGGCAACAAACCCAGCCCTCGATACACCAAGTCCCTCACACATGCTGTCTTTCAGGTGTTTGCTTTCACTTGCATAATGTGTCCATCATAAGACAAAACTCATACGATATGCCAACAGTCTGAACTGTGCAATTCATTTATATGTTCATAGATTTCTTAAGGGAGATTGTTGATAAATACTTCTGTCCCAAACAGAGGATCTTCTCCAACCCAGTCTGCATGAGGGCCACCATATTTCCTCTGACCGTTGACCTGTACAAGGTTAATATTACATCTTTCCATCCACTCCAGAAGGGAAGATTTATTGTCTTTATACAGAGTTGTAATCCAAGCCTCGCTCTCAGCGTTCATCATGTTGTTGTCCGTCATTGGAGAATGATCTGCTCTCTCCATGGGCCCTAATCAGTGGGCAGAAGGCTAGCCCCTAGTTCCCTCCAAAAGCCCTGTTCTGGTTGGGTCTGTCACACTTCTGTGTCAAGGAAGCGGGACCCGATTGTGGTGATAAAACCAGTGGAAAACTCTCAGCTTCTACATGGCACTTGCGCGTTTGGCACTAATGGACTATTGTCTCTTGGCCATGGAAGCCTGGCCGTGCTTTGGGTAATAGATTGCTTTGGTCCAACACTGCCTTGCGCCACTTCTGACAGGCAAAGCAAGCAATTTATGCTTTGTGTTAGTCCTTCTGTGTCAAGGTATTGGCTGATGCCACATCTGCCCGAGAGGGTCAACGCCATGGCACATGTTACGAGGATGACTCCTGCTTGGCGTTTTGACTAGAGAGGGGAGGCTTTTCCCACAGCGCTCAGTGCCGAGCCTGAAGAAAAAAAATGAAAAGCAGGTCTCACCCTTGAGGAAGGCTTTCCTTTGGAGGATGCGGGCATTGATCCCGCTACCTCTCGCATGCTAAGCGAGCGCTCTACCACTTGAGCTAATCCCCCTTGGCTCTGGTACTTTTGCGCGCTCTAGTTGATCACTGCTCTCTGATGTGCTACGCGGAATAAAGTCCACCATCTGTTTTGTGTAACTGTGTTTCATTCAGCACAGCACAATGCAGCATCCCACTACTATATACCACCTGCCAGCAATCAACTCCTTCACTGCCACCAACAGTTGCCTCTCTCACTGGCACTGTTGCCAGAGATGCAATCTTCAAGCGCAAAGGATTCAAGATCACCTTTTTACCCCGTACGCTGCCTATTGACATGACACATTAGGTCTAGATTCCACAGACTCAAAGCATAGATATATTTGCTCATTTTTTACTACTTGCAGCTTCACATTTAAATGCTGTATATGTCTAAGATCACCCAGTTAAAAACACTCAGAATGCAATGTGGAAACCAACCATCAGATGGCAGCAGAACACCTACCACGTTAGACAGCTATAACTCCAGGCACCTCTCCGTGTCAGCATTGATGGGTTAGGCTCTGTCCGCTAGACACCAAGACAGCCTCCATTTTCCCAATTTCAAAGGTTTTCACTCTTCCTCCTCAGAGTTCCCTTTTGTCTTTCCTGAGACCTTGGACAGCAGAATCCCTTGGGAAGAAGCTCCTTCTCCAGCCAGTAGTGAGGGTTGTGGTGTTATCCATGGAACCCTTGGCGGCAGAGTCACACCTCCAAGCATGTCCGTGGGCGATTAACAACCGTTTCCTTCGGTATGGCCCCATGGCTTTCCATGATGTCATTTGGAGGAGGTGGTTTCAAAAACATTCACACCGACTAGCAGGTTCTAGACAATATACATGAGCCTTGACAAGGTACTCGATCTCGGGGGCGTCAGGGAACTGAGCTACCTGTGGGACGATAAATACAAAGCCACCATAGTTGCATTGGCCGGGAATCGAACCCGGGCCTCCCGCGTGGCAGGCGAGAATTCTACCACTGAACCACCAATGCTCTTTGGCAGGAAACAGACGGCTTGCCTCGCCTGGCAGGTCTTAGAAAGTCCTGCTTCAGGCCTTGGTAGCCATCTCTGTGAATACATTCAGATGTGGGTCAAGTCCACCCAAAGACATGCTTTTCTTCAGC
Organism: Staurois parvus; assembly: GCF_062004578.1. Classification (NCBI taxonomy): domain Eukaryota; kingdom Metazoa; phylum Chordata; class Amphibia; order Anura; family Ranidae; genus Staurois; species Staurois parvus. Next base: position 4,324,427 of record NW_028318656.1, on the reverse strand, counting down.
CGTACACACCACCACTGTGAAAATGTAGGACAGCCCATTGCATCTTTGAGGCTAGAAAGCCTTTCCATTGGAGAAGAAAAGCCAAGACTGGGCCAGAGCTTTTTCTAAGTACCTTTGACTTGGGGTTGACTTGTCTAACTCAATGGCACTGCCTAGTAATCTACCTTGCGACTTAGTCAGATGGAGCCACTCCCCATTCACATCCGTAGGAGATCTTTGGAGGGGCTCTACATTGGCCTCATGTGAGACTCTACAAAGTCAATAGGAGCTGCCTGAAACAGAGAGGAACATATCTTTTCCCATCAAAGCCTTCTATAAGCAGAATGTGGAAAGTGGCCGTCGAGCGCCAGGCCAGGTGGCCTCCCAGCCAAAGAATTTCCTGGAGTTTTTGTCCCATGGGACCGGTAGCATATTACATCCTCCTATTTTTGCTGTTTCTTCCCACCTGGAGCAGAGTGGCGCAGCGGAAGCGTGCTGGGCCCATAACCCAGAGGTCGATGGATCGAAACCATCCTCTGCTAACTTGGCTTTTTCCTCTGGCAAGCTCTGTTTCTTTGCTTAGGCAAAGGGCTTTGTTTCACCCACAAAATGCTTTGATTAATCAGGGAGCGCACCGCAGACAGCCCGGCAACAAACCCAGCCCTCGATACACCAAGTCCCTCACACATGCTGTCTTTCAGGTGTTTGCTTTCACTTGCATAATGTGTCCATCATAAGACAAAACTCATACGATATGCCAACAGTCTGAACTGTGCAATTCATTTATATGTTCATAGATTTCTTAAGGGAGATTGTTGATAAATACTTCTGTCCCAAACAGAGGATCTTCTCCAACCCAGTCTGCATGAGGGCCACCATATTTCCTCTGACCGTTGACCTGTACAAGGTTAGTATTACATCTTTCCATCCACTCCAGAAGGGAAGATTTATTGTCTTTATACAGAGTTGTAATCCAAGCCTCGCTCTCAGCGTTCATCATGTTGTTGTCCGTCATTGGAGAATGATCTGCTCTCTCCATGGGCCCTAATCAGTGGGCAGAAGGCTAGCCCCTAGTTCCCTCCAAAAGCCCTGTTCTGGTTGGGTCTGTCACACTTCTGTGTCAAGGAAGCGGGACCCGATTGTGGTGATAAAACCAGTGGAAAACTCTCAGCTTCTATATGGCACTTGCGCATTTGGCACTAATGGACTATTGTCTCTTGGCCATGGAAGCCTGGCCGTGCTTTGGGTAATAGATTGCTTTGGTCCAACACTGCCTTGCGCCACTTCTGACAGGCAAAGCAAGCAATTTATGCTTTGTGTTAGTCCTTCTGTGTCAAGGTATTTACTGATGCCACATCTGCCCGAGAGGGTCAACGCCATGGCACATGTTACGAGGATGACTCCTGCTTGGCGTTTTGACTAGAGAGGGGAGGCTTTTCCCACAGCGCTCAGTGCCGAGCCTGAAGAAAAAAAATGAAAAGCAGGTCTCACCCTTGAGGAAGGCTTTCCTTTGGAGGATGCGGGCATTGATCCCGCTACCTCTCGCATGCTAAGCGAGCGCTCTACCACTTGAGCTAATCCCCCTTGGCTCTGGTACTTTTGCGCGCTCTAGTTGATCACTGCTCTCTGATGTGCTACGCGGAATAAAGTCCACCATCTGTTTTGTGTAACTGTGTTTCATTCAGCACAGCACAATGCAGCATCCCACTACTATATACCACCTGCCAGCAATCAACTCCTTCACTGCCACCAACAGTTGCCTCTCTCACTGGCACTGTTGCCAGAGATGCAATCTTCAAGCGCAAAGGATTCAAGATCACCTTTTTACCCCGTACGCTGCCTATTGACATGACACATTAGGTCTAGATTCCACAGACTCAAAGCATAGATATATTTGCTCATTTTTTACTACTTGCAGCTTCACATTTAAATGCTGTATATGTCTAAGATCACCCAGTTAAAAACACCCAGAATGCAATGTGGAAACCAACCATCAGATGGCAGCAGAACACCTACCACGTTTGACAGCTATAACTCCAGGCACCTCTCCGTGTCAGCATTGATGGGTTAGGCTCTGGCCGCTAGACACCAAGACAGCCTCCATTTTCCCAATTTCAAAGGTTTTCACTCTTCCTCCTCAGAGTTCCCTTTTGTCTTTCCTGAGAAATTGGACAGCAGAATCCCTTGGGAAGAAGCTCCTTCTCCAGCCAGTAGTGAGGGTTGTGGTGTTATCCATGGAACCCTTGGCGGCAGAGTCACACTTCCAAGCATGTCCGTGGGCGATTAACAACCGTTTCCTTCGGTATGGCCCCATGGCTTTCCACGATGTCATTTGGAGGAGGTGGTTTCAAAAACATTCACACCGACTAGCAGGTTCTAGACAATATACATGAGCCTTGACAAGGTACTCGATCTCGGGGGCGTCAGGGAACTGAGCTACCTGTGGGACGATAAATACAAAGCCACCATAGTTGCATTGGCCGGGAATCGAACCCGGGCCTCCCGCGTGGCAGGCGAGAATTCTACCACTGAACCACCAATGCTCTTTGGCAGGAAACAGACGGCTTGCCTCGCCTGGCAGGTCTTAGAAAGTCCTGCTTCAGGCCTTGGTAGCCATCTCTGTGAATACATTCAGATGTGGGTCAAGTCCACCCAAAGACATGCTTTTCTTCAGCCGTACACACCACCACTGTGAAAATGTAGGACAGCCCATTGCATCTTTGAGGCTAGAAAGCCTTTCCATTGGAGAAGAAAAGCCAAGACTGGGCCAGAGCTTTTTCTAAGTACCTTTGACTTGGGGTTGACTTGTCTAACTCAATGGCACTGCCTAGTAATCTACCTTGCGACTTAGTCAGATGGAGCCACTCCCCATTCACATCCGTAGGAGATCTTTGGAGGGGCTCTACATTGGCCTCATGTGAGACTCTACAAAGTCAATAGGAGCTGCCTGAAACAGAGAGGAACATATCTTTTCCCATCAAAGCCTTCTATAAGCAGAATGTGGAAAGTGGCCGTCGAGCGCCAGGCCAGGTGGCCTCCCAGCCAAAGAATTTCCTGGAGTTTTTGTCCCATGGGACCGGTAGCATATTACATCCTCCTATTTTTGCTGTTTCTTCCCACCTGGAGCAGAGTGGCGCAGCGGAAGCGTGCTGGGCCCATAACCCAGAGGTCGATGGATCGAAACCATCCTCTGCTAACTTGGCTTTTTCCTCTGGCAAGCTCTGTTTCTTTGCTTAGGCAAAGGGCTTTGTTTCACCCACAAAATGCTTTGATTAATCAGGGAGCGCACCGCAGACAGCCCGGCAACAAACCCAGCCCTCGATACACCAAGTCCCTCACACATGCTGTCTTTCAGGTGTTTGCTTTCACTTGCATAATGTGTCCATCATAAGACAAAACTCATACGATATGCCAACAGTCTGAACTGTGCAATTCATTTATATGTTCATAGATTTCTTAAGGGAGATTGTTGATAAATACTTCTGTCCCAAACAGAGGATCTTCTCCAACCCAGTCTGCATGAGGGCCACCATATTTCCTCTGACCGTTGACCTGTACAAGGTTAGTATTACATCTTTCCATCCACTCCAGAAGGGAAGATTTATTGTCTTTATACAGAGTTGTAATCCAAGCCTCGCTCTCAGCGTTCATCATGTTGTTGTCCGTCATTGGAGAATGATCTGCTCTCTCCATGGGCCCTAATCAGTGGGCAGAAGGCTAGCCCCTAGTTCCCTCCAAAAGCCCTGTTCTGGTTGGGTCTGTCACACTTCTGTGTCAAGGAAGCGGGACCCGATTGTGGTGATAAAACCAGTGGAAAACTCTCAGCTTCTATATGGCACTTGCGCATTTGGCACTAATGGACTATTGTCTCTTGGCCATGGAAGCCTGGCCGTGCTTTGGGTAATAGATTGCTTTGGTCCAACACTGCCTTGCGCCACTTCTGACAGGCAAAGCAAGCAATTTATGCTTTGTGTTAGTCCTTCTGTGTCAAGGTATTTACTGATGCCACATCTGCCCGAGAGGGTCAACGCCATGGCACATGTTACGAGGATGACTCCTGCTTGGCGTTTTGACTAGAGAGGGGAGGCTTTTCCCACAGCGCTCAGTGCCGAGCCTGAAGAAAAAAAATGAAAAGCAGGTCTCACCCTTGAGGAAGGCTTTCCTTTGGAGGATGCGGGCATTGATCCCGCTACCTCTCGCATGCTAAGCGAGCGCTCTACCACTTGAGCTAATCCCCCTTGGCTCTGGTACTTTTGCGCGCTCTAGTTGATCACTGCTCTCTGATGTGCTACGCGGAATAAAGTCCACCATCTGTTTTGTGTAACTGTGTTTCATTCAGCACAGCACAATGCAGCATCCCACTACTATATACCACCTGCCAGCAATCAACTCCTTCACTGCCACCAACAGTTGCCTCTCTCACTGGCACTGTTGCCAGAGATGCAATCTTCAAGCGCAAAGGATTCAAGATCACCTTTTTACCCCGTACGCTGCCTATTGACATGACACATTAGGTCTAGATTCCACAGACTCAAAGCATAGATATATTTGCTCATTTTTTACTACTTGCAGCTTCACATTTAAATGCTGTATATGTCTAAGATCACCCAGTTAAAAACACTCAGAATGCAATGTGGAAACCAACCATCAGATGGCAGCAGAACACCTACCACGTTAGACAGCTATAACTCCAGGCACCTCTCCGTGTCAGCATTGATGGGTTAGGCTCTGTCCGCTAGACACCAAGACAGCCTCCATTTTCCCAATTTCAAAGGTTTTCACTCTTCCTCCTCAGAGTTCCCTTTTGTCTTTCCTGAGACCTTGGACAGCAGAATCCCTTGGGAAGAAGCTCCTTCTCCAGCCAGTAGTGGGGGTTGTGGTGTTATCCATGGAACCCTTGGCGGCAGAGTCACACCTCCAAGCATGTCCGTGGGCGATTAACAAGCGTTTCCTTCGGTATGGCCCCATGGCTTTCCACGATGTCATTTGGAGGAGGTGGTTTCAAAAACATTCACACCGACTAGCAGGTTCTAGATAATATACATGAGCCTTGACAAGGTACTCGATCTCGGGGGCGTCAGGGAACTGAGCTACCTGTGGGACAATAAATACAAAGCCACCCTAGTTGCATTGGCCGGGAATCGAACCCGGGCCTCCCGCGTGGCAGGCAAGAATTCTACCACTGAACCACCAATGCTCTTTGGCAGGAAACAGATGGCTTGCCTCGCCTGGCAGGTCTTTGAAAGTCCTGCTTCAGGCCTTGGTAGCCATCTCTGTGAATACATTCAGATGTGGGTCAAGTCCACCCAAAGACATGCTTTTCTTCAGCCGTACACACCACCACTGTGAAAATGTAGGACAGCCCATTGCATCTTTGAGGCTAGAAAGCCTTTCCATTGGAGAAGAAAAGCCAAGACTGGGCCAGAGCTTTGTCTAAGTACCTTTGACTTGGGGTTGACTTGTCTAACTCAATGGCACTGCCTAGTAATCTACCTTGCGACTTAGTCAGATGGAGCCACTCCCCATTCACATCCGTAGGAGATCTTTGGAGGGGCTCTACATTGGCCTCATGTGAGACTCTACAAAGTCAATAGGAGCTGCCTGAAACAGAGAGGAACAGATCTTTTCCCATCAAAGCCTTCTATAAGCAGAATGTGGAAAGTGGCCGTCGAGCGCCAGGCCAGGTGGCCTCCCAGCCAAAGAATTTCCTGGAGTTTTTGTCCCATGGGACCGGTAGCATATTACATCCTCCTATTTTTGCTGTTTCTTCCCACCTGGAGCAGAGTGGCGCAGCGGAAGCGTGCTGGGCCCATAACCCAGAGGTCGATGGATCGAAACCATCCTCTGCTAACTTGGCTTTTTCCTCTGGCAAGCTCTGTTTCTTTGCTTAGGCAAAGGGCTTTGTTTCACCCACAAAATGCTTTGATTAATCAGGGAGCGCACCGCAGACAGCCCGGCAACAAACCCAGCCCTCGATACACCAAGTCCCTCACACATGCTGTCTTTCAGGTGTTTGCTTTCCTTGCATAATGTGTCCATCATAAGACAAAACTCATACGATATGCCAACAGTCTGAACTGTGCAATTCATTTATATGTTCATAGATTTCTTAAGGGAGATTGTTGATAAATACTTCTGTCCCAAACAGAGGATCTTCTCCAACCCAGTCTGCATGAGGGCCACCATATTTCCTCTGACCGTTGACCTGTACAAGGTTAATATTACATCTTTCCATCCACTCCAGAAGGGAAGATTTATTGTCTTTATACAGAGTTGTAATCCAAGCCTCGCTCTCAGCGTTCATCATGTTGTTGTCCGTCATTGGAGAATGATCTGCTCTCTCCATGGGCCCTAATCAGTGGGCAGAAGGCTAGCCCCTAGTTCCCTCCAAAAGCCCTGTTCTGGTTGGGTCTGTCACACTTCTGTGTCAAGGAAGCGGGACCCGATTGTGGTGATAAAACCAGTGGAAAACTCTCAGCTTCTACATGGCACTTGCGCGTTTGGCACTAATGGACTATTGTCTCTTGGCCATGGAAGCCTGGCCGTGCTTTGGGTAATAGATTGCTTTGGTCCAACACTGCCTTGCGCCACTTCTGACAGGCAAAGCAAGCAATTTATGCTTTGTGTTAGTCCTTCTGTGTCAAGGTATTGGCTGATGCCACATCTGCCCGAGAGGGTCAACGCCATGGCACATGTTACGAGGATGACTCCTGCTTGGCGTTTTGACTAGAGAGGGGAGGCTTTTCCCACAGCGCTCAGTGCCGAGCCTGAAGAAAAAATATGAAAAGCAGGTCTCACCCTTGAGGAAGGCTTTCCTTTGGAGGATGCGGGCATTGATCCCGCTACCTCTCGCATGCTAAGCGAGCGCTCTACCGCTTGAGCTAATACCCCTTGGCTCTGGTACTTTTGCGCGCTCTAGTTGATCACTGCTCTCTGATGTGCTACGTGGAATAAAGTCCACCATCTGTTTTGTGTAACTGTGTTTCATTCAGCACAGCACAATGCAGCATCCCACTACTATATACCACCTGCCAGCAATCAACTCCTTCACTGCCACCAACAGTTGCCTCTCTCACTGGCACTGTTGCCAGAGATGCAATCTTCAAGCGCAAAGGATTCAAGATCACCTTTTTACCCCGTACGCTGCCTATTGACATGACACATTAGGTCTAGATTCCACAGACTCAAAGCATAGATATATTTGCTCATTTTTTACTACTTGCAGCTTCACATTTAAATGCTGTATATGTCTAAGATCACCCAGTTAAAAACACCCAGAATGCAATGTGGAAACCAACCATCAGATGGCAGCAGAACACCTACCACGTTTGACAGCTATAACTCCAGGCACCTCTCCGTGTCAGCATTGATGGGTTAGGCTCTGGCCGCTAGACACCAAGACAGCCTCCATTTTCCCAATTTCAAAGGTTTTCACTCTTCCTCCTCAGAGTTCCCTTTTGTCTTTCCTGAGAAATTGGACAGCAGAATCCCTTGGGAAGAAGCTCCTTCTCCAGCCAGTAGTGAGGGTTGTGGTGTTATCCATGGAACCCTTGGCGGCAGAGTCACACTTCCAAGCATGTCCGTGGGCGATTAACAACCGTTTCCTTCGGTATGGCCCCATGGCTTTCCACGATGTCATTTGGAGGAGGTGGTTTCAAAAACATTCACACCGACTAGCAGGTTCTAGACAATATACATGAGCCTTGACAAGGTACTCGATCTCGGGGGCGTCAGGAAACTGAGCTACCTGTGGGACGATAAATACAAAGCCACCCTAGTTGCATTGGCCGGGAATCGAACCCGGGCCTCCCGCGTGGCAGGCAAGAATTCTACCACTGAACCACCAATGCTCTTTGGCAGGAAACAGACGGCTTGCCTCGCCTGGCAGGTCTTAGAAAGTCCTGCTTCAGGCCTTGGTAGCCATCTCTGTGAATACATTCAGATGTGGGTCAAGTCCACCCAAAGACATGCTTTTCTTCAGCCGTACACACCACCACTGTGAAAATGTAGGACAGCCCATTGCATCTTTGAGGCTAGAAAGCCTTTCCATTGGAGAAGAAAAGCCAAGACTGGGCCAGAGCTTTTTCTAAGTACCTTTGACTTGGGGTTGACTTGTCTAACTCAACGGCACTGCCTAGTAATCTACCTTGCGACTTAGTCAGATGGAGCCACTCCCCATTCACATCCGTAGGAGATCTTTGGAGGGGCTCTACATTGGCCTCATGTGAGACTCTACAAAGTCAATAGGAGCTGCCTGAAACAGAGAGGAACAGATCTTTTCCCATCAAAGCCTTCTATAAGCAGAATGTGGAAAGTGGCCGTCGAGCGCCAGGCCAGGTGGCCTCCCAGCCAAAGAATTTCCTGGAGTTTTTGTCCCATGGGACCGGTAGCATATTACATCCTCCTATTTTTGCTATTTCATCCCATCTGGAGCAGAGTGGCGCAGCGGAAGCGTGCTGGGCCCATAACCCAGAGGTCGATGGATCGAAACCATCCTCTGCTAACTTGGCTTTTTCCTCTGGCAAGCTCTGTTTCTTTGCTTAGGCAAAGGGCTTTGTTTCACCCACAAAATGCTTTGATTAATCAGGGAGCGCACCGCAGACAGCCCGGCAACAAACCCAGCCCTCAGATACACCAAGTCCCTCACACATGCTGTCTTTCAGGTGTTTGCTTTCACTTGCATAATGTGTCCATCATAAGACAAAACTCATACGATATGCCAACAGTCTGAACTGTGCAATTCATTTATATGTTCATAGATTTCTTAAGGGAGATTGTTGATAAATACTTCTGTCCCAAACAGAGGATCTTCTCCAACCCAGTCTGCATGAGGGCCACCATATTTCCTCTGACCGTTGACCTGTACAAGGTTAATATTACATCTTTCCATCCACTCCAGAAGGGAAGATTTATTGTCTTTATACAGAGTTGTAATCCAAGCCTCGCTCTCAGTGTTCATCATGTTGTTGTCCGTCATTGGAGAATGATCTGCTCTCTCCATGGGCCCTAATCAGTGGGCAGAAGGCTAGCCCCTAGTTCCCTCCAAAAGCCCTGTTCTGGTTGGGTCTGTCACACTTCTGTGTCAAGGAAGCGGGACCCGATTGTGGTGATAAAACCAGTGGAAAACTCTCAGCTTCTACATGGCACTTGCGCGTTTGGCACTAATGGACTATTGTCTCTTGGCCATGGAAGCCTGGCCGTGCTTTGGGTAATAGATTGCTTTGGTCCAACACTGCCTTGCGCCACTTCTGACAGGCAAAGCAAGCAATTTATGCTTTGTGTTAGTCCTTCTGTGTCAAGGTATTGGCTGATGCCACATCTGCCCGAGAGGGTCAACGCCATGGCACATGTTACGAGGATGACTCCTGCTTGGCGTTTTGACTAGAGAGGGGAGGCTTTTCCCACAGCGCTCAGTGCCGAGCCTGAAGAAAAAAAATGAAAAGCAGGTCTCACCCTTGAGGAAGGCTTTCCTTTGGAGGATGCGGGCATTGATCCCGCTACCTCTCGCATGCTAAGCGAGCGCTCTACCACTTGAGCTAATCCCCCTTGGCTCCGGTGCTTTCTTTGCGCTCTCGTTGATCACTGCTCTCTGATGTGCTACGCGGAATAAAGTCCACCATCTGTTTTGTGTAACTGTGTTTCATTCAGCACAGCACTATGCAGCATCCCTCTACTATATACCACCTGCCAGCAATCAACTCCTTCACTGCCACCAACAGTTGCCTCTCTCACTGGCACTGTTGCCAGAGATGCAATCTTCAAGCGCAAAGGATTCAAGATCACCTTTTTACCCCGTACGCTGCCTATTGACATGACACATTAGGTCTAGATTCTACAGACTCAAAGCATAGATATATTTGCTCATTTTTTACTACTTGCAGCTTCACATTTAAATGCTGTATATGTCTAAGATCACCCAGTTAAAAACACCCAGAATGCAATGTGGAAACCAACCATCAGATGGCAGCAGAACACCTACCACGTTAGACAGCTATAACTCCAGGCACCTCTCCGTGTCAGCATTGATGGGTTAGGCTCTGTCCGCTAGACACCAAGACAGCCTCCATTTTCCCAATTTCAAAGGTTTTCACTCTTCCTCCTCAGAGTTCCCTTTTGTCTTTCCTGAGACCTTGGACAGCATAATCCCTTGGGAAGAAGCTCCTTCTCCAGCCAGTAGTGAGGGTTGTGGTGTTATCCATGGAACCCTTGGCGGCAGAGTCACACCTCCAAGCATGTCCGTGGGCGATTAACAACCGTTTCCTTCGGTATGGCCCCATGGCTTTCCATGATGTCATTTGGAGGAGGTGGTTTCAAAAACATTCACACCGACTAGCAGGTTCTAGACAATATACATGAGCCTTGACAAGGTACTCGATCTCGGGGGCGTCAGGGAACTGAGCTACCTGTGGGACGATAAATACAAAGCCACCCTAGTTGCATTGGCCGGGAATCGAACCCGGGCCTCCCGCGTGGCAGGCGAGAGTTCTACCACTGAACCACCAATGCTCTTTGGCAGGAAACAGACGGCTTGCCTCGCCTGGCAGGTCTTAGAAAGTCCTGCTTCAGGCCTTGGTAGCCATCTCTGTGAATACATTCAGATGTGGGTCAAGTCCACCCAAAGACATGCTTTTCTTCAGCCGTACACACCACCACTGTGAAAATGTAGGACAGCCCATTGCATCTTTGAGGCTAGAAAGCCTTTCCATTGGAGAAGAAAAGCCAAGACTGGGCCAGAGCTTTTTCTAAGTACCTTTGACTTGGGGTTGTCTTGTCTAACTCAACGGCACTGCCTAGTAATCTACCTTGCGACTTAGTCAGATGGAGCCACTCCCCATTCACATCCGTAGGAGATCTTTGGAGGGGCTCTACATTGGCCTCATGTGAGACTCTACAAAGTCAATAGGAGCTGCCTGAAACAGAGAGGAACATATCTTTTCCCATCAAAGCCTTCTATAAGCAGAATGTGGAAAGTGGCCGTCGAGCGCCAGGCCAGGTGGCCTCCCAGCCAAAGAATTTCCTGGAGTTTTTGTCCCATGGGACCGGTAGCATATTACATCCTCCTATTTTTGCTATTTCTTCCCACCTGGAGCAGAGTGGCGCAGCGGAAGCGTGCTGGGCCCATAACCCAGAGGTCGATGGATCGAAACCATCCTCTGCTAACTTGGCTTTTTCCTCTGGCAAGCTCTGTTTCTTTGCTTAGGCAAAGGGCTTTGTTTCACCCACAAAATGCTTTGATTAATCAGGGAGCGCACCGCAGACAGCCCGGCAACAAACCCAGCCCTCGATACACCAAGTCCCTCACACATGATGTCTTTCAGGTGTTTGCTTTCACTTGCATAATGTGTCCATCATAAGACAAAACTCATACGATATGCCAACAGTCTGAACTGTGCAATTCATTTATATGTTCATAGATTTCTTAAGGGAGATTGTTGATAAATACTTCTGTCCCAAACAGAGGATCTTCTCCAACCCAGTCTGCATGAGGGCCACCATATTTCCTCTGACCGTTGACCTGTACAAGGTTAATATTACATCTTTCCATCCACTCCAGAAGGGAAGATTTATTGTCTTTATACAGAGTTGTAATCCAAGCCTCGCTCTCAGCGTTCATCATGTTGTTGTCCGTCATTGGAGAATGATCTGCTCTCTCCATGGGCCCTAATCAGTGGGCAGAAGGCTAGCCCCTAGTTCCCTCCAAAAGCCCTGTTCTGGTTGGGTCTGTCACACTTCTGTGTCAAGGAAGCGGGACCCGATTGTGGTGATAAAACCAGTGGAAAACTCTCAGCTTCTACATGGCACTTGCGCGTTTGGCACTAATGGACTATTGTCTCTTGGCCATGGAAGCCTGGCCGTGCTTTGGGTAATAGATTGCTTTGGTCCAACACTGCCTTGCGCCACTTCTGACAGGCAAAGCAAGCAATTTATGCTTTGTGTTAGTCCTTCTGTGTCAAGGTATTGGCTGATGCCACATCTGCCCGAGAGGGTCAACGCCATGGCACATGTTACGAGGATGACTCCTGCTTGGCGTTTTGACTAGAGAGGGGAGGCTTTTCCCACAGCGCTCAGTGCCGAGCCTGAAGAAAAAAAATGAAAAGCAGGTCTCACCCTTGAGGAAGGCTTTCCTTTGGAGGATGCGGGCATTGATCCCGCTACCTCTCGCATGCTAAGCGAGCGCTCTACCACTTGAGCTAATCCCCCTTGGCTCTGGTACTTTTGCACGCTCTAGTTGATCACTGCTCTCTGATGTGCTACGCGGAATAAAGTCCACCATCTGTTTTGTGTAACTGTGTTTCATTCAGCACAGCACAATGCAGCATCCCACTACTATATACCACCTGCCAGCAATCAACTCCTTCACTGCCACCAACAGTTGCCTCTCTCACTGGCACTGTTGCCAGAGATGCAATCTTCAAGCGCAAAGGATTCAAGATCACCTTTTTACCCCGTACGCTGCCTATTGACATGACACATTAGGTCTAGATTCCACAGACTCAAAGCATAGATATATTTGCTCATTTTTTACTACTTGCAGCTTCACATTTAAATGCTGTATATGTCTAAGATCACCCAGTTAAAAACACCCAGAATGCAATGTGGAAACCAACCATCAGATGGCAGCAGAACACCTACCACGTTAGACAGCTATAACTCCAGGCACCTCTCCGTGTCAGCATTGATGGGTTAGGCTCTGTCCGCTAGACACCAAGACAGCCTCCATTTTCCCAATTTCAAAGGTTTTCACTCTTCCTCCTCAGAGTTCCCTTTTGTCTTTCCTGAGACCTTGGACAGCAGAATCCCTTGGGAAGAAGCTCCTTCTCCAGCCAGTAGTGAGGGTTGTGGTGTTATCCATGGAACCCTTGGCGGCAGAGTCACACCTCCAAGCATGTCCGTGGGCGATTAACAACCGTTTCCTTCGGTAAGGCCCCATGGCTTTCCATGATGTCATTTGGAGGAGGTGGTTTCAAAAACATTCACACCGACTAGCAGGTTCTAGACAATATACATGAGCCTTGACAAGGTACTCGATCTCGGGGGCGTCAGGGAACTGAGCTACCTGTGGGACGATAAATACAAAGCCACCCTAGTTGCATTGGCCGGGAATCGAACCCGGGCCTCCCGCGTGGCAGGCGAGAATTCTACCACTGAACCACCAATGCTCTTTGGCAGGAAACAGACGGCTTGCCTCGCCTGGCAGGTCTTAGAAAGTCCTGCTTCAGGCCTTGGTAGCCATCTCTGTGAATACATTCAGATGTGGGTCAAGTCCACCCAAAGACATGCTTTTCTTCAGCCGTACACACCACCACTGTGAAAATGTAGGACAGCCCATTGCATCTTTGAGGCTAGAAAGCCTTTCCATTGGAGAAGAAAAGCCAAGACTGGGCCAGAGCTTTTTCTAAGTACCTTTGACTTGGGGTTGTCTTGTCTAACTCAATGGCACTGCCTAGTAATCTACCTTGCGACTTAGTCAGATGGAGCCACTCCCCATTCACATCCGTAGGAGATCTTTGGAGGGGCTCTACATTGGCCTCATGTGAGACTCTACAAAGTCAATAGGAGCTGCCTGAAACAGAGAGGAACAGATCTTTTCCCATCAAAGCCTTCTATAAGCAGAATGTGGAAAGTGGCCGTCGAGCGCCAGGCCAGGTGGCCTCCCAGCCAAAGAATTTCCTGGAGTTTTTGTCCCATGGGACCGGTAGCATATTACATCCTCCTATTTTTGCTATTTCTTCCCACCTGGAGCAGAGTGGCGCAGCGGAAGCGTGCTGGGCCCATAACCCAGAGGTCGATGGATCGAAACCATCCTCTGCTAACTTGGCTTTTTCCTCTGGCAAGCTCTGTTTCTTTGCTTAGGCAAAGGGCTTTGTTTCACCCACAAAATGCTTTGATTAATCAGGGAGCGCACCGCAGACAGCCCGGCAACAAACCCAGCCCTCGATACACCAAGTCCCTCACACATGCTGTCTTTCAGGTGTTTGCTTTCACTTGCATAATGTGTCCATCATAAGACAAAACTCATACGATATGCCAACAGTCTGAACTGTGCAATTCATTTATATGTTCATAGATTTCTTAAGGGAGATTGTTGATAAATACTTCTGTCCCAAACAGAGGATCTTCTCCAACCCAGTCTGCATGAGGGCCACCATATTTCCTCTGACCGTTGACCTGTACAAGGTTAATATTACATCTTTCCATCCACTCCAGAAGGGAAGATTTATTGTCTTTATACAGAGTTGTAATCCAAGCCTCGCTCTCAGCGTTCATCATGTTGTTGTCCGTCATTGGAGAATGATCTGCTCTCTCCATGGGCCCTAATCAGTGGGCAGAAGGCTAGCCCCTAGTTCCCTCCAAAAGCCCTGTTCTGGTTGGGTCTGTCACACTTCTGTGTCAAGGAAGCGGGACCCGATTGTGGTGATAAAACCAGTGGAAAACTCTCAGCTTCTACATGGCACTTGCGCGTTTGGCACTAATGGACTATTGTCTCTTGGCCATGGAAGCCTGGCCGTGCTTTGGGTAATAGATTGCTTTGGTCCAACACTGCCTTGCGCCACTTCTGACAGGCAAAGCAAGCAATTTATGCTTTGTGTTAGTCCTTCTGTGTCAAGGTATTGGCTGATGCCACATCTGCCCGAGAGGGTCAACGCCATGGCACATGTTACGAGGATGACTCCTGCTTGGCGTTTTGACTAGAGAGGGGAGGCTTTTCCCACAGCGCTCAGTGCCGAGCCTGAAGAAAAAAAATGAAAAGCAGGTCTCACTCTTGAGGAAGGCTTTCCTTTGGAGGATGCGGGCATTGATCCCGCTACCTCTCGCATGCTAAGCGAGCGCTCTACCACTTGAGCTAATCCCCCTTGGCTCTAGTACTTTTGCGCGTCTCTAGTTGATCACTGCTCTCTGATGTGCTACGCGGAATAAAGTCCACCATCTGTTTTGTGTAACTGTGTTTCACTCAGCACAGCACAATGCAGCATCCCACTACTATATACCACCAGCCAGCAATCAACTCCTTCACTGCCACCAACAGTTGCCTCTCTCACTGGCACTGTTGCCAGAGATGCAATCTTCAAGCGCAAAGGATTCAAGATCACCTTTTTACCCCGTACGCTGCCTATTGACATGACACATTAGGTCTAGATTCCACAGACTCAAAGCATAGATATATTTGCTCATTTTTTACTACTTGCAGCTTCACATTTAAATGCTGTATATGTCTAAGATCACCCAGTTAAAAACACCCAGAATGCAATGTGGAAACCAACCATCAGATGGCAGCAGAACACCTACCACGTTAGACAGCTATAACTCCAGGCACCTCTCCGTGTCAGCATTGATGGGTTAGGCTCTGTCCGCTAGACACCAAGACAGCCTCCATTTTCCCAATTTCAAAGGTTTTCACTCTTCCTCCTCAGAGTTCCCTTTTGTCTTTCCTGAGACCTTGGACAGCAGAATCCCTTGGGAAGAAGCTCCTTCTCCAGACAGTAGTGAGGGTTGTGGTGTTATCCATGGAACCCTTGGCGGCAGAGTCACACCTCCAAGCATGTCCGTGGGCGATTAACAACCGTTTCCTTCGGTATGGCCCCATGGCTTTCCATGATGTCATTTGGAGGAGGTGGTTTCAAAAACATTCACACCGACTAGCAGGTTCTAGACAATATACATGATCCTTGACAAGGTACTCGATCTCGGGGGCGTCAGGGAACTGAGCTACCTGTGGGACGATAAATACAAAGCCACCCTAGTTGCATTGGCCGGGAATCGAACCCGGGCCTCCCGCGTGGCAGGCGAGAATTCTAACACTGAACCACCAATGCTCTTTGGCAGGAAACAGATGGCTTGCCTCACCTGGCAGGTCTTAGAAAGTCCTGCTTCAGGCCTTGGTAGCCATCTCTGTGAATACATTCAGATGTGGGTCAAGTCCACCCAAAGACATGCTTTTCTTCAGCCGTACACACCACCACTGTGAAAATGTAGGACAGCCCATTGCATCTTTGAGGCTAGAAAGCCTTTCCATTGGAGAAGAAAAGCCAAGACTGGGCCAGAGCTTTTTCTAAGTACCTTTGACTTGGGGTTGACTTGTCTAACTCAATGGCACTGCCTAGTAATCTACCTTGCGACTTAGTCAGATGGAGCCACTCCCCATTCACATCCGTAGGAGATCTTTGGAGGGGCTCTACATTGGCCTCATGTGAGACTCTACAAAGTCAATAGGAGCTGCCTGAAACAGAGAGGAACAGATCTTTTCCCATCAAAGCCTTCTATAAGCAGAATGTGGAAAGTGGCCATCGAGCGCCAGGCCAGGTGGCCTCCCAGCCAATGAATTTCCTGGAGTTTTTGTCCCATGGGACCGGTAGCATATTACATCCTCCTATTTTTGCTATTTCTTCCCACCTGGAGCAGAGTGGCGCAGCGGAAGCGTGCTGGGCCCATAACCCAGAGGTCGATGGATCGAAACCATCCTCTGCTAACTTGGCTTTTTCCTCTGGCAAGCTCTGTTTCTTTGCTTAGGCAAAGGGCTTTGTTTCACCCACAAAATGCTTTGATTAATCAGGGAGCGCACCGCAGACAGCCCGGCAACAAACCCAGCCCTCGATACACCAAGTCCCTCACACATGCTGTCTTTCAGGTGTTTGCTTTCACTTGCATAATGTGTCCATCATAAGACAAAACTCATACGATATGCCAACAGTCTGAACTGTGCAATTCATTTATATGTTCATAGATTTCTTAAGGGAGATTGTTGATAAATACTTCTGTCCCAAACAGAGGATCTTCTCCAACCCAGTCTGCATGAGGGCCACCATATTTCCTCTGACCGTTGACCTGTACAAGGTTAATATTACATCTTTCCATCCACTCCAGAAGGGAAGATTTATTGTCTTTATACAGAGTTGTAATCCAAGCCTCGCTCTCAGCGTTCATCATGTTGTTGTCCGTCATTGGAGAATGATCTGCTCTCTCCATGGGCCCTAATCAGTGGGCAGAAGGCTAGCCCCTAGTTCCCTCCAAAAGCCCTGTTCTGGTTGGGTCTGTCACACTTCTGTGTCAAGGAAGCGGGACCCGATTGTGGTGATAAAACCAGTGGAAAACTCTCAGCTTCTACATGGCACTTGCGCGTTTGGCACTAATGGACTATTGTCTCTTGGCCATGGAAGCCTGGCCGTGCTTTGGGTAATAGATTGCTTTGGTCCAACACTGCCTTGCGCCACTTCTGACAGGCAAAGCAAGCAATTTATGCTTTGTGTTAGTCCTTCTGTGTCAAGGTATTGGCTGATGCCACATCTGCCCGAGAGGGTCAACGCCATGGCACATGTTACGAGGATGACTCCTGCTTGGCGTTTTGACTAGAGAGGGGAGGCTTTTCCCACAGCGCTCAGTGCCGAGCCTGAAGAAAAAAAATGAAAAGCAGGTCTCACCCTTGAGGAAGGCTTTCCTTTGGAGGATGCGGGCATTGATCCCGCTACCTCTCGCATGCTAAGCGAGCGCTCTACCACTTGAGCTAATCGCCCTTGGCTCTGGTACTTTTGCGCGTCTCTAGTTGATCACTGCTCTCTGATGTGCTACGCGGAATAAAGTCCACCATCTGTTTTGTGTAACTGTGTTTCATTCAGCACAGCACAATGCAGCATCCCACTACTATATACCACCTGCCAGCAATCAACTCCTTCACTGCCACCAACAGTTGCCTCTCTCACTGGCACTGTTGCCAGAGATGCAATCTTCAAGCGCAAAGGATTCAAGATCACCTTTTTACCCCGTACGCTGCCTATTGACATGACACATTAGGTCTAGATTCCACAGACTCAAAGCATAGATATATTTGCTCATTTTTTACTACTTGCAGCTTCACATTTAAATGCTGTATATGTCTAAGATCACCCAGTTAAAAACACCCAGAATGCAATGTGGAAACCAACCATCAGATGGCAGCAGAACACCTACCACGTTAGACAGCTATAACTCCAGGCACCTCTCCGTGTCAGCATTGATGGGTTAGGCTCTGTCCGCTAGACACCAAGACAGCCTCCATTTTCCCAATTTCAAAGGTTTTCACTCTTCCTCCTCAGAGTTCCCTTTTGTCTTTCCTGAGACCTTGGACAGCAGAATCCCTTGGGAAGAAGCTCCTTCTCCAGCCAGTAGTGAGGGTTGTGGTGTTATCCATGGAACCCTTGGCGGCAGAGTCACACCTCCAAGCATGTCCGTGGGCGATTAACAACCGTTTCCTTCGGTATGGCCCCATGGCTTTCCATGATGTCATTTGGAGGAGGTGGTTTCAAAAACATTCACACCGACTAGCAGGTTCTAGACAATATACATGAGCCTTGACAAGGTACTCGATCTCGGGGGCGTCAGGGAACTGAGCTACCTGTGGGACGATAAATACAAAGCCACCCTAGTTGCATTGGCCGGGAATCGAACCCGGGCCTCCCGCGTGGCAGGCGAGAATTCTACCACTGAACCACCAATGCTCTTTGGCAGGAAACAGATGGCTTGCCTTGCCTGGCAGGTCTTAGAAAGTCCGGCTTCAGGCCTTGGTAGCCATCTCTGTGAATACATTCAGATGTGGGTCAAGTCCACCCAAAGACATGCTTTTCTTCAGCCGTACACACCACCACTGTGAAAATGTAGGACAGCCCATTGCATCTTTGAGGCTAGAAAGCCTTTCCATTGGAGAAGAAAAGCCAAGACTGGGCCAGAGCTTTTTCTAAGTACCTTTGACTTGGGGTTGACTTGTCTAACTCAATGGCACTGCCTAGTAATCTACCTTGCGACTTAGTCAGATGGAGCCACTCCCCATTCACATCCGTAGGAGATCTTTGGAGGGGCTCTACATTGGCCTCATGTGAGACTCTACAAAGTCAATAGGAGCTGCCTGAAACAGAGAGGAACAGATCTTTTCCCATCAAAGCCTTCTATAAGCAGAATGTGGAAAGTGGCCATCGAGCGCCAGGCCAGGTGGCCTCCCAGCCAAAGAATTTCCTGGAGTTTTTGTCCCATGGGACCGGTAGCATATTACATCCTCCTATTTTTGCTATTTCTTCCCACCTGGAGCAGAGTGGCGCAGCGGAAGCGTGCTGGGCCCATAACCCAGAGGTCGATGGATCGAAACCATCCTCTGCTAACTTGGCTTTTTCCTCTGGCAAGCTCTGTTTCTTTGCTTAGGCAAAGGGCTTTGTTTCACCCACAAAATGCTTTGATTAATCAGGGAGCGCACCGCAGACAGCCCGGCAACAAACCCAGCCCTCGATACACCAAGTCCCTCACACATGCTGTCTTTCAGGTGTTTGCTTTCACTTGCATAATGTGTCCATCATAAGACAAAACTCATACGATATGCCAACAGTCTGAACTGTGCAATTCATTTATATGTTCATAGATTTCTTAAGGGAGATTGTTGATAAATACTTCTGTCCCAAACAGAGGATCTTCTCCAACCCAGTCTGCATGAGGGCCACCATATTTCCTCTGACCGTTGACCTGTACAAGGTTAATATTACATCTTTCCATCCACTCCAGAAGGGAAGATTTATTGTCTTTATACAGAGTTGTAATCCAAGCCTCGCTCTCAGCGTTCATCATGTTGTTGTCCGTCATTGGAGAATGATCTGCTCTCTCCATGGGCCCTAATCAGTGGGCAGAAGGCAAGCCCCTAGTTCCCTCCAAAAGCCCTGTTCTGGTTGGGTCTGTCACACTTCTGTGTCAAGGAAGCGGGACCCGATTGTGGTGATAAAACCAGTGGAAAACTCTCAGCTTCTACATGGCACTTGCGCGTTTGGCACTAATGGACTATTGTCTCTTGGCCATGGAAGCCTGGCCGTGCTTTGGGTAATAGATTGCTTTGGTCCAACACTGCCTTGCGCCACTTCTGACAGGCAAAGCAAGCAATTTATGCTTTGTGTTAGTCCTTCTGTGTCAAGGTATTGGCTGATGCCACATCTGCCCGAGAGGGTCAACGCCATGGCACATGTTACGAGGATGACTCCTGCTTGGCGTTTTGACTAGAGAGGGGAGGCTTTTCCCACAGCGCTCAGTGCCGAGCCTGAAGAAAAAAAATGAAAAGCAGGTCTCACCCTTGAGGAAGGCTTTCCTTTGGAGGATGCGGGCATTGATCCCGCTACCTCTCGCATGCTAAGCGAGCGCTCTACCACTTGAGCTAATCCCCCTTGGCCCTGGTACTTTTGCGCGCTCTAGTTGATCACTGCTCTCTGATGTGCTACGCGGAATAAAGTCCACCATCTGTTTTGTGTAACTGTGTTTCATTCAGCACAGCACAATGCAGCATCCCACTACTATATACCACCTGCCAGCAATCAACTCCTTCACTGCCACCAACAGTTGCCTCTCTCACTGGCACTGTTGCCAGAGATGCAATCTTCAAGCGCAAAGGATTCAAGATCACCTTTTTACCCCGTACGCTGCCTATTGACATGACACATTAGGTCTAGATTCCACAGACTCAAAGCATAGATATATTTGCTCATTTTTTACTACTTGCAGCTTCACATTTAAATGCTGTATATGTCTAAGATCACCCAGTTAAAAACACTCAGAATGCAATGTGGAAACCAACCATCAGATGGCAGCAGAACACCTACCACGTTAGACAGCTATAACTCCAGGCACCTCTCCGTGTCAGCATTGATGGGTTAGGCTCTGTCCGCTAGACACCAAGACAGCCTCCATTTTCCCAATTTCAAAGGTTTTCACTCTTCCTCCTCAGAGTTCCCTTTTGTCTTTCCTGAGACCTTGGACAGCAGAATCCCTTGGGAAGAAGCTCCTTCTCCAGCCAGTAGTGAGGGTTGTGGTGTTATCCATGGAACCCTTGGCGGCAGAGTCACACCTCCAAGCATGTCCGTGGGCGATTAACAACCGTTTCCTTCGGTATGGCCCCACGGCTTTCCATGATGTCATTTGGAGGAGGTGGTTTCAAAAACATTCACACCGACTAGCAGGTTCTAGATAATATACATGAGCCTTGACAAGGTACTCGATCTCGGGGGCGTCAGGGAACTGAGCTACCTGTGGGATGATAAATACAAAACCACCCTAGTTGCATTGGCCGGGAATCGAACCCGGGCCTCCCGCGTGGCAGGCGAGAATTCTAACACTGAACCACCAATGCTCTTTGGCAGGAAACAGATGGCTTGCCTCACCTGGCAGGTCTTAGAAAGTCCTGCTTCAGGCCTTGGTAGCCATCTCTGTGAATACATTCAGATGTGGGTCAAGTCCACCCAAAGACATGCTTTTCTTCAGCCGTACACACCACCACTGTGAAAATGTAGGACAGCCCATTGCATCTTTGAGGCTAGAAAGCCTTTCCATTGGAGAAGAAAAGCCAAGACTGGGCCAGAGCTTTTTCTAAGTACCTTTGACTTGGGGTTGACTTGTCTAACTCAACGGCACTGCCTAGTAATCTACCTTGCGACTTAGTCAGATGGAGCCACTCCCCATTCACATCCGTAGGAGATCTTTGGAGGGGCTCTACATTGGCCTCATGTGAGACTCTACAAAGTCAATAGGAGCTGCCTGAAACAGAGAGGAACAGATCTTTTCCCATCAAAGCCTTCTATAAGCAGAATGTGGAAAGTGGCCATCGAGCGCCAGGCCAGGTGGCCTCCCAGCCAAAGAATTTCCTGGAGTTTTTGTCCCATGGGACCGGTAGCATATTACATCCTCCTATTTTTGCTGTTTCTTCCCACCTGGAGCAGAGTGGCGCAGCGGAAGCGTGCTGGGCCCATAACCCAGAGGTCGATGGATCGAAACCATCCTCTGCTAACTTGGCTTTTTCCTCTGGCAAGCTCTGTTTCTTTGCTTAGGCAAAGGGCTTTGTTTCACCCACAAAATGCTTTGATTAATCAGGGAGCGCACCGCAGACAGCCCGGCAACAAACCCAGCCCTCGATACACCAAGTCCCTCACACATGCTGTCTTTCAGGTGTTTGCTTTCACTTGCATAATGTGTCCATCATAAGACAAAACTCATACGATATGCCAACAGTCTGAACTGTGCAATTCATTTATATGTTCATAGATTTCTTAAGGGAGATTGTTGATAAATACTTCTGTCCCAAACAGGATCTTCTCCAACCCAGTCTGCATCAGGGCCACCATATTTCCTCTGACCGTTGACCTGTACAAGGTTAATATTACATCTTTCCATCCACTCCAGAAGGGAAGATTTATTGTCTTTATACAGAGTTGTAATCCAAGCCTCGCTCTCAGCGTTCATCATGTTGTTGTCCGTCATTGGAGAATGATCTGCTCTCTCCATGGGCCCTAATCAGTGGGCAGAAGGCTAACCCCTAGTTCCCTCCAAAAGCCCTGTTCTGGTTGGGTCTTTCACACTTCTGTGTCAAGGAAGCGGGACCCGATTGTGGTGATAAAACCAGTGGAAAACTCTCAGCTTCTACATGGCACTTGCGCGTTTGGCACTAATGGACTATTGTCTCTTGGCCATGGAAGCCTGGCCGTGCTTTGGGTAATAGATTGCTTTGGTCCAACACTGCCTTGCACCACTTCTGACAGGCAAAGCAAGCAATTTATGCTTTGTGTTAGTCCTTCTGTGTCAAGGTATTGGCTGATGCCACATCTGCCCGAGAGGGTCATCGCCATGGCACATGTTACGAGGATGACTCCTGCTTGGCGTTTTGACTAGAGAGGGGAGGCTTTTCCCACAGCGCTCAGTGCCGAGCCTGAAGAAAAAAAATGAAAAGCAGGTCTCACCCTTGAGGAAGGCTTTCCTTTGGAGGATGCGGGCATTGATCCCGCTACCTCTCGCATGCTAAGCGAGCGCTCTACCACTTGAGCTAATCCCCCTTGGCTCTGGTACTTTTGCGCGCTCTAGTTGATCACTGCTCTCTGATGTGCTACGCGGAATAAAGTCCACCATCTGTTTTGTGTAACTGTGTTTCATTCAGCACAGCACAATGCAGCATCCCACTACTATATACCACCTGCCAGCAATCAACTCCTTCACTGCCACCAACAGTTGCCTCTCTCACTGGCACTGTTGCCAGAGATGCAATCTTCAAGCGCAAAGGATTCAAGATCACCTTTTTACCCCGTACGCTGCCTATTGACATGACACATTAGGTCTAGATTCCACAGACTCAAAGCATAGATATATTTGCTCATTTTTTACTACTTGCAGCTTCACATTTAAATGCTGTATATGTCTAAGATCACCCAGTTAAAAACATTCAGAATGCAATGTGGAAACCAACCATCAGATGGCAGCAGAACACCTACCACGTTAGACAGCTATAACTCCAGGCACCTCTCCGTGTCAGCATTGATGGGTTAGGCTCTGTCCGCTAGACACCAAGACAGCCTCCATTTTCCCAATTTCAAAGGTTTTCACTCTTCCTCCTCAGAGTTCCCTTTTGTCTTTCCTGAGACCTTGGACAGCAGAATCCCTTGGGAAGAAGCTCCTTCTCCAGCCAGTAGTGAGGGTTGTGGTGTTATCCATGGAACCCTTGGCGGCAGAGTCACACCTCCAAGCATGTCCGTGGGCGATTAACAACCGTTTCCTTCGGTATGGCCCCATGGCTTTCCATGATGTCATTTGGAGGAGGTGGTTTCAAAAACATTCACACCGACTAGCAGGTTCTAGACAATATACATGAGCCTTGACAAGGTACTCGATCTCGGGGGCGTCAGGGAACTGAGCTACCTGTGGGACGATAAATACAAAGCCACCCTAGTTGCATTGGCCGGGAATCGAACCCGGGCCTCCCGCGTGGCAGGCGAGAATTCTACCACTGAACCACCAATGCTCCTTGGCATGAAACAGACGGCTTGCCTCGCCTGGCAGGTCTTAGAAAGTCCTGCTTCAGGCCTTGGTAGCCATCTCTGTGAATACATTCAGATGTGGGTCAAGTCCACCCAAAGACATGCTTTTCTTCAGCCGTACACACCACCACTGTGAAAATGTAGGACAGCCCATTGCATCTTTGAGGCTAGAAAGCCTTTCCATTGGAGAAGAAAAGCCAAGACTGGGCCAGAGCTTTTTCTAAGTACCTTTGACTTGGGGTTGACTTGTCTAACTCAACGGCACTGCCTAGTAATCTACCTTGCGACTTAGTCAGATGGAGCCACTCCCCATTCACATCCGTAGGAGATCTTTGGAGGGGCTCTACATTGGCCTCATGTGAGACTCTACAAAGTCAATAGGAGCTGCCTGAAACAGAGAGGAACAGATCTTTTCCCATCAAAGCCTTCTATAAGCAGAATGTGGAAAGTGGCCGTCGAGCGCCAGGCCAGGTGGCCTCCCAGCCAAAGAATTTCCTGGAGTTTTTGTCCCATGGGACCGGTAGCATATTACATCCTCCTATTTTTGCTACTTCTTCCCACCTGGAGCAGAGTGGCGCAGCGGAAGCGTGCTGGGCCCATAACCCAGAGGTCGATGGATCGAAACCATCCTCTGCTAACTTGGCTTTTTCCTCTGGCAAGCTCTGTTTCTTTGCTTAGGCAAAGGGCTTTGTTTCACCCACAAAATGCTTTGATTAATCAGGGAGCGCACCGCAGACAGCCCGGCAACAAACCCAGCCCTCGATACACCAAGTCCCTCACCCATGCTGTCTTTCAGGTGTTTGCTTTCACTTGCATAATGTGTCCATCATAAGACAAAACTCATACGATATGCCAACAGTCTGAACTGTGCAATTCATTTATATGTTCATAGATTTCTTAAGGGAGATTGTTGATAAATACTTCTGTCCCAAACAGAGGATCTTCTCCAACCCAGTCTGCATGAGGGCCACCATATTTCCTCTGACCGTTGACCTGTACAAGGTTAATATTACATCTTTCCATCCACTCCAGAAGGGAAGATTTATTGTCTTTATACAGAGTTGTAATCCAAGCCTCGCTCTCAGCGTTCATCATGTTGTTGTCCGTCATTGGAGAATGATCTGCTCTCTCCATGGGCCCTAATCAGTGGGCAGAAGGCTAGCCCCTAGTTCCCTCCAAAAGCCCTGTTCTGGTTGGGTCTGTCACACTTCTGTGTCAAGGAAGCGGGACCCGATTGTGGTGATAAAACCAGTGGAAAACTCTCAGCTTCTATATGGCACTTGCGCGTTTGGCACTAATGGACTATTGTCTCTTGGCCATGGAAGCCTGGCCGTGCTTTGGGTAATAGATTGCTTTGGTCCAACACTGCCTTGCGCCACTTCTGACAGGCAAAGGAAGCAATTTATGCTTTGTGTTAGTCCTTCTGTGTCAAGGTATTGGCTGATGCCACATCTGCCCGAGAGGGTCAACGCCATGGCACATGTTACGAGGATGACTCCTGCTTGGCGTTTTGACTAGAGAGGGGAGGCTTTTCCCACAGCGCTCAGTGCCGAGCCTGAAGAAAAAAAATGAAAAGCAGGTCTCACCCTTGAGGAAGGCTTTCCTTTGGAGGATGCGGGCATTGATCCCGCTACCTCTCGCATGCTAAGCGAGCACTCTACCACTTGAGCTAATCCCCGTTAGCTCTGGTACTTTTGCGCGCTCTAGTTGATCACTGCTCTCTGATGTGCTACGCGGAATAAAGTCCACCATCTGTTTTGTGTAACTGTGTTTCATTCAGCACAGCACAATGCAGCATCCCACTACTATATACCACCTGCCAGCAATCAACTCCTTCACTGCCACCAACAGTTGCCTCTCTCACTGGCACTGTTGCCAGAGATGCAATCTTCAAGCGCAAAGGATTCAAGATCACCTTTTTACCCCGTACGCTGCCTATTGACATGACACATTAGCTCTAGATTCCACAGACTCAAAGCATAGATATATTTGCTCATTTTTTACTACTTGCAGCTTCACATTTAAATGCTGTATATGTCTAAGATCACCCAGTTAAAAACACCCAGAATGCAATGTGGAAACCAACCATCAGATGGCAGCAGAACACCTACCACGTTAGACAGCTATAACTCCAGGCACCTCTCCGTGTCAGCATTGATGGGTTAGGCTCTGGCCGCTAGACACCAAGACAGCCTCCATTTTCCCAATTTCAAAGGTTTTCACTCTTCCTCCTCAGAGTTCCCTTTTGTCTTTCCTGAGACCTTGGACAGCAGAATCCCTTGGGAAGAAGCTCCTTCTCCAGCCAGTAGTGAGGGTTGTGGTGTTATCCATGGAACCCTTGGCGGCAGAGTCACACCTCCAAGCATGTCCGTGGGCGATTAACAACCGTTTCCTTCGGTATGGCCCCATGGCTTTCCATGATGTCATTTGGAGGAGGTGGTTTCAAAAACATTCACACCGACTAGCAGGTTCTAGACAATATACATGAGCCTTGACAAGGTACTCGATCTCGGGGGCGTCAGGGAACTGAGCTACCTGTGGGACGATAAATACAAAGCCACCCTAGTTGCATTGGCCGGGAATCGAACCCGGGCCTCCCGCGTGGCAGGCGAGAATTCTACCACTGAACCACCAATGCTCTTTGGCAGGAAACAGATCGCTTGCCTCGCCTGGCAGGTCTTAGAAAGTCCTGCTTCAGGCCTTGGTAGCCATCTCTGTGAATACATTCAGATGTGGGTCAAGTCCACCCAAAGACATGCTTTTCTTCAGCCGTACACACCACCACTGTGAAAATGTAGGACAGCCCATTGCATCTTTGAGGCTAGAAAGCCTTTCCATTGGAGAAGAAAAGCCAAGACTGGGCCAGAGCTTTTTCTAAGTACCTTTGACTTGGGGTTGACTTGTCTAACTCAATGGCACTGCCTAGTAATCTACCTTGCGACTTAGTCAGATGGAGCCACTCCCCATTCACATCCGTAGGAGATCTTTGGAGGGGCTCTACATTGGCCTCATGTGAGACTCTACAAAGTCAATAGGAGCTGCCTGAAACAGAGAGGAACAGATCTTTTCCCATCAAAGCCTTCTATAAGCAGAATGTGGAAAGTGGCCGTCGAGCGCCAGGCCAGGTGGCCTCCCAGCCAAAGAATTTCCTGGAGTTTTTGTCCCATGGGACCGGTAGCATATTATATCCTCCTATTTTTGCTGTTTCTTCCCACCTGGAGCAGAGTGGCGCAGCGGAAGCGTGCTGGGCCCATAACCCAGAGGTCGATGGATCGAAACCATCCTCTGCTAACTTGGCTTTTTCCTCTGGCAAGCTCTGTTTCTTTGCTTAGGCAAAGGGCTTTGTTTCACCCACAAAATGCTTTGATTAATCAGGGAGCGCACCGCAGACAGCCCGGCAACAAACCCAGCCCTCGATACACCAAGTCCCTCACACATGCTGTCTTTCAGGTGTTTGCTTTCACTTGCATAATGTGTCCATCATAAGACAAAACTCATACGATATGCCAACAGTCTGAACTGTGCAATTCATTTATATGTTCATAGATTTCTTAAGGGAGATTGTTGATAAATACTTCTGTCCCAAACAGAGGATCTTCTCCAACCCAGTCTGCATGAGGGCCACCATATTTCCTCTGACCGTTGACCTGTACAAGGTTAATATTACATCTTTCCATCCACTCCAGAAGGGAAGATTTATTGTCTTTATACAGAGTTGTAATCCAAGCCTCGCTCTCAGCGTTCATCATGTTGTTGTCCGTCATTGGAGAATGATCTGCTCTCTCCATGGGCCCTAATCAGTGGGCAGAAGGCTAGCCCCTAGTTCCCTCCAAAAGCCCTGTTCTGGTTGGGTCTGTCACACTTCTGTGTCAAGGAAGCGGGACCCGATTGTGGTGATAAAACCAGTGGAAAACTCTCAGCTTCCACATGGCACTTGCGCGTTTGGCACTAATGGACTATTGTCTCTTGGCCATGGAAGCCTGGCCGTGCTTTGGGTAATAGATTGCTTTGGTCCAACACTGCCTTGCGCCACTTCTGACAGGCAAAGCAAGCAATTTATGCTTTGTGTTAGTCCTTCTGTGTCAAGGTATTGGCTGATGCCACATCTGCCCGAGAGGGTCAACGCCATGGCACATGTTACGAGGATGACTCCTGCTTGGCGTTTTGACTAGAGAGGGGAGGCTTTTCCCACAGCGCTCAGTGCCGAGCCTGAAGAAAAAAAATGAAAAGCAGGTCTCACCCTTGAGGAAGGCTTTCCTTTGGAGGATGCGGGCATTGATCCCGCTACCTCTCGCATGCTAAGCGAGCGCTCTACCACTTGAGCTAATCCCCCTTGGCTCTGGATCTTTTGCGCGCTCTAGTTGATCACTGCTCTCTGATGTGCTACGCGGAATAAAGTCCACCATCTGTTTTGTGTAACTGTGTTTCATTCAGCACAGCACAATGCAGCATCCCACTACTATATACCACCTGCCAGCAATCAACTCCTTCACTGCCACCAACAGTTGCCTCTCTCACTGGCACTGTTGCCAGAGATGCAATCTTCAAGCGCAAAGGATTCAAGATCACCTTTTTACCCCGTACGCTGCCTATTGACATGACACATTAGGTCTAGATTCCACAGACTCAAAGCATAGATATATTTGCTCATTTTTTACTACTTGCAGCTTCACATTTAAATGCTGTATATGTCTAAGATCACCCAGTTAAAAACACCCAGAATGCAATGTGGAAACCAACCATCAGATGGCAGCAGAACACCTACAACGTTAGACAGCGATAACTCCAGGCACCTCTCCGTGTCAGCATTGATGGGTTAGGCTCTGTCCGCTAGACACCAAGACAGCCTCCATTTTCCCAATTTCAAAGGTTTTCACTCTTCCTCCTCAGAGTTCCCTTTTGTCTTTCCTGAGACCTTGGACAGCAGAATCCCTTGGGAAGAAGCTCCTTCTCCAGCCAGTATTGAGGGTTGTGGTCTTATCCATGGAACCCTTGGCGGCAGAGTCACACCTCCAAGCATGTCCGTGGGCGATTAACAACCGTTTCCTTCGGTATGGCCCCATGGCTTTCCATGATGTCATTTGGAGGAGGTGGTTTCAAAAACATTCACACCGACTAGCAGGTTCTAGACAATATACATGAGCCTTGACAAGGTACTCGATCTCGGGGGCGTCAGGAAACTGAGCTACCTGTGGGACGATAAATACAAAGCCACCCTAGTTGCATTGGCCGGGAATCGAACCCGGGCCTCCCGTGTGGCAGGCAAGAATTCTACCACTGAACCACCAAAGCTCTTTGGCAGGAAACAGATGGCTTGCCTCGCCTGGCAGGTCTTAGAAAGTCCTGCTTCAGGCCTTGGTAGCCATCTCTGTGAATACATTCAGATGTGGGTCAAGTCCACCCAAAGACATGCTTTTCTTCAGCCGTACACACCACCACTGTGAAAATGTAGGACAGCCCATTGCATCTTTGAGGCTAGAAAGCCTTTCCATTGGAGAAGAAAAGCCAAGACTGGGCCAGAGCTTTTTCTAAGTACCTTTGACTTGGGGTTGACTTGTCTAACTCAACGGCACTGCCTAGTAATCTACCTTGCGACTTAGTCAGATGGAGCCACTCCCCATTCACATCCGTAGGAGATCTTTGGAGGGGCTCTACATTGGCCTCATGTGAGACTCTACAAAGTCAATAGGAGCTGCCTGAAACAGAGAGGAACAGATCTTTTCCCATCAAAGCCTTCTATAAGCAGAATGTGGAAAGTGGCCGTCGAGCGCCAGGCCAGGTGGCCTCCCAGCCAAAGAATTTCCTGGAGTTTTTGTCCCATGGGACCGGTAGCATATTACATCCTCCTATTTTTGCTATTTCTTCCCACCTGGAGCAGAGTGGCGCAGCGGAAGCGTGCTGGGCCCATAACCCAGAGGTCGATGGATCGAAACCATCCTCTGCTAACTTGGCTTTTTCCTCTGGCAAGCTCTGTTTCTTTGCTTAGGCAAAGGGCTTTGTTTCACCCACAAAATGCTTTGATTAATCAGGGAGCGCACCGCAGACAGCCCGGCAACAAACCCAGCCCTCGATACACCAAGTCCCTCACACATGCTGTCTTTCAGGTGTTTGCTTTCACTTGCATAATGTGTCCATCATAAGACAAAACTCATACGATATGCCAACAGTCTGAACTGTGCAATTCATTTATATGTTCATAGATTTCTTAAGGGAGATTGTTGATAAATACTTCTGTCCCAAACAGAGGATCTTCTCCAACCCAGTCTGCATGAGGGCCACCATATTTCCTCTGACCGTTGACCTGTACAAGGTTAATATTACATCTTTCCATCCACTCCAGAAGGGAAGATTTATTGTCTTTATACAGAGTTGTAATCCAAGCCTCGCTCTCAGCGTTCATCATGTTGTTGTCCGTCATTGGAGAATGATCTGCTCTCTCCATGGGCCCTAATCAGTGGGCAGAAGGCTAGCCCCTAGTTCCCTCCAAAAGCCCTGTTCTGGTTGGGTCTGTCACACTTCTGTGTCAAGGAAGCGGGACCCGATTGTGGTGATAAAACCAGTGGAAAACTCTCAGCTTCCACATGGCACTTGCGCGTTTGGCACTAATGGACTATTGTCTCTTGGCCATGGAAGCCTGGCCGTGCTTTGGGTAATAGATTGCTTTGGTCCAACACTGCCTTGCGCCACTTCTGACAGGCAAAGCAAGCAATTTATGCTTTGTGTTAGTCCTTCTGTGTCAAGGTATTGGCTGATGCCACATCTGCCCGAGAGGGTCAACGCCATGGCACATGTTACGAGGATGACTCCTGCTTGGCGTTTTGACTAGAGAGGGGAGGCTTTTCCCACAGCGCTCAGTGCCGAGCCTGAAGAAAAAAAATGAAAAGCAGGTCTCACCCTTGAGGAAGGCTTTCCTTTGGAGGATGCGGGCATTGATCCCGCTACCTCTCGCATGCTAAGCGAGCGCTCTACCACTTGAGCTAATCGCCCTTTGCTCTGGTACTTTTGCGCGCTCTAGTTGATCACTGCTCTCTGATGTGCTACGCGGAATAAAGTCCACCATCTGTTTTGTGTAACTGTGTTTCATTCAGCACAGCACAATGCAGCATCCCACTACTATATACCACCTGCCAGCAATCAACTCCTTCACTGCCACCAACAGTTGCCTCTCTCACTGGCACTGTTGCCAGAGATGCAATCTTCAAGCGCAAAGGATTCAAGATCACCTTTTTACCCCGTACGCTGCCTATTGACATGACACATTAGGTCTAGATTCCACAGACTCAAAGCATAGATATATTTGCTCATTTTTTACTACTTGCAGCTTCACATTTAAATGCTGTATATGTCTAAGATCACCCAGTTAAAAACACTCAGAATGCAATGTGGAAACCAACCATCAGATGGCAGCAGAACACCTACCACGTTAGACAGCTATAACTCCAGGCACCTCTCCGTGTCAGCATTGATGGGTTAGGCTCTGTCCGCTAGACACCAAGACAGCCTCCATTTTCCCAATTTCAAAGGTTTTCACTCTTCCTCCTCAGAGTTCCCTTTTGTCTTTCCTGAGACCTTGGACAGCAGAATCCCTTGGGAAGAAGCTCCTTCTCCAGCCAGTAGTGAGGGTTGTGGTGTTATCCATGGAACCCTTGGCGGCAGAGTCACACCTCCAAGCATGTCCGTGGGCGATTAACAACCGTTTCCTTCGGTATGGCCCCATGGCTTTCCATGATGTCATTTGGAGGAGGTGGTTTCAAAAACATTCACACCGACTAGCAGGTTCTAGACAATATACATGAGCCTTGACAAGGTACTCGATCTCGGGGGCGTCAGGGAACTGAGCTACCTGTGGGACGATAAATACAAAGCCACCCTAGTTGCATTGGCCGGGAATCGAACCCGGGCCTCCCGCGTGGCAGGCGAGAATTCTACCACTGAACCACCAATGCTCTTTGGCAGGAAACAGACGGCTTGCCTCGCCTGGCAGGTCTTAGAAAGTCCTGCTTCAGGCCTTGGTAGCCATCTCTGTGAATACATTCAGATGTGGGTCAAGTCCACCCAAAGACATGCTTTTCTTCAGCCGTACACACCACCACTGTGAAAATGTAGGACAGCCCATTGCATCTTTGAGGCTAGAAAGCCTTTCCATTGGAGAAGAAAAGCCAAGACTGGGCCAGAGCTTTTTCTAAGTACCTTTGACTTGGGGTTGACTTGTCTAACTCAATGGCACTGCCTAGTAATCTACCTTGCGACTTAGTCAGATGGAGCCACTCCCCATTCACATCCGTAGGAGATCTTTGGAGGGGCTCTACATTGGCCTCATGTGAGACTCTACAAAGTCAATAGGAGCTGCCTGAAACAGAGAGGAACAGATCTTTTCCCATCAAAGCCTTCTATAAGCAGAATGTGGAAAGTGGCCATCGAGCGCCAGGCCAGGTGGCCTCCTAGCCAAAGAATTTCCTGGAGTTTTTGTCCCATGGGACCGGTAGCATATTACATCCTCCTATTTTTGCTATTTCTTCCCACCTGGAGCAGAGTGGCGCAGCGGAAGCGTGCTGGGCCCATAACCCAGAGGTCGATGGATCGAAACCATCCTCTGCTAACTTGGCTTTTTCCTCTGGCAAGCTCTGTTTCTTTGCTTAGGCAAAGGGCTTTGTTTCACCCACAAAATGCTTTGATTAATCAGGGAGCGCACCGCAGACAGCCCGGCAACAAACCCAGCCCTCGATACACCAAGTCCCTCACACATGCTGTCTTTCAGGTGTTTGCTTTCACTTGCATAATGTGTCCATCATAAGACAAAACTCATACGATATGCCAACAGTCTGAACTGTGCAATTCATTTATATGTTCATAGATTTCTTAAGGGAGATTGTTGATAAATACTTCTGTCCCAAACAGAGGATCTTCTCCAACCCAGTCTGCATGAGGGCCACCATATTTCCTCTGACCGTTGACCTGTACAAGGTTAATATTACATCTTTCCATCCACTCCAGAAGGGAAGATTTATTGTCTTTATACAGAGTTGTAATCCAAGCCTCGCTCTCAGCGTTCATCATGTTGTTGTCCGTCATTGGAGAATGATCTGCTCTCTCCATGGGCCCTAATCAGTGGGCAGAAGGCTAGCCCCTAGTTCCCTCCAAAAGCCCTGTTCTGGTTGGGTCTGTCACACTTCTGTGTCAAGGAAGCGGGACCCGATTGTGGTGATAAAACCAGTGGAAAACTCTCAGCTTCTACATGGCACTTGCGCGTTTGGCACTAATGGACTATTGTCTCTTGGCCATGGAAGCCTGGCCGTGCTTTGGGTAATAGATTGCTTTGGTCCAACACTGCCTTGCGCCACTTCTGACAGGCAAAGCAAGCAATTTATGCTTTGTGTTAGTCCTTCTGTGTCAAGGTATTGGCTGATGCCACATCTGCCCGAGAGGGTCAACGCCATGGCACATGTTACGAGGATGACTCCTGCTTTGCGTTTTGACTAGAGAGGGGAGGCTTTTCCCACAGCGCTCAGTGCCGAGCCTGAAGAAAAAAAATGAAAAGCAGGTCTCACCCTTGAGGAAGGCTTTCCTTTGGAGGATGCGGGCATTGATCCCGCTACCTCTCGCATGCTAAGCGAGCGCTCTACCACTTGAGCTAATCCCCCTTGGCTCTGGAACTTTTGCGCGCTCTAGTTGATCACTGCTCTCTGATGTGCTACGCGGAATAAAGTCCACCATCTGTTTTGTGTAACTGTGTTTCATTCAGCACAGCACAATGCAGCATCCCACTACTATATACCACCTGCCAGCAATCAACTCCTTCACTGCCACCAACAGTTGCCTCTCTCACTGGCACTGTTGCCAGAGATGCAATCTTCAAGCGCAAAGGATTCAAGATCACCTTTTTACCCCGTACGCTGCCTATTGACATGACACATTAGGTCTAGATTCCACAGACTCAAAGCATAGATATATTTGCTCATTTTTTACTACTTGCAGCTTCACATTTAAATGCTGTATATGTCTAAGATCACCCAGTTAAAAACACTCAGAATGCAATGTGGAAACCAACCATCAGATGGCAGCAGAACACCTACCACGTTAGACAGCTATAACTCCAGGCACCTCTCCGTGTCAGCATTGATGGGTTAGGCTCTGTCCGCTAGACACCAAGACAGCCTCCATTTTCCCAATTTCAAAGGTTTTCACTCTTCCTCCTCAGAGTTCCCTTTTGTCTTTCCTGAGACCTTGGACAGCAGAATCCCTTGGGAAGAAGCTCCTTCTCCAGCCAGTAGTGGGGGTTGTGGTGTTATCCATGGAACCCTTGGCGGCAGAGTCACACCTCCAAGCATGTCCGTGGGCGATTAACAACCGTTTCCTTCGGTATGGCCCCATGGCTTTCCACGATGTCATTTGGAGGAGGTGGTTTCAAAAACATTCACACCGACTAGCAGGTTCTAGATAATATACATGAGCCTTGACAAGGTACTCGATCTCGGGGGCGTCAGGGAACTGAGCTACCTGTGGGACGATAAATACAAAGCCACCCTAGTTGCATTGGCCGGGAATCGAACCCGGGCCTCCCGCGTGGCAGGCAAGAATTCTACCACTGAACCACCAATGCTCTTTGGCAGGAAAGAGATGGCTTGCCTCACCTGGCAGGTCTTAGAAAGTCCTGCTTCAGGCCTTGGTAGCCATCTCTGTGAATACATTCAGATGTGGGTCAAGTCCACCCAAAGACATGCTTTTCTTCAGCCGTACACACCACCACTGTGAAAATGTAGGACAGCCCATTGCATCTTTGAGGCTAGAAAGCCTTTCCATTGGAGAAGAAAAGCCAAGACTGGGCCAGAGCTTTTTCTAAGTAACTTTGACTTGGGGTTGACTTGTCTAACTCAACGGCACTGCCTAGTAATCTACCTTGCGACTTAGTCAGATGGAGCCACTCCCCATTCACATCCGTAGGAGATCTTTGGAGGGGCTCTACATTGGCCTCATGTGAGACTCTACAAAGTCAATAGGAGCTGCCTGAAACAGAGAGGAACAGATCTTTTCCCATCAAAGCCTTCTATAAGCAGAATGTGGAAAGTGGCCGTCGAGCGCCAGGCCAGGTGGCCTCCCAGCCAAAGAATTTCCTGGAGTTTTTGTCCCATGGGACCGGTAGCATATTACATCCTCCTATTTTTGCTGTTTCTTCCCACCTGGAGCAGAGTGGCGCAGCGGAAGCGTGCTGGGCCCATAACCCAGAGGTCGATGGATCGAAACCATCCTCTGCTAACTTGGCTTTTTCCTCTGGCAAGCTCTGTTTCTTTGCTTAGGCAAAGGGCTTTGTTTCACCCACAAAATGCTTTGATTAATCAGGGAGCGCACCGCAGACAGCCCGGCAACAAACCCAGCCCTCGATACACCAAGTCCCTCACACATGCTGTCTTTCAGGTGTTTGCTTTCACTTGCATAATGTGTCCATCATAAGACAAAACTCATACGATATGCCAACAGTCTGAACTGTGCAATTCATTTATATGTTCATAGATTTCTTAAGGGAGATTGTTGATAAATACTTCTGTCCCAAACAAAGGATCTTCTCCAACCCAGTCTGCATGAGGGCCACCATATATTCTCTGACCGTTGACCTGTACAAGGTTAATATTACATCTTTCCATCCACTCCAGAAGGGAAGATTTATTGTCTTTATACAGAGTTGTAATCCAAGCCTCGCTCTCAGCGTTCATCATGTTGTTGTCCGTCATTGGAGAATGATCTGCTCTCTCCATGGGCCCTAATCAGTGGGCAGAAGGCTAGCCCCTAGTTCCCTCCAAAAGCCCTGTTCTGGTTGGGTCTGTCACACTTCTGTGTCAAGGAAGCGGGACCCGATTGTGGTGATAAAACCAGTGGAAAACTCTCAGCTTCTACATGGCACTTGCGCGTTTGGCACTAATGGACTATTGTCTCTTGGCCATGGAAGCCTGGCCGTGCTTTGGGTAATAGATTGCTTTGGTCCAACACTGCCTTGCGCCACTTCTGACAGGCAAAGCAAGCAATTTATGCTTTGTGTTAGTCCTTCTGTGTCAAGGTATTGGCTGATGCCACATCTGCCCGAGAGGGTCAACGCCATGGCACATGTTACG
This sequence comes from Staurois parvus, assembly GCF_062004578.1. Taxonomy (NCBI): domain Eukaryota; kingdom Metazoa; phylum Chordata; class Amphibia; order Anura; family Ranidae; genus Staurois; species Staurois parvus. The sequence goes on along the minus strand of NW_028318656.1, from coordinate 4,288,552 downwards.
AGGATGACTCCTGCTTGGCGTTTTGACTAGAGAGGGGAGGCTTTTCCCACAGCGCTCAGTGCCGAGCCTGAAGAAAAAAAATGAAAAGCAGGTCTCACCCTTGAGGAAGGCTTTCCTTTGGAGGATGCGGGCATTGATCCCGCTACCTCTCGCATGCTAAGCGAGCGCTCTACCACTTGAGCTAATCCCCCTTGGCTCTGGTACTTTTGCGCGCTCTAGTTGATCACTGCTCTCTGATGTGCTACGCGGAATAAAGTCCACCATCTGTTTTGTGTAACTGTGTTTCATTCAGCACAGCACAATGCAGCATCCCACTACTATATACCACCTGCCAGCAATCAACTCCTTCACTGCCACCAACAGTTGCCTCTCTCACTGGCACTGTTGCCAGAGATGCAATCTTCAAGCGCAAAGGATTCAAGATCACCTTTTTACCCCGTACGCTGCCTATTGACATGACACATTAGGTCTAGATTCCACAGACTCAAAGCATAGATATATTTGCTCATTTTTTACTACTTGCAGCTTCACATTTAAATGCTGTATATGTCTAAGATCACCCAGTTAAAAACACTCAGAATGCAATGTGGAAACCAACCATCAGATGGCAGCAGAACACCTACCACGTTAGACAGCTATAACTCCAGGCACCTCTCCGTGTCAGCATTGATGGGTTAGGCTCTGTCCGCTAGACACCAAGACAGCCTCCATTTTCCCAATTTCAAAGGTTTTCACTCTTCCTCCTCAGAGTTCCCTTTTGTCTTTCCTGAGACCTTGGACAGCAGAATCCCTTGGGAAGAAGCTCCTTCTCCAGCCAGTAGTGAGGGTTGTGGTGTTATCCATGGAACCCTTGGCGGCAGAGTCACACCTCCAAGCATGTCCGTGGGCGATTAACAACCGTTTCCTTCGGTATGGCCCCATGGCTTTCCATGATGTCATTTGGAGGAGGTGGTTTCAAAAACATTCACACCGACTAGCAGGTTCTAGACAATATACATGAGCCTTGACAAGGTACTCGATCTCGGGGGCGTCAGGGAACTGAGCTACCTGTGGGACGATAAATACAAAGCCACCCTAGTTGCATTGGCCGGGAATCGAACCCGGGCCTCCCGCGTGGCAGGCGAGAATTCTACCACTGAACCACCAATGCTCTTTGGCAGGAAACAGACGGCTTGCCTCGCCTGGCAGGTCTTAGAAAGTCCTGCTTCAGGCCTTGGTAGCCATCTCTGTGAATACATTCAGATGTGGGTCAAGTCCACCCAAAGACATGCTTTTCTTCAGCCGTACACACCACCACTGTGAAAATGTAGGACAGCCCATTGCATCTTTGAGGCTAGAAAGCCTTTCCATTGGAGAAGAAAAGCCAAGACTGGGCCAGAGCTTTTTCTAAGTACCTTTGACTTGGGGTTGACTTGTCTAACTCAACGGCACTGCCTAGTAATCTACCTTGCGACTTAGTCAGATGGAGCCACTCCCCATTCACATCCGTAGGAGATCTTTGGAGGGGCTCTACATTGGCCTCATGTGAGACTCTACAAAGTCAATAGGAGCTGCCTGAAACAGAGAGGAACAGATCTTTTCCCATCAAAGCCTTCTATAAGCAGAATGTGGAAAGTGGCCGTCGAGCGCCAGGCCAGGTGGCCTCCCAGCCAAAGAATTTCCTGGAGTTTTTGTCCCATGGGACCGGTAGCATATTACATCCTCCTATTTTTGCTGTTTCTTCCCACCTGGAGCAGAGTGGCGCAGCGGAAGCGTGCTGGGCCCATAACCCAGAGGTCGATGGATCGAAACCATCCTCTGCTAACTTGGCTTTTTCCTCTGGCAAGCTCTGTTTCTTTGCTTAGGCAAAGGGCTTTGTTTCACCCACAAAATGCTTTGATTAATCAGGGAGCGCACCGCAGACAGCCCGGCAACAAACCCAGCCCTCGATACACCAAGTCCCTCACACATGCTGTCTTTCAGGTGTTTGCTTTCACTTGCATAATGTGTCCATCATAAGACAAAACTCATACGATATGCCAACAGTCTGAACTGTGCAATTCATTTATATGTTCATAGATTTCTTAAGGGAGATTGTTGATAAATACTTCTGTCCCAAACAGAGGATCTTCTCCAACCCAGTCTGCATGAGGGCCACCATATTTCCTCTGACCGTTGACCTGTACAAGGTTAATATTACATCTTTCCATCCACTCCAGAAGGGAAGATTTATTGTCTTTATACAGAGTTATAATCCAAGCCTCGCTCTCAGCGTTCATCATGTTGTTGTCCGTCATTGGAGAATGATCTGCTCTCTCCATGGGCCCTAATCAGTGGGCAGAAGGCTAGCCCCTAGTTCCCTCCAAAAGCCCTGTTCTGGTTGGGTCTGTCACACTTCTGTGTCAAGGAAGCGGGACCCGATTGTGGTGATAAAACCAGTGGAAAACTCTCAGCTTCTACATGGCACTTGCGCGTTTGGCACTAATGGACTATTGTCTCTTGGCCATGGAAGCCTGGCCGTGCTTTGGGTAATAGATTGCTTTGGTCCAACACTGCCTTGCGCCACTTCTGACAGGCAAAGCAAGCAATTTATGCTTTGTGTTAGTCCTTCTGTGTCAAGGTATTGGCTGATGCCACATCTGCCCGAGAGGGTCAACGCCATGGCACATGTTACGAGGATGACTCCTGCTTTGCGTTTTGACTAGAGAGGGGAGGCTTTTCCCACAGCGCTCAGTGCCGAGCCTGAAGAAAAAAAATGAAAAGCAGGTCTCACCCTTGAGGAAGGCTTTCCCTTTGGAGGATGCGGGCATTGATCCCGCTACCTCTTGCATGCTAAGCGAGCGCTCTACCACTTGAGCTAATCCCCCTTGGCTCTGGTAATTTTGCGCGCTCTTGTTGATCACTGCTCTCTGATGTGCTACGCGGAATAAAGTCCACCATCTGCTTTGTGTAACTGTGTTTCATTCAGCACAGCACAATGCAGCATCCCACTACTATATACCACCTGCCAGCAATCAACTCCTTCACTGCCACCAACAGTTGCCTCTCTCACTGGCACTGTTGCCAGAGATGCAATCTTCAAGCGCAAAGGATTCAAGATCACCTTTTTACCCCGTACGCTGCCTATTGACATGACACATTAGGTCTAGATTCCACAGACTCAAAGCATAGATATATTTGCTCATTTTTTACTACTTGCAGCTTCACATTTAAATGCTGTATATGTCTAAGATCACCCAGTTAAAAACACCCAGAATGCAATGTGGAAACCAACCATCAGATGGCAGCAGAACACCTACCACGTTAGACAGCTATAACTCCAGGCACCTCTCCGTGTCAGCATTGATGGGTTAGGCTCTGTCCGCTAGACACCAAGACAGCCTCCATTTTCCCAATTTCAAAGGTTTTCACTCTTCCTCCTCAGAGTTCCCTTTTGTCTTTCCTGAGACCTTGGACAGCAGAATCCCTTGGGAAGAAGCTCCTTCTCCAGCCAGTAGTGAGGGTTGTGGTGTTATCCATGGAACCCTTGGCGGCAGAGTCACACCTCCAAGCATGTCCGTGGGCGATTAACAACCGTTTCCTTCGGTATGGCCCCATGGCTTTCCATGATGTCATTTGGAGGAGGTGGTTTCAAAAACATTCACACCGACTAGCAGGTTCTAGATAATATACATGAGCCTTGACAAGGTACTCGATCTCGGGGGCGTCAGGGAACTGAGCTACCTGTGGGACAATAAATACAAAGCCACCCTAGTTGCATTGGCCGGGAATCGAACCCGGGCCTCCCGTGTGGCAGGCGAGAATTCTACCACTGAACCACCAATGCTCTTTGGCAGGAAACAGATGGCTTGCCTCACCTGGCAGGTCTTAGAAAGTCCTGCTTCAGGCCTTGGTAGCCATCTCTGTGAATACATTCAGATGTGGGTCAAGTCCACCCAAAGACATGCTTTTCTTCAGCCGTACACACCACCACTGTGAAAATGTAGGACAGCCCATTGCATCTTTGAGGCTAGAAAGCCTTTCCATTGGAGAAGAAAAGCCAAGACTGGGCCAGAGCTTTTTCTAAGTACCTTTGACTTGGGGTTGACTTGTCTAACTCAACGGCACTGCCTAGTAATCTACCTTGCGACTTAGTCAGATGGAGCCACTCCCCATTCACATCCGTAGGAGATCTTTGGAGGGGCTCTACATTGGCCTCATGTGAGACTCTACAAAGTCAATAGGAGCTGCCTGAAACAGAGAGGAACAGATCTTTTCCCATCAAAGCCTTCTATAAGCAGAATGTGGAAAGTGGCCGTCGAGCGCCAGGCCAGGTGGCCTCCCAGCCAAAGAATTTCCTGGAGTTTTTGTCCCATGGGACCGGTAGCATATTACATCCTCCTATTTTTGCTGTTTCTTCCCACCTGGAGCAAAGTGGCGCAGCGGAAGCATGCTGGGCCCATAACCCAGAGGTCGATGGATCGAAACCATCCTCTGCTAACTTGGCTTTTTCCTCTGGCAAGCTCTGTTTCTTTGCTTAGGCAAAGGGCTTTGTTTCACCCACAAAATGCTTTGATTAATCAGGGAGCGCACCGCAGACAGCCCGGCAACAAACCCAGCCCTCGATACACCAAGTCCCTCACACATGCTGTCTTTCAGGTGTTTGCTTTCACTTGCATAATGTGTCCATCATAAGACAAAACTCATACGATATGCCAACAGTCTGAACTGTGCAATTCATTTATATGTTCATAGATTTCTTAAGGGAGATTGTTGATAAATACTTCTGTCCCAAACAGAGGATCTTCTCCAACCCAGTCTGCATGAGGGCCACCATATTTCCTCTGACCGTTGACCTGTACACGGTTAATATTACATCTTTCCATCCACTCCAGAAGGGAAGATTTATTGTCTTTATACAGAGTTGTAATCCAAGCCTCGCTCTCAGCGTTCATCATGTTGTTGTCCGTCATTGGAGAATGATCTGCTCTCTCCATGGGCCCTAATCAGTGGGCAGAAGGCTAGCCCCTAGTTCCCTCCAAAAGCCCTGTTCTGGTTGGGTCTGTCACACTTCTGTGTCAAGGAAGCGGGACCCGATTGTGGTGATAAAACCAGTGGAAAACTCTCAGCTTCTACATGGCACTTGCGCGTTTGGCACTAATGGACTATTGTCTCTTGGCCATGGAAGCCTGGCCGTGCTTTGGGTAATAGATTGCTTTGGTCCAACACTGCCTTGCACCACTTCTGACAGGCAAAGCAAGCAATTTATGCTTTGTGTTAGTCCTTCTGTGTCAAGGTATTGGCTGATGCCACATCTGCTCGAGAGGGTCAACGCCATGGCACATGTTACGAGGATGACTCCTGCTTGGCGTTTTGACTAGAGAGGGGAGGCTTTTCCCACAGCGCTCAGTGCCGAGCCTGAAGAAAAAAAATGAAAAGCAGGTCTCACCCTTGAGGAAGGCTTTCCTTTGGAGGATGCGGGCATTGATCCAGCTACCTCTTGCATGCTAAGTGAGCGCTCTACCGCTTGAGCTAATCCCCCTTGGCTCTTGTACTTTTGCGCGCTCTAGTTGATCACTGCTCTCTGATGTGCTACGCGGAATAAAGTCCACCATCTGTTTTGTGTAACTGTGTTTCATTCAGCACAGCACAATGCAGCATCCCACTACTATATACCACCTGCCAGCAATCAACTCCTTCACTGCCACCAACAGTTGCCTCTCTCACTGGCACTGTTGCCAGAGATGCAATCTTCAAGCGCAAAGGATTCAAGATCACCTTTTTACCCCGTACGCTGCCTATTGACATGACACATTAGGTCTAGATTCCACAGACTCAAAGCATAGATATATTTGCTCATTTTTTACTACTTGCAGCTTCACATTTAAATGCTGTATATGTCTAAGATCACCCAGTTAAAAACACCCAGAATGCAATGTGGAAACCAACCATCAGATGGCAGCAGAACACCTACCACGTTAGACAGCTATAACTCCAGGCACCTCTCCGTGTCAGCATTGATGGGTTAGGCTCTGTCCGCTAGACACCAAGACAGCCTCCATTTTCCCAATTTCAAAGGTTTTCACTCTTCCTCCTCAGAGTTCCCTTTTGTCTTTCCTGAGACCTTGGACAGCAGAATCCCTTGGGAAGAAGCTCCTTCTCCAGCCAGTAGTGAGGGTTGTGGTGTTATCCATGGAACCCTTGGCGGCAGAGTCACACCTCCAAGCATGTCCGTGGGCGATTAACAACCGTTTCCTTCGGTATGGCCCCATGGCTTTCCATGATGTCATTTGGAGGAGGTGGTTTCAAAAACATTCACACCGACTAGCAGGTTCTAGATAATATACATGAGCCTTGACAAGGTACTCGATCTCGGGGGCGTCAGGGAACTGAGCTACCTGTGGGACAATAAATACAAAGCCACCCTAGTTGCATTGGCCGGGAATCGAACCCGGGCCTCCCGTGTGGCAGGCGAGAATTCTACCACTGAACCACCAATGCTCTTTGGCAGGAAACAGATGGCTTGCCTCACCTGGCAGGTCTTAGAAAGTCCTGCTTCAGGCCTTGGTAGCCATCTCTGTGAATACATTCAGATGTGGGTCAAGTCCACCCAAAGACATGCTTTTCTTCAGCCGTACACACCACCACTGTGAAAATGTAGGACAGCCCATTGCATCTTTGAGGCTAGAAAGCCTTTCCATTGGAGAAGAAAAGCCAAGACTGGGCCAGAGCTTTTTCTAAGTACCTTTGACTTGGGGTTGACTTGTCTAACTCAACGGCACTGCCTAGTAATCTACCTTGCGACTTAGTCAGATGGAGCCACTCCCCATTCACATCCGTAGGAGATCTTTGGAGGGGCTCTACATTGGCCTCATGTGAGACTCTACAAAGTCAATAGGAGCTGCCTGAAACAGAGAGGAACAGATCTTTTCCCATCAAAGCCTTCTATAAGCAGAATGTGGAAAGTGGCCGTCGAGCGCCAGGCCAGGTGGCCTCCCAGCCAAAGAATTTCCTGGAGTTTTTGTCCCATGGGACCGGTAGCATATTACATCCTCCTATTTTTGCTGTTTCTTCCCACCTGGAGCAAAGTGGCGCAGCGGAAGCATGCTGGGCCCATAACCCAGAGGTCGATGGATCGAAACCATCCTCTGCTAACTTGGCTTTTTCCTCTGGCAAGCTCTGTTTCTTTGCTTAGGCAAAGGGCTTTGTTTCACCCACAAAATGCTTTGATTAATCAGGGAGCGCACCGCAGACAGCCCGGCAACAAACCCAGCCCTCGATACACCAAGTCCCTCACACATGCTGTCTTTCAGGTGTTTGCTTTCACTTGCATAATGTGTCCATCATAAGACAAAACTCATACGATATGCCAACAGTCTGAACTGTGCAATTCATTTATATGTTCATAGATTTCTTAAGGGAGATTGTTGATAAATACTTCTGTCCCAAACAGAGGATCTTCTCCAACCCAGTCTGCATGAGGGCCACCATATTTCCTCTGACCGTTGACCTGTACACGGTTAATATTACATCTTTCCATCCACTCCAGAAGGGAAGATTTATTGTCTTTATACAGAGTTGTAATCCAAGCCTCGCTCTCAGCGTTCATCATGTTGTTGTCCGTCATTGGAGAATGATCTGCTCTCTCCATGGGCCCTAATCAGTGGGCAGAAGGCTAGCCCCTAGTTCCCTCCAAAAGCCCTGTTCTGGTTGGGTCTGTCACACTTCTGTGTCAAGGAAGCGGGACCCGATTGTGGTGATAAAACCAGTGGAAAACTCTCAGCTTCTACATGGCACTTGCGCGTTTGGCACTAATGGACTATTGTCTCTTGGCCATGGAAGCCTGGCCGTGCTTTGGGTAATAGATTGCTTTGGTCCAACACTGCCTTGCGCCACTTCTGACAGGCAAAGCAAGCAATTTATGCTTTGTGTTAGTCCTTCTGTGTCAAGGTATTGGCTGATGCCACATCTGCCCGAGAGGGTCAACGCCATGGCACATGTTACGAGGATGACTCCTGCTTGGCGTTTTGACTAGAGAGGGGAGGCTTTTCCCACAGCGCTCAGTGCCGAGCCTGAAGAAAAAAAATGAAAAGCAGGTCTCACCCTTGAGGAAGGCTTTCCTTTGGAGGATGCGGGCATTGATCCCGCTACCTCTCGCATGCTAAGCGAGCGCTCTACCACTTGAGCTAATCCCCCTTGGCTCTGGTACTTTTGCGCGCTCTAGTTGATCACTGCTCTCTGATGTGCTACGCGGAATAAAGTCCACCATCTGTTTTGTGTAACTGTGTTTCATTCAGCACAGCACAATGCAGCATCCCACTACTATATACCACCTGCCAGCAATCAACTCCTTCACTGCCACCAACAGTTGCCTCTCTCACTGGCACTGTTGCCAGAGATGCAATCTTCAAGCGCAAAGGATTCAAGATCACCTTTTTACCCCGTACGCTGCCTATTGACATGACACATTAGGTCTAGATTCCACAGACTCAAAGCATAGATATATTTGCTCATTTTTTACTACTTGCAGCTTCACATTTAAATGCTGTATATGTCTAAGATCACCCAGTTAAAAACACTCAGAATGCAATGTGGAAACCAACCATCAGATGGCAGCAGAACACCTACCACGTTAGACAGCTATAACTCCAGGCACCTCTCCGTGTCAGCATTGATGGGTTAGCCTCTGTCCGCTAGACACCAAGACAGCCTCCATTTTCCCAATTTCAAAGGTTTTCACTCTTCCTCCTCAGAGTTCCCTTTTGTCTTTCCTGAGACCTTGGATAGCAGAATCCCTTGGGAAGAAGCTCCTTCTCCAGCCAGTAGTGAGGGTTGTGGTGTTATCCATGGAACCCTTGGCGGCAGAGTCACACCTCCAAGCATGTCCGTGGGCGATTAACAACCGTTTCCTTCGGTATGGCCCCATGGCTTTCCATGATGTCATTTGGAGGAGGTGGTTTCAAAAACATTCACACCGACTAGCAGGTTCTAGACAATATACATGAGCCTTGACAAGGTACTCGATCTCGGGGGCGTCAGGGAACTGAGCTACCTGTGGGACGATAAATACAAAGCCACCCTAGTTGCATTGGCCGGGAATCGAACCCGGGCCTCCCGCGTGGCAGGCGAGAATTCTACCACTGAACCACCAATGCTCTTTGGCAGGAAACAGACGGCTTGCCTCGCCTGGCAGGTCTTAGAAAGTCCTGCTTCAGGCCTTGGTAGCCATCTCTGTGAATACATTCAGATGTGGGTCAAGTCCACCCAAAGACATGCTTTTCTTCAGCCGTACACACCACCACTGTGAAAATGTAGGACAGCCCATTGCATCTTTGAGGCTAGAAAGCCTTTCCATTGGAGAAGAAAAGCCAAGACTGGGCCAGAGCTTTTTCTAAGTACCTTTGACTTGGGGTTGACTTGTCTAACTCAACGGCACTGCCTAGTAATCTACCTTGCGACTTAGTCAGATGGAGCCACTCCCCATTCACATCCGTAGGAGATCTTTGGAGGGGCTCTACATTGGCCTCATGTGAGACTCTACAAAGTCAATAGGAGCTGCCTGAAACAGAGAGGAACAGATCTTTTCCCATCAAAGCCTTCTATAAGCAGAATGTGGAAAGTGGCCGTCGAGCGCCAGGCCAGGTGGCCTCCCAGCCAAAGAATTTCCTGGAGTTTTTGTCCCATGGGACCGGTAGCATATTACATCCTCCTATTTTTGCTGTTTCTTCCCACCTGGAGCAGAGTGGCGCAGCGGAAGCGTGCTGGGCCCATAACCCAGAGGTCGATGGATCGAAACCATCCTCTGCTAACTTGGCTTTTTCCTCTGGCAAGCTCTGTTTCTTTGCTTAGGCAAAGGGCTTTGTTTCACCCACAAAATGCTTTGATTAATCAGGGAGCGCACCGCAGACAGCCCGGCAACAAACCCAGCCCTCGATACACCAAGTCCCTCACACATGCTGTCTTTCAGGTGTTTGCTTTCACTTGCATAATGTGTCCATCATAAGACAAAACTCATACGATATGCCAACAGTCTGAACTGTGCAATTCATTTATATGTTCATAGATTTCTTAAGGGAGATTGTTGATAAATACTTCTGTCCCAAACAGAGGATCTTCTCCAACCCAGTCTGCATGAGGGCCACCATATTTCCTCTGACCGTTGACCTGTACAAGGTTAATATTACATCTTTCCATCCACTCCAGAAGGGAAGATTTATTGTCTTTATACAGAGTTATAATCCAAGCCTCGCTCTCAGCGTTCATCATGTTGTTGTCCGTCATTGGAGAATGATCTGCTCTCTCCATGGGCCCTAATCAGTGGGCAGAAGGCTAGCCCCTAGTTCCCTCCAAAAGCCCTGTTCTGGTTGGGTCTGTCACACTTCTGTGTCAAGGAAGCGGGACCCGATTGTGGTGATAAAACCAGTGGAAAACTCTCAGCTTCTACATGGCACTTGCGCGTTTGGCACTAATGGACTATTGTCTCTTGGCCATGGAAGCCTGGCCGTGCTTTGGGTAATAGATTGCTTTGGTCCAACACTGCCTTGCGCCACTTCTGACAGGCAAAGCAAGCAATTTATGCTTTGTGTTAGTCCTTCTGTGTCAAGGTATTGGCTGATGCCACATCTGCCCGAGAGGGTCAACGCCATGGCACATGTTACGAGGATGACTCCTGCTTTGCGTTTTGACTAGAGAGGGGAGGCTTTTCCCACAGCGCTCAGTGCCGAGCCTGAAGAAAAAAAATGAAAAGCAGGTCTCACCCTTGAGGAAGGCTTTCCCTTTGGAGGATGCGGGCATTGATCCCGCTACCTCTCGCATGCTAAGCGAGCGCTCTACCACTTGAGCTAATCCCCCTTGGCTCTGGTAATTTTGCGCGCTCTTGTTGATCACTGCTCTCTGATGTGCTACGCGGAATAAAGTCCACCATCTGCTTTGTGTAACTGTGTTTCATTCAGCACAGCACAATGCAGCATCCCACTACTATATACCACCTGCCAGCAATCAACTCCTTCACTGCCACCAACAGTTGCCTCTCTCACTGGCACTGTTGCCAGAGATGCAATCTTCAAGCGCAAAGGATTCAAGATCACCTTTTTACCCCGTACGCTGCCTATTGACATGACACATTAGGTCTAGATTCCACAGACTCAAAGCATAGATATATTTGCTCATTTTTTACTACTTGCAGCTTCACATTTAAATGCTGTATATGTCTAAGATCACCCAGTTAAAAACACCCAGAATGCAATGTGGAAACCAACCATCAGATGGCAGCAGAACACCTACCACGTTAGACAGCTATAACTCCAGGCACCTCTCCGTGTCAGCATTGATGGGTTAGGCTCTGTCCGCTAGACACCAAGACAGCCTCCATTTTCCCAATTTCAAAGGTTTTCACTCTTCCTCCTCAGAGTTCCCTTTTGTCTTTCCTGAGACCTTGGACAGCAGAATCCCTTGGGAAGAAGCTCCTTCTCCAGCCAGTAGTGAGGGTTGTGGTGTTATCCATGGAACCCTTGGCGGCAGAGTCACACCTCCAAGCATGTCCGTGGGCGATTAACAACCGTTTCCTTCGGTATGGCCCCATGGCTTTCCATGATGTCATTTGGAGGAGGTGGTTTCAAAAACATTCACACCGACTAGCAGGTTCTAGATAATATACATGAGCCTTGACAAGGTACTCGATCTCGGGGGCGTCAGGGAACTGAGCTACCTGTGGGACAATAAATACAAAGCCACCCTAGTTGCATTGGCCGGGAATCGAACCCGGGCCTCCCGCGTGGCAGGCGAGAATTCTACCACTGAACCACCAATGCTCTTTGGCAGGAAACAGATGGCTTGCCTCACCTGGCAGGTCTT